>NC_139346.1:217619293-218026793 GCF_055883805.1 Amblyomma maculatum | reverse complement strand
AGGTACATTTCTATTCTTCAGCCAAGAATCGATAGGCTGGTTCCGGCAAGTGGATTTACTTCTCAGAAACCCAAGTGCACGTGCGCGCCGCATACGCTTCCAGCATTGTCCCTTTCCGGCAATTGCAAATCTTTCCTGCATTCCCGGGAAATCATCTAATGGCCGTATGCGTCATGCTCCTTTCTTGTCCTGCAAGTCAGCGGACATGTCACTCTGTCGTCTCCTTTAGATAGTAGTCATTCCTCACTGGACGAAGGCGCTTCTCGACTGGAAGGGTGAACAAAAGAAAGAAAGCACTTCCGGCTATTTCCCGCAGGGGGACATTTCTTTGTGTTTTTCTAGACGTTCTCTTGACAGGGTCAATTTGGCATTTGCAGGGTGTCCACAAAGCAAAACAGGCTTACAAAACAGGATTCCTGGAAACAGGCTCACTTAGAGCCATTGTACCAACACCACATATCCACAGCACTTATCCATGCCCACAGGCGAACAAGAGAGCGCGCAAGTGCGGATGATGCACGGTCGTAACACTCTGAATAGTTTAGCCCCACTGTCAATAGAGCTGCCAAGAGGCTGCGTAGCTTTATGCTAACTGCTGATTGGTTTCGAGAAAGCTAATATCGTAGCAAGAAATACAAACACGGGAAAATGGCTGAGGAGGCAAGTTTTAACAAAATCACAGCCCTGGCTGAGTGCAAAAGCAACCGCAGAGCGCAGTGTCTGATTCTTCTGAGCATAGGGCAGGAAAGAAGGACGTGAGGTGTTTTTTTTTTTTTTTTTGCTCGCATTCGGAGTCACAGAGACGAAGTCTTCTCCATAGCTGAGATACGCACAGCGCGTCGCAACGAACGCCTCAGTACGTAGACCTTGTCGCGAGACCCTGGGAGAACAAAGGGTCGCATTCATCTCTTCACCCAAGGCGTTTTGTTATCTGTCTCTGGGAGGGAGACGACATTTCTTACGTCAAGGCCCATTGTTTGAGAAATAAACGGGCGAAAATGAAATCAAGCCTCTGCCCATTATTACGGAAAGTGCCCCATGTACGTATATTCATCATGCTTTCTTTTTTTTTTAATTCTCTAGTTTAATTTCTGCGCTAGGAAAGCGGCACAATACGCATTCTTGTACAATGACAATGTTACAATAAAAAAGTCAACGTAGAAGGACACACTAAAGGAAACAACGAAGTGCATGGAGCATTTATAAACGAATGCGAGATGCCTCGCTATGGATATATAGAAGGCTTCAATTATTGTCTTCCCCCCACTTTTTTTTATTTTCTCAAGGCAGCTTTATGACCATCGGTAGGCTTAGTATACGGTCACATTAACATAATAAAGCTATCCGACTTATGGTCATCTTTGCCGAGACAGAGGAAAGTTCACGTGCTGCCATCATTTGCTCTAGGGAGGGGGAAAACTGGTTAATACCTTGTATAGAGGCACTGTAATGTCATGGATACAAAAGCAGGCAATGAAGCAAAGAAAAAAAATAACACAAGAAGTGATTTATACAATAACATCACCAATATATACCAGCTACAAACATAAGGAATGAATTTACCCTACGATTAAGCGCATCGATATTGCTGCAGCACCTGGTCAAAGTCTGGGAAACTTATATAAGCTGTCGAGAAGGAAATCAGGAATTGTCCGCGGATAAGAACGGTGCATAAGAGACTTCGTTTTTGCGAAGATTGGCTGAAGAGCATGATTGAGGACATGACGTGTTCGTCTAGTACTGAGTTGTTTCGCACATGGCGGATGGTTGTTTTTTTTTTGTTGTTTTTTTGTTTTTTAGAATTTTGTATAGAAATAACAGGCGAGTCGATTTGTTCGAGGTTCCTAGGACAAATGCTGTTGATAATAATAAGGTTAGTAGGAGAATCTCATCTTTTATATTCACCAAAGATGAACCTTATTGCTTTCCGCTTTATTTGTTCTATAGGCAATAAATATCTTTTTTGGTGGCGGGACTTCCAGATGATCGACGCATACTCAAGTTTTGACCTGATATGTGTGTGGTAAGCCAGAAGTTAATATTGGACGGGACATTTTTGATTTTGCGTCCAAGAAACCAAAGTTTTGCATAAGTTGATAAAGTATAATATTTGAAATATGCGTACTCCATGACAGATAAGCGTTATACCTGTGACGGCTAGCTGCATGAGCCGAAACTGCAGATCCGGGTTGTGTGGCAAGTTGAGAGTCACAAACCCATCCGGCGCTTTTGTCCGGTGGTGGAGAATGGTCGACACACTGACGGCGGCTGCTCCGAGAGTGGCGACTCTTCTGAGAAGAAATGACCCGAGCTGAAGAGTAACGGCGCGGAAAGGGCCACTGAGGAGCGAGACACGCTCTAGAGGAAGGCGACCTCGCCTCCCGAGGGACCCGGGAACAAGAAGATAGCTCGCTATAATCCTGCCGGCGCAGTATATCCATCTCGCCGTATAAACCATTGTTGTCTGCACTGCCTGCAGCTATGGTGACCATCTCCCGCCTCAAACGCGGCATCACTGATGGCCTCAAGTGCGTCTGGTGAGCGTGGTATCCAGTTTTGAATAAATTTGTTGCTCGCACTATTTCGTGCCTCAGTTATACTCTCCATACCGAAATGAGTCCTAACCGGAGACACCAAGTTATTTATTATGAGAAACTGCGGCAGAGTTGTACGATTGATACTAAAACGAACTGACAGTGTTTTTACAAGTTACTCTGAGTACTGTTTTCGGCGTTTTAAGTTCCATCCTGACCCTACTGTTCTATGGAAGAAATAGATTGTTCTAATAATTTGTGGTCGCTAACTGATGGTATACTTTTATAAACAACGCAGGCATCTCAGAACAGTAGAATGGAAACAGAGCCGAGGATAACTTAGGTTCAATCATAAATATGTAATAAATAAAAAACGATGGTCTAGTACACTGTCCTGGGGCACTCCACGAGTTACAGCGAGGGCATCAGAAAATGCTTTGTCAAGTTCTGCAAAGCGATCTGTCTTTGAGGTTTCATCTATCGGTTGTGGCGGAATGACGATGCACCGAGGTATTTTTGAGGTTTGTTTCTTGCGTTGTGCAAGTTCTTGCATAACTTCCTTGCTTGATCTGTCTGTTATTTACGCCCTACAGTAGTCGCCACGACAACCTATAAATAAGCACAAATTAATAAAAATTTCAAGCTCTGATTTGAAAGCAATATCTTTGAATTTCAGCGCTTAAGAAAAATGTAAGTACAGAAGGCGAAACTTGTTGAACGCATCCCTCGCGCACTTATGTCGCCACCACCACCAGCCTGGCACCAGAAACGTATGCGTTGTCTTACTCTGGCGACGCGAATACTTTTTCTACTTTTCCAACGAAATCAACAAACGTTTTAATTTTTTCACTTTAGACGCATATGCGGATTTAAGTTTACAACCAGCGTAACAAAAGTCTGTCGTCTCCGCTCTACAATTGAGTTCGATAAATCGTTTTGTCGTTCGCAGCTGCTGAACACGAAATAACTATTGCTGAAAAACATGGCACCAAATCAGTTGTGGCCCGTGCCAAAAACAAGTGGAACATGCATGCAATGCTCGCGTTGGAGAACAGACGAGCTCACTCGTAACTCGCGGTCGCGCACGGCAGTGCTCAGACCGATAGTGAAAAGGAAGGCCTTGGACGTGTTATGCAAGCCTCGCCGCCGCCCCCCTTTATTTTCTGCCCCGTCGAGAAAACCCGCTGACGGAACTCGCGCAATCCTCGCGACTGGTGAACAATAGAATTATACGCTTGGCCGATAGGCGCAAAAAATTGTGCAACGGCAAGTTCCCCGAGATGCTGCAGCTTTGCATGCGCCGCGTGCCTTGTTGCTAATTGAAACGGCAGCCGTAATTGGCGGCGTCTATGCAGCGACATTATCTCACGCACGCGACCACTGCACGGATTTCCTGCCGAGAGCACGGCATCTCAACAATGTTGCCAAGTGTTGGCAACTCTCCTGCATTTTGTAGCTGCCGCCGCTGCTATAAGGATGCGGTTAAATCGTATGTTTGAAGTCGTACCGGAGGTCTTGTGTCACGACTGAGTTATTATTCTCATCAATGCCTCCTAATAAGTGTTGTGGTAAGCGGGAAACAGACTGCCGAAGTTGGGAATACCTGAAGACCTCGCCGCAGCAACCAAGTTATATATGTAACCTTATCCAACGCGATCATCCAAGTCCTGGCTCGTAATGATAGCTGTAACTGAAGTGAACTAGCAATAACACTTTCGATAATAGCGCTGTATTTATCCTGCGATAGCGCTGCTTTTCGTGTGCCAGAGTTCAAGGTTGCGCTTAGTGTCAGCGCTGCTTACAAGTCGGGACTCAACCTCACGCCGAGAATCGTGCTTCAAGTCGGCCTTGCGTTCACTTCGAGCACGTAGGCCACGTTTCTGTACCATTTGTGTTACACGCTGCCCAAAAGTTCACACAACACAATATTCAGGAAATATATATTTTGCCGCCGCCTGTTCTAGCAGTAAAGCTTATATCACTGAAAGTAGTAGCACGCGGCTTGCAGAGTACCCTGTTGAATCTCAAGCAGTTTTCACTGAATGCAAGGCATTTTAGTTCACTCGCAAACTTCGCTCTTCGTAAACTTTCCACTGCGGGTTTGTATTTAAAATTCAGAACACTTGGTCCGTTTGGAATCATCTTTCGTCCCCGCTTCCTTTCTTATCGCGAGACGCCTTCGTATTGCGCAGCGAGCAAAGTTCAGCTCATACTGCAGCACCATTTCGACTCGATGCGCAAACATATATATATATATATATATATATATATATATATATATATATATATATATATATATATATATATATATGTGTGTGTGTGTGTGTGTGTGTGTGTGTGTGTGTGTGTGTGTGTGTGTGTGTGTGTGTGTGTGTGTGTGTGTGTGTGTGTGTGTGTGTGTGTGTGTGTGTGTGTGTGTGTGTGTGTGTGTGTGTGTGTGTGTGTGTGTGTGTGTGTGTGTGTGTGTGTGTGTGTGTGTGTGTGTGTGTGTGTGTGTGTGTGTGTGTGTGTGTGTGTGTGTCAACTGAATTAAGTAGCTGCCGGATACTGTACACTGTCGAGTGGCGCCCATATCGCCTGGCGTAGGGCCCTTTCAGGGGGAGTAGAGACCTTTCCAGTTTGGCCTTACCCAAGCCAATACAATTGCAGAAGAAACAAGAATCAGTTGAGAAAAAAACATATCTTAATAAATAAAGAAACGCCGTCACATCACTGTTCATTAATGTTCAGCGCACCAGGTTGCCATGCTGTTTCAAACGTCCTTTCCATGGTAGCTGCATTCCTTCATACCACAGATGGGATCCAGCTGAGATTAATCGCTCGTGTATCCAAGTCAGGGCAGGGCAAGATACTTCAAAAAGTATCTTGGATACCTATACTCGATACCTTGAAAAATTCTATTTCGAAGGCTGATGCAAGATATAGGATCGAAATCGAGTTTTGATACAGATAATCGGCACTGCGTCGTCGATTCTTCAAAATATCACTGAAATCCTAAAATAATAAAGGTGTTAATGCGATTAGCGGCATTATGACATTTCACCGCACTTTCTAGAATCTTCAGAGCATTTACATAGCGTAGTTTTTTTTTTAAAGGGCTTCAACAAATACGCCACCACAGAGTTATTGCTTGCGCAGCTAACCTTGGGGGGGGGGGGGGGGGTCAGAACTTCACATTGAATTGAAGTCATGGTTACAGTTAAGCGATTGCTTCCTCAAGCAGCTTAGCGAATTCTTTAAACTCATGCTCCTCATGCGAACCGGCCTGTGAGCACTTGGCTGCACATCCAGATACAAAGGTGCAACCTGCGTGCGTTTGGAGAACTGAGCAGATATATATTGCCTTTAGTGGGATAACAAGCTTTTGGAGCTCCGAATATTGTTAAAAGCTAGAAGGAAAACAAGAAAAATAATATAGCTCAACGATTAGTCCGAAAAGTGAGTGCGCGATATGGGCGTGCTAAAAGCGACTCAAATGAGAAAAGCTTCTCTACATACGCACACAAGAACACAGCATGTTGTATTAGATGAAGATGCCTTTTACCAGCGTGTAAGATTGAACCATAGGCGCGTTGACTCAAGCATCCTGGAGGCAGTTAGGAAACTCGAGGTTCACTAGCATCGCTGAAGACGGCTGGTTGTAGATAAAGGACATAATCGTTTTTACCAGAAAATGGCTAACATGGTGTAAATCAATCCGCATATTTCAAAAATTAATTTTTTTTAGGGATAGAGATGTCTGTACAAGTTTTATTCGAGGTTTGCTGAAATAGTTTTCGCAAAAAGATTGTTTGACAACCCATAATTTGTTATTCGAACTGTGCTGGAAGATTGCATTCATAGCTTTCATTCGTGAATTTCCTAAACTGTTACACTTATTTTTCTAGAAAAAGTCTAGTGCAAGTCTGTTCCCTGTGCAGTTACAAGGAATGTATTTGTTTTACGTCAAACGCCGTAACTACAATAACGTGGTAAGCCGACTGCGTCATCGTGTACTGAGGCCTTAGAAACTTCTGTTATTGCCGCCAAGCAGAGCCGGCACGCGGAGCCCAGGGGTTTTGGGAAGGGTTGTGCATAAGTTACTGCACCCGACAGCACACTTAGGGCACTGCTTGACGAGAATCAAACGCCACAGAGACTGACAGGGGGGCGGATGGCAAAAAAGTGGGAAGAGCTGCTAGGGGTACAGCAGTGTGCGTGATCCTTACTCAGTGTTCGCCATGTGTTTTGGCTTTGTTCATATCTCTGTGTGTGTCTGTTGAAGGCTTAGCAGCTTCGTGGTACGCACTCAGGGCTCTAAAGTAAAGCCCCCCTGAGCACCTACTTACCATTGCCTCTTTCAGCCCAAGTAGCACAAAGTGGGCTATGACGTGGGGGCCCGCGTTGGGCCCGTGAGGGTAGCCCACACGGGCCCCATGCGGGATTTGCAACATGTACCCAGAGGGGCCGCGCGTGGGCTGACCAATTTCGCCGCGATCGGTCCCAAACTGTATCCGCGTGGGCAGATCAAATGGGGCTGCCTGCATTCAGCCCAAATAGGGCTGCCCGCATTCAGCCCAGGTAGACGAATGTGAGCAGGACACCAGAACCATTAATGGGCCCCACGTTTGTGCAGGCAGTGACATCCATTGATCAAGGTTTTAATTTTTAGGTCGATTAATTCCTCCAATACCTGAATTGTACAGGCGCGGGATTTGCGAAAGCCAGTTAACCCACGTGCTGCCCTCATGGGTTGAATCGGGCATTTTCAGGGCTGCCCAAGTTCCAATAATCAAGTGTGAAACATTAATTACAGTTTTTTTGCTTGTATGCTACACTCTGTAACATGAGGGAAATTTATTCCCAACACTACAATAATATGGGCTGGCCCACATCACCCCAACATGTTGGTCTGAATATTTATTTCGGTGCTGCGTGCAGAATAGTAATGCCGTATGAAACTTTTGGAGGTCGCTCAGTACATACTCGTAAAGCGGAACAGTTACTGTTGCATATTTTCTGTCGATACTGCATAATTAACATAGTATCTAGAGTAAACATAGTCTTTATTCATTGCATAGATATGCTTAGGACAGTTATGTGAAACCTCCAGAAGAGGCAGTTAGTGGCCGATATAACATGATTTACATAAATAAAATGGTGCCTTAAAGATAGGGTGGAGACGTTTCAGAGCGGTATGCCCGCCTACGGCCAATTTGGGGCCCACTGCGGCCTTTCATGGGTCGCCCTAATTGGGCTGACCTTATTTTTACCGCATGGACTACGAATATATGTTGCATTTTCCCGCAAGTACCGCAAGAAATACCCGTGTGGGCAGCGTGGTGGTGTGCTCGCTTTTCAGCTCGGCCGCAAACCATGTGGGACCTATTCGGTTTTTGTGTGGGCAGCCCCAATTGGACTAGCCCGTCATCTATTTGCTTTAGGCCTACATTTGCATCGTATCTGCCCTAAATTGCCCCGCAAGAGACCGATGCGGGCAGTAGCGGGAAAGAGTACTTGCCTGCCCCGCTAACGGCCATGCGGAAATTATCTAGGTTTTTGGTGGGCAGCCCTATTTGGGACAGCCCAGAAATTTTCTGCATGAATTCCACATTTTCGTCTGACCTACCCTCAAGTACCCCTCAAGGGTCCCACGTAGGCAATGTGCGGGCATACCCGTATTTAGCCCCGCCGCGGCCCATGCGGGACCTCTTCGGCTTTTGAGTGGGCAGCCCCAATTAGGTTAGCCCAGGCTTTTCCTACACAGAGCCCAGATTTTATTTGCATCGGCCCTAAAATTTCCCAAGCGGGACCCTTGAGGACCAGATGTGGGAATATGTAATCAGTTAGCCCTTTCCGCGCCTATATGATGCCCAGATGGAAAAAGCAGGGGCAAGCCCAATTTGGGCTTGCCCGCTTGATCCCTAAAGGGGGCCCTCATGGGTGTTATTGTGGTTACCCAAGCCCAACTTGCCCATACGGGCCCCAGGTGGGCCACGTAATGTGTGCTACTTGGGAGGTTTGGTATTGGTTTGGTTTTGGAGTCCCAAAGCGACTCAGGCTATGAGAGACGCCGTAGTGGAGGACTCCGGAAATTTCGACCACCTGGGGATTTTTAACGTGCTCTGACATCGCGCAGCACACGGGCGCCTTGCTTTTTGCCTCCATCGAAAAGCGGCCGCCACGGCCGGGATTCGATCCCGCATCCTTGGGCGCAGCAGGTCGAGCGCCCTAACGACTGCGCCACCACGGTGGGGCCATTGCCTCCTTCAGTTTTAAAGAAAGGGAATCTGGAAATGGGGTTGCCGCTGAGGAGCCGGAGCATTTGTATGGAACTCAGGCTGTACTACAAGCCGAGCTGTCTCAGAGCCTGTACTACTGTCTGAGCTAACGCCGTCAACCGAGTCTCACAGCGATTTCAATATTTGAAGTTTTATTTAGTATGGAGTATCTTCAATATACACTATACTTTAAAAATGCATTTTCGATACTGATATTCCGGTACTTTCATTTTCAGTACACGAAACCTAATACTGATACACAAAATGTACCTAAAGGTAGTATCGAAGATATATATCTTCGATACTGCCCATGACTGATACAAGGGCAGTACAGGGTGTGGTTGTGAGCTTGACAATACAATATCGGCCACAAATATTCACGGAATGCTTGATCTGCCAGAAACAAATAAAAAAAAATGAAGGGACAGTTAAGCTCCGCCTCACAACCTTACCATATGAAGCGAAAGCTTTAACTGCTCCCGTGCACCAGCTCTCCTTGCAGGCCCTTGCACGCGTACATCATGGACTTTTCTGCTCGCCTGGTGGCCTAATTACTAATCAACTCCTTAAATTCTTGCTATATTATCTCACGCATACTTTTGAACATACAGTCGTATGTGAAAGGCCTCCAGAAATAAATATAAAGAATCGCTTCACCAAGCCGCACATACGTACCTGCCTGTGTCATAGCGGATAGCGGCCCAATTGACTGTAGCGCACTAAGCGGCTGATGCTTGAAGCACATCCACTTTCGGTTAAAGGCGCGTAGTTTGAATGCTACCAAGCGCTGCCAAACTGCCGCGCCCTGTTAATAATAATTGGTTCACGGAAAGGGAAAGGCACAGTATCTGTCACACTTGTTTTTGTGGACATCTGAATCGCGCTGTAAGGGAAGGGATGAAGGCGAGTTAAAGTGGAAAGAGAGAAACAGGAGCCGTAGTGGAGGGCTACGGAGTAATTTGGACCACCTGGGGATCTTTAACGTGCACTGACATCGCACAGCACACGGACGCCTCATCGTTTTGCCTCCATCGAAACGCAGCCGCCGCGGTCAGGTTCGAACCGGGGTACTCCGGCACAGTAGTCGGGCGTCTTACCACTGCACCACCCCGGCAGGGCCGCCCTGTTGGCGCATTATTTCCTCTTTTTTTCTTTCTTTCTTTATTTCAAAGTAGACAAGGGATTACATTAGACACTGAAGGATCCTTAGCCAGAGGCTAGTCGTGGATCCCAAAATGGATACAAGTATGTCTACTGACGAGTCAGGAAGAAAACAAAATACAAAACAAGATACATATTTACCGGTGCGAAATGAAAAAACTATAATACAAAACAACATATACAAACTAAAAATCTATTACATGGCAAAAATAACGAAACGAGAAAAAAAAGGTGATTTCATATTCAGAATACTACGCCACAGGTAGAGTATGCAAATAGCCACTTTATTGAGACACTTCTGTATTGAGGAAAAATTTCTTAAGTGCTCTAAATGTGTTAGGTGAGGATATGACTGAGCATGGCACGGCATTCCAAATTTTAACACCACAAAGACGGAGACATCTATGACCAAAATGATTGTTAGATGTTGGAAGTAGGTACTTTTTATGTGCGGCCGAACGAGAACTGGACGGAAGGGACTTAAATGAAACTAAAGGAAAGGTGATAGGGTTGCAAACCACACGGTTTACAAAAATTGCTAAGCGATAGCCTCTAAGGTCAGTAAGTGGCATGATATTATTTCGTTTAAATAAAGGCCACAATGGAGTTCTAGGTGCAACGAAGTTAATGATTCTAAGAGCCCTTTTTTGCAGCCTTACCAGAGGATCAATATAAGATGGGTATGTAAGGCCCCAGGCCTTGATACAGTATGCAAGCTGTGATTGAAACAAACTGAATTATAATGTTTTTAGAGTATTAGTCTGAAAATTTTTAGATGCTTTCGCTAATGTATAGCAAGAATATGACAACTTTTGCAAGCTGTAGGGTGATATGAACGCGGGTTTATGCGGCGATTTGAAAATAATATATTTTGTTTGTTTGTTTCGGTGTTCAGCAATGGACGGTTAGATTGGAACCAGATTTTAATGCCTTGAAGCTCCTTATTAAGCACGATTGCTGCATCTTCTATCGATTTGGCGGTAACTACCATAGCCGTGTCGTCCGCATACATAATGACATGCGAGTTCTGTGCATATAAAGGAAGGTCATTCACATAAAGGAAAAAAAGAATAGGTCCCAGAACCTAGCCTTGCGGAATGCCCCTGGACATCGTTAGCACATTCGAGACATTGCCATCAATTTGGACTCTTTGGGAACGGTCGCATAAATAACTCAGAAACTGCAACACCAAACCTCTAAAGCCAAGTCTTTCAAGTTTTTTGGAGAAAATTTCGTGGTCCACAGTGTCAAAAGTTATTTTATGTCCAAGAACACGCCTATTGCTATAAAGTTGCTGTTAAGTGCATCATTAACGAGTTCGGATAGAGACAAGATTGCAGTAGTAGTAGATCTTGACTCCTGAAACCCATGCTGATCAGTGCTTCAGTTCAGTTCAGGCGTTCAGTCATGTCCGACTCTTCGTGACCCTATGGACCATGTCACGCCACGCTTTCCGGTCTCTCACTATCTTCTTAACATCACATAGCTTCATCTGCAATGCCTCGAGAATGCCATCTAACCATCGCGTTCGCTGCCTACCCCTTCTCCGGCGACCCTCAACCTTTCCCAACATCAAATCTTTCTCCAGCGACTCCTCTCTTCTCATCAGATGACCAAAGTAGCTGAGCTTTAACTTCAGAATTTGACCCTCCAAAAAGCAGTCAGGGTTTATGGTCGACAATATCGACTGATTTGATCTTCTGGCAGTCCAAGGAACTCTTAAGAGTCTTCGCCAGCACCACAATTCAAACGCGTCAATTCTTCGGCGGTCAGCCTTTTTCACAGTCCAACTCTCGCATCCATACATCACAACTGGAAAGACCATAGCACGGGTTATACGGATCTTGGTTGGCAGACTAATGTCTCTGCTCTTTACTAGGCGGTCAAGGCTAACCATTGCTCTCTTTCCCAGAAGCAGGCGTCTCCTAATTTCATGGCTGCAGTCTCCTTCCGAGGTAATCTTGGCGCCCAAGAACAGAAAATCTGTCACAGCTTCCACTTCTTGTCCATTGATGCTCCAGGACTTGATAGGGCAAGACGCCATGATCTTCGTCTTTTTAATGTTCAGTTTAAGCCCAAACTTCTCACTCTCTTCTTGTACGCGCATCAGAAGTCTCTTGAGTTCCACTTCACTTTCTGCCATTAAAGTGGTATCATCCGCATATCTAAGGTTGTTGATACGTTTTCCAGCAATCTTCACTCCAGCTGAAGACTCGTCCAGACCGGCCTTTCTCATGATGCACTCTGCATATAGGTTAAATAGGCAGGGCGACAGTATGCAGCCTTGCCTCACCCCTTTCTCAATCGGAAACCAATCAGTAAGACCATGCCCAGTTCTGACTGTGGCCTCTTGCCCTTCATAAAGGTTCCTGAGGAGACAGATGAGGTGAATTGGAACTCCCATCTCTTGGAGAGCTTGCCACAATCTGCTGTGATCTACGCAGTCAAACGCTTTCGCATAATCAATAAAGCAGAAGTAAATGGGTTTCTGGAACTCTCTTGCTTTTTCCATGATCCAGCGAAGGTTGGCAATTTGGTCTCTAGTTCCTCTGCCCTTGCGAAACCCAGCTTGCACGTCCGGAAGCTCCCGATCCACATACTGCTGCAGCCTACCTTGCAGGATTTTTAACATCACCTTGCTAGCATGCGAAATAAGCGCGATCGTGCGGTAGTTGGAACAATCTTTGGCACTGCCTTTCTTTGGAATGGGGATGTAAACTGACCTCCTCCAATCCTGTGGCCACTGCAGGGTTGTCCAAATCTTTTGACATAATGTATCAGTGCTTAGAATGGCATATTTCTTCAAAACGTTCTTAATACGTTTGGCAAGCAGCTTCTCGAAAAATGTGTTAAAGCAGCTTAAGACAGAAATTGGTCTGTAATTGCTTAGGTTATCGGGATTTCCATTTTTGTATACTGGGACTACTTTTGCTACCTTCGATGCAATCGGGTATGTGGCACCATAAAAATACTTGTTATTTAAAGAAACCAAAGTAGGCGCTAGAATTTAGATATTGTTTTTCAATAACGACACAATAACGACATAACGACAATAACGAAATTAAGAAGAAGAAATGGACATGGGCAGGACATGTAGTGCGAAGAGAGAATAACCGATGGTCGCTGAGGGTAACAAACTGGATTCCAAGGGAAGGAAAGCGTAGCAGGGGGCGGCAGAAAGTTAGGTGGGCGGATGAGATTAAGAAGTTCGCAGGGGTCAAGTGGATGCAGCTAGCACAGAACCGGGTTAAGTAGAGAAATATGGGAGAGGACTTCGCCCTGCAGTGGGTATAATCAGGCCGATGATGATGATGAATAACGACACAGGAATTCCATATAATCCACGCGCTCTTCCCGTCTTCAGTTGGCTACTAACTGATATAAGTTCATGACAAGTTATGTCATCATATCTGAAGCTGGATTCCTGCCATGGAGGAAGAAGAGCAGGCTCCAGGCTTTGTGCTTTGGGGATCACATTCCGAGCTATGGATCAAAAATGCCTGTTGAATTCATCTGCCAAGTGAATTGCGCTTGGGGACAATGCTTTTGATGGTAGTACGGTTTTTGCTCCTGCTGGCTGAATGATAGAATTTAATATTTCCCACAGTGTCTTCTTATTGCTAGCATTAGCAATAATTTTTGAGTGATAACACCTTTTTTGCCGACGCATCTACGCAAGGGCTTTGTTAGTTCTGTATTGAGCTGCGTAATATTCGTTGCCCCTGTTCTGTTTCATTTTCGTATGCCAACGTTCGCGTTGCTTTATGACTTCGAGCACAGAAGTCATCCAAGGGCAAATTGGCACCGTGAAATATTTCACTTTTTTAGTTACCTTGCATTCATTTATGAACATATTAATTTGTTCTATGAGGTGTCGGCAGTGCTCGTTAGCATTTCGAGGTTCGAAATCGTCAAAGCTAACACTTGAAATCAACCGAGAAAACTTTTCGTGGTCAATCCGGGTAAATGATTTGATGGGTGGTTCGGGGCGGCATGGAGTATTGAAGCAGTACAACAGTGCAACAGGTAGATAATCTGTAAGCGCGGTATTGAATTTTCCAGCGCGACTACGGGTGGGTTGAAAGTTACCCAGGATGTGATCCGAACATGTTGAAGTATTACTCGTAATGCGGGTCGGGGATGTGATATGATTATGTAAACCAAATGAAGAGAGGAGGTTAGAATAGTCGCTATGATTTGCACTCAATGTATCAATGTTCATATCCCCAGTAATTATAGCGTTTTTTGAGCACTTAGTTATGCTAATGAATATAGTTTCAAGGTCAATTAAGAAGATGCTACGATTATTAAGCGGTGCTCACCGATCATTAAACTGTCAATTTCCACAAATATTGCCTCTGTGTCATCGTTTGTTCCGTTAACAACATGAGGACATTCTGTAAAACGTAGAGTTTTTAAATATAAAGGCCGACGCCACCACCCCTATTTCTGGCACAACGAGGGCGTGACAAAATTCGGTATATTGAGACATTCATTTGGAAATAGCCAAGTTTCTGAGACAGCATGCAATTACGCCGTATGTATTTTTGTGTTCAGCTAAACACGAGCAAAGAAAATCAAAATTTTTTGATATACTCCTTATATTGCAATGCAGTATCAGTTGCAAGTTATCAACTTCATCAGCCGTAAGCATTTTAAAATCTTCAAGCTATCTTGTAAAAGTCGGTTACGGTTATTAATATATCATGCCAAGGTCGGCTGCCGTGACTATGTGATGCATTTCTGAGCTATCTGTCTTTCTCAACAGAATTTTAGCTAGAAACCTAAGCATACTTCCAGTTGTGGCCTTTCTTTGCAGTGATAGCCTTTGAAAGCAACAGCTCATTCTCGGGACAAAGGCGTTCATTCGCAAACACCGATGTGGTGCCGGGCAAGCCTGCATCTGGAGTAGTTAAGCGTTTCTTTCTTGTGGCATTTAGTACTTCATCACGCTTTCTGCACAAGACGAATTTGACAATAATATTGTGTGGCTTATGTTTGGACGGTACACGATGAACCACGTCGATGTCTTCTTTTGTTATGGCGAGACCAACCTTAGCTCCGAGAGTAGAAACAATGCTGTGCAGGCATTCTTCGGGAGACTCCGGTATGAATTTCAGTTCTAAGCTTTGTCTTCGACCGTATTGCTGAATTGCCGTCAGCTCTGTTCTAGCTTTTGTAAGCTGCTTCTGAAGGAAGAGATTTTCTCTCCTCAGTAGCTCTTCGTCGGCATTAAGCAGAGTTATTTCCTTTTCGCGGTAGCTACCTTAAATTGTTCAAAGCCTTCGTTCATAAATGATACAGATTATGTAAGGCTGCTTATGTCTCTTGTCATGTTTGTATCCATTGCTTCAACCTTGCTGTTCAGTTTGACGAGTATGCTGCTATTTCCTTGACAGTGGTAGGGTACCTCTCAAATAGCTTCTCTTTTTCGGGTTGCCTCGACACAGTAGCATCCGAATCATCATCCCCCATTGCTGATGAACGACCCAGGCACGCAATAGATAGATACAAGACATAAAAAAACACAACACACCTATAAATGCACAAATTTGCTGCCAGTGAAGTGCGTGCTGTGCGCGCCTGGGTCGTCCTCAGCAGTGGCCGTCCCTCCCTTGGCGACGACTTTATATGCTTTGCTGGGTCGCTGCACCAAGTTCCGATTCAGGGATGACCAGCACCGTGTTTCTTCTCCGGTGGCGCCAACGTCGACACGTGCTTTCGAGCCAGTTCCAGGGGGCGTTGGTTTTTGAAAAATCTGCAATCTGTAAATGCACAAATTTGCGGTCAGTGAAGTGCGTGCTGTGCGCGCCTGGGTCGTCCTCAGCAGTGGCCGTCCCTCCCTTGGCGACGACTTTATATGCTTTGCTGGGTCGCTGCACCAAGTTCCGATTCAGGGATGACCAGCACCGTGTTTCTTCTCCGGTGGCGCCAACGTCGACACGTGCTTTCGAGCCAGTTCCAGGGGGCGTTGGTTTTTGAAAAATCTGCAATCTGTAAATGCACAAATTTGCGGTCAGTGAAGTGCGTGCTGTGCGCGCCTAGGTCGTCCTCAGCAGTGGCCGTCCCTCCCTTGGCGACGACTTTATATGCTTTGCTGGGTCGCTGCACCAAGTTCCGATTCAGGGATGACCAGCACCGTGTTTCTTCTCCGGTGGCGCCAACGTCGACACGTGCTTTCGAGCCAGTTCCAGGGGGCGTTGGTTTTTGAAAAATCTGCAATCTGTAAATGCACAAATTTGCGGTCAGTGAAGTGCGTGCTGTGCGCACCTGGGTCGTCCTCAGCAGTGGCCGTCCCTCCCTTGGCGACGACTTTATATGCTTTGCTGGGTCGCTGCACCAAGTTCCGATTCAGGGATGACCAGCACCGTGTTTCTTCTCCGGTGGCGCCAAAGTCGGCACGTGCCTTCGAGCCAGTTCCAGGGGGCGTTGGTTTTTGAAAAATCTGCAATCTGTAAATGCACAAATTTGCGGTCAGTGAAGTGCGTGCTGTGCGCGCCTGGGTCGTCCTCAGCAGTGGCCGTCCCTCCCTTGGCGACGACTTTATATGCTTTGCTGGGTCGCTTCACCAAGTTCCGATTCAGGGATGACCAGCACCGTGTTTTTTCTCCGATGGCGCCAACGTCGACACGTGCCTTCGAGCCAGTTCCAGGGGGCGTTGGTTTTTGAAACATCTGCAATCTGTAAATTCACAAATTTGCGGTCAGTGAAGTGCGTGCTGTGCGCGCCTGGGTCGTCCTCAGCAGTGGCCGTCCCTCCCTTGGCGACGACTTTATATGCTTTGCTGGGTCGCTGCACCAAGTTCCGATTCAGGGATGACCAGCACCGTGTTTCTTCTCCGGTGGCGCCAACGTCGACACGTGCTTTCGAGCCAGTTCCAGGGGGCGTTGGTTTTTGAAAAATCTGCAATCTGTAAATGCACAAATTTGCGGTCAGTGAAGTGCGTGCTGTGCGCGCCTGAGTCGTCCTCAGCAGTGGCCGTCCCTCCCTTGGCGACGACTTTATATGCTTTGCTGGGTCGCTGCACAAAGTTCCGATTCAGGGATGACCAGCACCATGTTTCTTCTCCGGTGGCGCCAACGTCGACACGTGCCTTCGAGCCAGTTCCAGGGGGCGTTGGTTTTTGAAAAATCTGCAATCTGTAAATGCACAAATTTGCGGTCAGTGAAGTGCGTGCTGTGCGCGCCTGAGTCGTCCTCAGCAGTGGCCGTCCCTCCCTTGGCGACGACGTTATATGCTTTGCTGGGTCGCTGCACAAAGTTCCGATTCAGGGATGACCAGCACCGTGTTTCTTTTCCGGTGGCGCCAACGTCTACACGTGCCTTCGAGCCAGTTCCAGGGGGTGTTGGTTTTTAAAAAATCTGCAATCTGTAAATGCACAAATTTGCGGTCAGTTAAGTGCGTGCTGTGCGCGCCTGAGTCGTCCTCAGCAGTGGCCGTCCCTCCCTTGGCGACGACTTTATATGCTTTGCTGGGTCGCTGCACAAAGTTCCGATTCAGGGATGACCAGCACCGTGTTTCTTCTCCGGTGGCGCCAACGTCGACACGTGCCTTGGAGCCAGTTCCAGGGGGCGTTGGTTTTTGAAAAACCTGCAATCTGTAAATGCACAAATTTGCGGTCAGTGAAGTGCGTGCTGTGCGCGCCTGAGTCGTCCTCAGCAGTGGCCGTCCCTCCCTTGGCGACGACTTTATATGCTTTGCTGGGTCGCTGCACAAAGTTCCGATTCAGGGATGACCAGCACCGTGTTTCTTCTCCGGTGGCGCCAACGTCGACACGTGCCTTCGAGCCAGTTCCAGGGGGCGTTGGTTTTTGAAAATTCTGCAATCTGTAAATGCACAAATTTGCGGTCAGTGAAGTGCGTGCTGTGCGCGCCTGGGTCGTCCTCAGCAGTGGCCGTCCTTCCCTTGGCGACGACTTTATATGCTTTGCTGGGTCGCTGCACCAAGTTCCGATTCAGGGATGACCAGCACCGTGTTTCTTCTCCGGTGGCGCCAACGTCGACACGTGCCTTCGAGCCAGTTCCAGGTGGCGTTGGTTTTTTAAAAATCTGCAATCTGTAAATGCACAAATTTGCGGTCAGTGAAGTGCGTGCTGTGCGCGCCTGAGTCGTCCTCAGCAGTGGCCGTCCCTCCCTTGGCGACGTTATATGCTTTGTTGGGTCGCTGCACAAAGTTCCGATTCAGGGATGACCAGCACCGTGTTTCTTCTCCGGTGGCGCCAACGTCGACACGTGCCTTCGAGCCAGTTCCAGGGGGCGTTGGTTTTTGAAAAATCTGCAATCTGTAAATGCACAAATTTGCGGTCAGTGAAGTGCGTGCTGTGCGCGCCTGAGTCGTCCTCAGCAGTGGCCGTCCCTCCCTTGGCGACGACTTTATATGCTTTGCTGGGTCGCTGCACCAAGTTCCGATTCAGGGATGACCAGCACCGTGTTTCTTCTCCGGTGGCGCCAACGTCGACACGTGCCTTCGAGCCAGTTCCAGGGGGCGTTGGTTTTTGAAAAATCTGCAATCTGTAAATGCACAAATTTGCGGTCAGTGAAGTGCGTGCTGTGCGCGCCTGAGTCGTTTTCAGCAGTGGCCGTCCCTCCCTTGGCGACGACTTTATATGCTTTGCTGGGTCGCTGCACCAAGTTCCGATTCAGGGATGACCAGCACCGTGTTTCTTCTCCGGTGGCGCCAACGTCGACACGTGCTTTCGAGCCAGTTCCAGGGGGCGTTGGTTTTTGAAAAATCTGCAATCTGTAAATGCACAAATTTGCGGTCAGTGAAGTCGTGCTGTGCGCGCCTGGGTCGTCCTCAGCAGTGGCCGTCCCTCCCTTGGCGACGACTTTATATGCTTTGCTGGGTCGCTGCACCAAGTTCCGATTCAGGGATGACCAGCACCGTGTTTCTTCTCCGGTGGCGCCAACGTCGACACGTGCCTTCGAGCCAGTTCCAGGGGGCGTTGGTTTTTGAAAAATCTGCAATCTGTAAATGCACAAATTTGCGGTCAGTGAAGTGCGTGCTGTGCGCGCCTGAGTCGTCCTCAGCAGTGGCCGTCCCTCCCTTGGCGACGACTTTATATGCTTTGCTGGGTCGCTGCACAAAGTTCCGATTCAGGGATGACCAGCACCGTGTTTCTTCTCCGGTGGCGCCAACGTCGACACGTGCCTTCGAGCCAGTTCCAGGGGGCGTTGGTTTTTGAAAAATCTGCAATCTGTAAATTCACAAATTTGCGGTCAGTGAAGTGCGTGCTGTGCGCGCCTGGGTCGTCCTCAGCAGTGGCCGTCCCTCCCTTGGCGACGACTTTATATGCTTTGCTGGGTCGCTGCACCAAGTTCCGATTCAGGGATGACCAGCACCGTGTTTCTTCTCCGGTGGCGCCAACGTCGACACGTGCTTTCGAGCCAGTTCCAGGGGGCGTTGGTTTTTGAAAAATCTGCAATCTGTAAATGCACAAATTTGCGGTCAGTGAAGTGCGTGCTGTGCGCGCCTGAGTCGTCCTCAGCAGTGGCCGTCCCTCCCTTGGCGACGACTTTATATGCTTTGCTGGGTCGCTGCACAAAGTTCCGATTCAGGGATGACCAGCACCATGTTTCTTCTCCGGTGGCGCCAACGTCGACACGTGCCTTCGAGCCAGTTCCAGGGGGCGTTGGTTTTTGAAAAATCTGCAATCTGTAAATGCACAAATTTGCGGTCAGTGAAGTGCGTGCTGTGCGCGCCTGAGTCGTCCTCAGCAGTGGCCGTCCCTCCCTTGGCGACGACGTTATATGCTTTGCTGGGTCGCTGCACAAAGTTCCGATTCAGGGATGACCAGCACCGTGTTTCTTTTCCGGTGGCGCCAACGTCTACACGTGCCTTCGAGCCAGTTCCAGGGGGCGTTGGTTTTTAAAAAATCTGCAATCTGTAAATGCACAAATTTGCGGCCAGTGAAGTGCGTGCTGTGCGCGCCTGAGTCGTCCTCAGCAGTGGCCGTCCCTCCCTTGGCGACGACTTTATATGCTTTGCTGGGTCGCTGCACAAAGTTCCGATTCAGGGATGACCAGCACCGTGTTTCTTCTCCGGTGGCGCCAACGTCGACACGTGCCTTCGAGCCAGTTCCAGGGGGCGTTGGTTTTTAAAAAATCTGCAATCTGTAAATGCACAAATTTGCGGCCAGTGAAGTGCGTGCTGTGCGCGCCTGAGTCGTCCTCAGCAGTGGCCGTCCCTCCCTTGGCGACGACTTTATATGCTTTGCTGGGTCGCTGCACAAAGTTCCGATTCAGGGATGACCAGCACCGTGTTTCTTCTCCGGTGGCGCCAACGTCGACACGTGCCTTGGAGCCAGTTCCAGGGGGCGTTGGTTTTTGAAAAACCTGCAATCTGTAAATGCACAAATTTGCGGTCAGTGAAGTGCGTGCTGTGCGCGCCTGAGTCGTCCTCAGCAGTGGCCGTCCCTCCCTTGGCGACGACTTTATATGCTTTGTTGGGTCGCTGCACAAAGTTCCGATTCAGGGATGACCAGCACCGTGTTTCTTCTCCGGTGGCGCCAACGTCGACACGTGCCTTCGAGCCAGTTCCAGGGGGCGTTGGTTTTTGAAAAATCTGCAATCTGTAAATGCACAAATTTTGCGGTCAGTGAAGTGCGTTCTGTGCGCGCCTGAGTCGTCCTCAGCAGTGGCCGTCCCTCCCTTGGCGACGACTTTATATGCTTTGCTGGGTCGCTGCACCAAGTTCCGATTCAGGGATGACCAGCACCGTGTTTCTTCTCCGGTGGCGCCAACGTCGACACGTGCCTTCGAGCCAGTTCCAGGGGGCGTTGGTTTTTGAAAAATCTGCAATCTGTAAATGCACAAATTTGCGGTCAGTGAAGTGCGTGCTGTGCGCGCCTGAGTCGTTTTCAGCAGTGGCCGTCCCTCCCTTGGCGACGACTTTATATGCTTTGCTGGGTCGCTGCACCAAGTTCCGATTCAGGGATGACCAGCACCGTGTTTCTTCTCCGGTGGCGCCAACGTCGACACGTGCTTTCGAGCCAGTTCCAGGGGGCGTTGGTTTTTGAAAAATCTGCAATCTGTAAATGCACAAATTTGCGGTCAGTGAAGTCGTGCTGTGCGCGCCTGGGTCGTCCTCAGCAGTGGCCGTCCCTCCCTTGGCGACGACTTTATATGCTTTGCTGGGTCGCTGCACCAAGTTCCGATTCAGGGATGACCAGCACCGTGTTTCTTCTCCGGTGGCGCCAACGTCGACACGTGCCTTCGAGCCAGTTCCAGGGGGCGTTGGTTTTTGAAAAATCTGCAATCTGTAAAGGCACAAATTTGCGGTCAGTGAAGTGCGTGCTGTGCGCGCCTGAGTCGTCCTCAGCAGTGGCCGTCCCTCCCTTGGCGACGACTTTATATGCTTTGCTGGGTCGCTGCACAAAGTTCCGATTCAGGGATGACCAGCACCGTGTTTCTTCTCCGGTGGCGCCAACGTCGACACGTGCCTTCGAGCCAGTTCCAGGGGGCGTTGGTTTTTGAAAAATCTGCAATCTGTAAATGCACAAATTTGCGGTCAGTGAAGTGCGTGCTGTGCGCGCCTGAGTCGTCCTCAGCAGTGGCCGTCCCTCCCTTGGCGACGACTTTATATGCTTTGCTGGGTCGCTGCACAAAGTTCCGATTCAGGGATGACCAGCACCATGTTTCTTCTCCGGTGGCGCCAACGTCGACACGTGCCTTCGAGCCAGTTCCTGGGGGCGTTGGTTTTTGAAAAATCTGCAATCTGTAAATGCACAAATTTGCGGTCAGTGAAGTGCGTGCTGTGCGCGCCTGAGTCGTCCTCAGCACTGGCCGTCCCTCCCTTGGCGACGACGTTATATGCTTTGCTGGGTCGCTGCACAAAGTTCCGATTCAGGGATGACCAGCACCGTGTTTCTTTTCCGGTGGCGCCAACGTCTACACGTGCCTTCGAGCCAGTTCTAGGGGGCGTTGGTTTTTAAAAAATCTGCAATCTGTAAATGCACAAATTTGCGGTCAGTGAAGTGCGTGCTGTGCGCGCCTGAGTCGTCCTCAGCAGTGGCCGTCCCTCCCTTGGCGACGACTTTATATGCTTTGCTGGGTCGCTGCACAAAGTTCCGATTCAGGGATGACCAGCACCGTGTTTCTTCTCCGGTGGCGCCAACGTCGACACGTGCCTTGGAGCCAGTTCCAGGGGGCGTTGGTTTTTGAAAAACCTGCAATCTGTAAATGCACAAATTTGCGGTCAGTGAAGTGCGTGCTGTGCGCGCCTGAGTCGTCCTCAGCAGTGGCCGTCCCTCCCTTGGCGACGACTTTATATGCTTTGCTGGGTCGCTGCACAAAGTTCCGATTCAGGGATGACCAGCACCGTGTTTCTTCTCCGGTGGCGCCAACGTCGACACGTGCCTTCGAGCCAGTTCCAGGGGGCGTTGGTTTTTGAAAATTCTGCAATCTGTAAATGCACAAATTTGCGGTCAGTGAAGTGCGTGCTGTGCGCGCCTGGGTCGTCCTCAGCAGTGGCCGTCCTTCCCTTGGCGACGACTTTATATGCTTTGCTGGGTCGCTGCACCAAGTTCCGATTCAGGGATGACCAGCACCGTGTTTCTTCCCGGTGGCGCCAACGTCGACACGTGCCTTCGAGCCAGTTCCAGGGGGCGTTGGTTTTTGAAAAATCTGCAATCTGTAAATGCACAAATTTGCGGTCAGTGAAGTGCGTGCTGTGCGCGCCTGAGTCGTCCTCAGCAGTGGCCGTCCCTCCCTTGGCGACGACTTTATATGCTTTGTTGGGTCGCTGCACAAAGTTCCGATTCAGGGATGACCAGCACCGTGTTTCTTCTCCGGTGGCGCCAACGTCGACACGTGCCTTCGAGCCAGTTCCAGGGGGCGTTGGTTTTTGAAAAATCTGCAATCTGTAAATGCACAAATTTGCGGTCAGTGAAGTGCGTTCTGTGCGCGCCTGAGTCGTCCTCAGCAGTGGCCGTCCCTCCCTTGGCGACGACTTTATATGCTTTGCTGGGTCGCTGCACCAAGTTCCGATTCAGGGATGACCAGCACCGTGTTTCTTCTCCGGTGGCGCCAACGTCGACACGTGCCTTCGAGCCAGTTCCAGGGGGCGTTGGTTTTTGAAAAATCTTCAATCTGTAAATGCACAAATTTGCGGTCAGTGAAGTGCGTGCTGTGCGCGCCTGAGTCGTTTTCAGCAGTGGCCGTCCCTCCCTTGGCGACGACTTTATATGCTTTGCTGGGTCGCTGCACCAAGTTCCGATTCAGGGATGACCAGCACCGTGTTTCTTCTCCGGTGGCGCCAACGTCGACACGTGCTTTCGAGCCAGTTCCAGGGGGCGTTGGTTTTTGAAAAATCTGCAATCTGTAAATGCACAAATTTGCTGTCAGTGAAGTCGTGCTGTGCGCGCCTGGGTCGTCCTCAGCAGTGGCCGTCCCTCCCTTGGCGACGACTTTATATGCTTTGCTGGGTCGCTGCACCAAGTTCCGATTCAGGGATGACCAGCACCGTGTTTCTTCTCCGGTGGCGCCAACGTCGACACGTGCCTTCGAGCCAGTTCCAGGGGGCGTTGGTTTTTGAAAAATCTGCAATCTGTAAATGCACAAATTTGCGGTCAGTGAAGTGCGTGCTGTGCGCGCCTGAGTCGTCCTCAGCAGTGGCCGTCCCTCCCTTGGCGACGACTTTATATGCTTTGCTGGGTCGCTGCACAAAGTTCCGATTCAGGGATGACCAGCACCGTGTTTCTTCTCCGGTGGCGCCAACGTCGACACGTGCCTTCGAGCCAGTTCCAGGGGGCGTTGGTTTTTGAAAAATCTGCAATCTGTAAATGCACAAATTTGCGGTCAGTGAAGTGCGTGCTGTGCGCGCCTGAGTCGTTTTCAGCAGTGGCCGTCCCTCCCTTGGCGACGACTTTATATGCTTTGCTGGGTCGCTGCACCAAGTTCCGATTCAGGGGTGACCAGCACCGTGTTTCTTCTCCGGTAGCTCCGATGGCGCCAACGTCGACACGTGCATTCGAGCCAGTTCCAGGGGGCGTTTTTTTTTTGAAAAATGTTCGCCACCTGCTATGGACTTGTGCAGGGACAAGGGCATCAAGGACACAGATTCTGCGCGAAGTGGGACTAACCACAAGGGAAGAGGACTTTTCTAAATGGCTCACCGACAACGCTAAGAGCGGGAGCCTGCTCCGGTTCCTCACGGAAAACCATTTGCATGAGTTCATATAATATGCCTTATGGCAAGCTTGCGTACAAAAAAAAAATAGCACGAATTTGCGGTCAGTGAAGTGCGTGCTGTGCGCGCCTGGGTCGTCCTCAGCAGTGACGGTGTGTTAGTGTTTCTCTATTTTCATCATTAAAATATAAAACTAATTTACAATTACTGCCGACTGGCCATCGACGCAGCTGCCTCAAAGCCTTTGCCAAACAGCAGTATTGCAGAAAAGATGACAGGTGCTCTGTGAAATGAACGTTTATTTTGCTTCATACAAAAACAAAACTGATACAAATCTGTCACGATTTGGTGCACAAAAGCTACCAGGAGGAAAGAAAAAACGCAGGATACATAACCCGACGTGTACATTACAAATAGTGGGAAAAAAATACACAAGACAAGAAAAAATACACAGGAAGACAAATGTAGTATGACATGCAGGTATATAAAGTATGGCAAATGATAGGTAAGAATAAAATAGACATACGTTACAATGCTCACAATAACCTCGCAGCTCCCTCAGAGAGTACCCTGTATTTTATTTTAAATACATATTAAAAAAAAATGCGCTGCACGTTGTCTTGGGTATTATGCCACAGGAACAACATTGCTTTGAGCTTAAATGCGCACCCCTTCCCCACACCCCCATGTGCTTTTGGGTACGACCTTGGCAGCAAAATGCCAGCAGAGGTCATGTCTTCTATCCTCAGCATTACCTTTTTCAGAACGTTTTAAGAGTTTCTCAACAAAAATTTGCTGTAAGCCCGAAATAAGGTGGAAAACATTCAGATCCATGCTACAAAGTGTCTTGCATTCATTTTACGATGAAAATGTAACTAGCACTCGTTAAATTTATAGCCACAATGCACAATAGTTTAAATATAAAATTGGCGTCGTTATAGCCTGGATGTCTTTGGGACGGTTAACATTGTACATCAACCAAGCTTAGCTTGCAATATATCACATGATCATTTTTGTTGGAGTGTGAAAATATGCAGTGATATTAGTATTTCTAAAAACATTTGGGACCTTTATTTCATACCTATTAACACATATTCAGGTTCATTAGCAATTATATTGTTGTAGAAATACCTTGTGTGCACATTAGGTCACGTATACTTTAAGTTACGTGAAACGACAAGCCGAAAGTGAAAGTTCAACCCTATTGACTCGGGGGATGCGGAAAATTGTTCCGGGCCTCTTGCACGTATGCCGCAACTGTTTCACCAGGGCACACAGCAGAGACTGCCGCATCCTAGTCAATATGGTCAATATGATTTATCAAACCTCGCGTGCGTACCCATTACACATTACAAGCTACATGGCGAAGATTCCTATCAGTAATTTCCAAACACTGTTCCATTTCGCAGTGTTAATCTTTGGTTTTAAAAGCTGTATTCACAGCCGAATACGCGTTTCATTCGATAAACATATCTGACACACGAGCGGCAAAAACAGAGCGGCTACCAGCCAGACGTTCATAGTGTGCGTTAGGAGCAATGAAATTAAACGCGCTGGTGGAATGCATGTTTTCAGAAACGGAGAGGACAGAATTATCGGCGTGCCATTTCTTTAGTATCAAGCTGTTTAGAAAACACCTCGGCGTTTCCTTTTGTATGACCTTTTTTTTTAAGCGCCTTGCTGCGCGTGTGCAGCGTGGGCTTTTCGTTGCAGATCCACTACGTTCCTATCTTTTGGCAACGCACTAAGAATTTTGAATGCAGTGGAGGAGATACGACCCCTGGTGAAGTTTCGAAGGGCCGTTTTGGAATCACGTATGGGTCCCGGCTCACTCGGGCGTCCCGGGGAACGAGGCCGCTCACCAATATGCTCGAGGTTTTGTCAGCCCAGCTGGAGAGGGGATCTCTGACGCGGGTGCCCGACAGAGTGAGACTCTGGATACCTACCAGGCCATTACCACTTACTACAAAGAGCTCAGGGCGAGCCTTCCTCCTCCGCACGCTTCGCTCAGCTGAGACCAGGCTACCACGTGGCGGCGGCTGCAAACGCGGTTGCAGCCAAACCCTTGGACTTATGCCAAGATCTTTCCCGGTATAGTAAATCCGTACTGCCAACTGTGCGGCGAGCCTGCCACCTTAGACCATATAATCTGGGACTGCGCGGAGGATCCGCCTCCGGCAGATCTAGTACCATCTCCCTCGCTGGAACACTGGGAAGCTGTTCTCGTCAGCCGGGACCCAGACGTCCAGTCCCGGGCCTCGGCAAGAGCGCAAGAGGTCGCTGACAGACTTGGACTGCCGGCCACCTGGAGCAGCTGAATGCAGCCAAAGGCAAATACCAATCGCTGACAAATAAAGTTTTTTTTTCTTTCTCTCTCTCTCTCGTTGCAGATGGCAGTCTTCGACACAGAAGTTTCTGGTTCTCCATCTTTTTGCACGCTACCTTTTTTTTCCTGTCATTTTAACAATAATGGTCCCGTACGTACTACGCGAGAACGCTTGTAGCCTACTCTTTCGATGTTCAGATGTCACTCAGCCAACACACATCACCTAGAAGAGATTGTGCACTGGTGAAGGCCATAAAAAACACCCCAACACGTAAAACTCAGCTCGAAACCATGCAAAACAAACCGCTAGGCTAGGCAAACTAAGCAATGAGCGACAGGCGTGGGTTCGCTCTTATCTAATTTCGCATCAACCGGTGAGCCCTTGTTGCGCCATTAATGAGTACATAGCCCTTCCCTTCACAACCGCGCCAGTCAGAGTGCTGAGTTAAACTGCTTGAAATGCAGCGTAGTTTGAAAGCAGAAAACCTTTCTCACCTTACCCTTGCTGGAAATTGCCAGGATGTCACGAACTTGTCCGGGGTGTCACGAATTGGCAGGCCCATGACGTGCGCACCGGCACCTGTTCACGAGTTCCGCGATAGAAGGAACCGGCCGACGCGGTCCGCCTAAACTGCTTGAAATGCAGCATTTTTTCGGCAAAATAACGTTCCTCACCTTGCCGTCCTGAAAACCTGCAGTACTTCCGCTTCGAAGGCCAAGAGAGCCGTAAAAGTACGCAGTCCGTCCTCACGAACAAACACGCAACCTGCGTAGACGGCTCTGCCCTTTCGGAGTCTGCTTTGGTCTGCGCCGGCGGCACCCGCGCGCGCGCGCGACCTGTGCTGGTGGTGCCATCCATTTCGTGATGCTGAACTAACGTTATCAGTCATGCGTTATTTCCTGGGACCAGATTTCGCCAAGTGTCCGCTATTTACCAAGTCCTTTTTCTATGCTTGTGCGGTCTAGGGGTTGCGTGTCAGAAGGGTCCTGGAAGGCTGGGCTCTGATACCCTCCCATCTGAAAGGAGGGATCTTAGTTGGAAGCTCCTGCCAAATTGGCCCTGTCCTACGTCTCGTGAGGTCACACAACCCAACGACCAATCAGTGGCGGCCATGCATGCCGCCTATACTACCGCCTGACAGCCACATTTCTCGCTCACAACGCCGACGCTGTGTTTTCTTGACGACGGGACATTTAACTTGATCACATTAAAAGTTATCGTAGTTTCACCTTGCGATCCAACCTCCTAGAAATGGATCAGCTGATAAAGCCCTTATACGCGACCCCTCACTTCAGACATTTCAGAAAAGTGGCCTGCTTGACTATGTAGAAATAATTTTTCCCACGCATCCGAACCTACAAAAATAGTAAAATGCAGCGGGCGATGCATAAGTCCCCCCCCCCCCCCCCCCCGCGCCTTCTATCTTTATATCTCTCTCACTCACTCGTTCGCTGTCTTGTTTCTGGCCGAAAATTTTACCTTCATGGGAAGTAGTACTTCAGTAGCTCGAATACGCGAAGACGACAATAGCACGACGCATTAAATGCATTACGAAAATCCTTACGCTGGGATCTTTCATAAAAAGAACAAGAAATGCACGATAAGTTAATAAACGGGAGGTACCGGATCAATTTCGGTGTAGAAGTCACTGCGTTAGTATTTGCTTAAAGGGGGGATCTGAGGGAGCAGTAATAGGCGCTCTTTTACTGTTAGATCTCCTAAACACACTCACACACACATGCGCGCGCGCACACACACACGTACACACACACACACACACACACACACACACACACACACACACACACACACACACACACACACACACACACACACACACACACACACACACACACACACACACACACACACACACACACACACACACACACACACACACACACACACACACACACACACACACACACACACACACACACACACACACACACACACACACACACACACACACACACACACACACACACACACACACACACACACACACACACACACACACACACACACACACACACACACACACACACACACACACACACACACACACACACACACACACACACACACACACACACACACACACACACACACACACACACACACACACACACACACACACACACACACACACACACACACACACACACACACACACACACACACACACACACACACACACACACACACACACACACACACACACACACACACACACACACACACACACACACACACACACACACACACACACACACACACACACACACACACACACACATAAATGAAAATGGCTGCATGCTATGAGCACCGAATGTTATTCGCCATGTAATAACCTGCGGAATACCCAGCACGATTAGGACGTCATCCTTATTAAAGTCGGAAGCAGTACGCGAAGCAGCGTACGAGTCAGAAGCTATGGTTACCTGCACACATGTCAGCACAATATTTGAACGCGCGGTTACCTTGCTGTCCAGAACAGTCAGCTACTGTCAATATCTCGTTAAATGAAAGTGAGTGAGGATTATCAACCGTACCAAGGGATCATCCGCCGTTTGCGCCTGCGCTCTAGCGTTGTTGCTGATAGTCTCGACGTCTGCACCTTTCTTCTGAAGCCTTGCCTTAAAGGCAAACTTTAGACATCTTGATTTGTGACATTATTTGGATACTTAAGGAAGAGTTAGCAGTGCAACAAAGATTATATTTTGGACCGGATCTAGCTATGAGGAAAGAGCGAGTTAGAACTAAGAACCGTTGCCTTTTAATAAAAAAATTTATAACGAAGAAGGCAAGCATAAGGAGCACGCGTTATCTATTGCTTCAAAAGCACTCGATTTCGCTTAATAGCAAATGAACAGGCGATCTGCACTGCTGCATAAATATTGCAACAGGGGCAGCTTTATTTGCAGAAAAGGCGGGGGATGGATGAAAACAATGGAGGATCCGCGTCAGGCTAGTCACAGCCACGGTCCACACGCTTCCACCTCCTCCTTCTCTACCTCATGCGCCGCGCAGGCTATTTAGTCCCCGAGTAGACGAAGCTCGCCCTCGAGCTTTGTCTGCTTTGTCTAAAAATAATACGAGTACCAAACTGAGTATTAACACAAGGCCTCGTCATGAATGAAAGAACGATATGTTATTGGCTTCTTTAAAGTTTATTAGGAATGACCACAACACATGATTCATTTCCGCTTACCTGTGTACACGACAGGTATTTTAAGTAGTGCCACTTGTTCGTTGTTCTGACACTGCTGGCCTGTGCATGCTTTCGTTAAGGCACAGTCGTGAGCAAAAATGGCACACAACACGCATCCGGTGACAGAGCTGGGGAAAACTGCACCGAATCCCAATCTAGCGACAGCGAAATATGCATGACGATGTCTCGATTCCAGATAGCTGTTTCTAGATGGCGTCGCAATGCAGTTTTCCCAGTTTTCCCGAGCTCCACCGAATGTTGAGTTGTATACCACTTTTGCTCACGACAGTGCATCAGAGCAAGTACTGGGGGTTTCACAGCGACAGTTGTCAGAATCACATTTCCTGTTTATTCTGCATCGACGTCATTGGTGTAACGCAGACGTCAAGATGATTGATTACAATTAAGCGATGTCGCGCGGGACGTCATGACAAAACACCGCTAATCGGCCAGAAGGCTATATCAACGGTTTTTCCAATTACAATGACGTCTCTCTTGACGCCAAAAGCATTGACACTAAAGCTTACCAGTCGCTGTTTCGAGTGCGGCAGCATAAACGCACCAAATATTTTGTATCCAGACTTACCAAACACGCTGAATGTCATCGTTAAGTGAAGCAGTTGTCACTATAAATTCACTTTGCCGCAGTCACGAGCACATAGTTATAGTCCCGAGCATGAGTTATAGGTTTAGAGTGGAGAGGCTGTGCAAGCTTGTGCGGGTTAATCGCTGGCGGCAGCCTCGAGTCGCGCATACCACAACGCGCCTGTCCCGACCAACCTGTGACCAGAGCCTTTGAAACAGAGGGACTGGAGAGAACTCGTGTTGACGAGCAAGTCTCGGCGCACCTAACCGTAGCATAAACCAAACACATGGCGTCCGCGTCATACAGGCGCATAGCTAGAGCATGAACACGTTGCGAGCTCGTTTCACTCAGGTGATCGCATTGCTCCATTCGAGCAGCGCTGCCAAATGCCTCACGTGCCTTTCCGCAGAACATAAGGTGCCGTATTTCATTCTGGACAGCAGCCGTCTATTTATCAGGTAAAGGGTTTGTGCACGTAAGGGGAGTCGTGCACAGAAAGGCACCGCACACTAACAAAACCGGCAGCACTCGTGCAAAATGGTGCTCCCAGACGCGTTCGCATATCCACAGAAGAAATTCGTTGGTGGGCATCCAGTTGCTACTAGGCCTGTTCTCTCGCTATAGTTGGAAGTGGCGCTGGTGAACACTAGAGGTAACGTAATATAAACTACACCTTCTGAGTATAGTGGAAGAGCGCTTCCGGCCTAATGCACACCTGGCACACCACATGCCCATGACACATTTTAAAACTCCACCAACGCCATGTACTCGTCTTTTCTTCTCCTGTTTATAAAATCATCAATTTAATATGTTTACCCTGCTATTTCTTCCTCTAATAATCCCCTCAACTAGAAGTAAATTTATGCATTGTTTCCTGGGTTAGAGTGATTGTTGGCCTTCTCCTTATACGGGTGGGCGAGGTCGTTGAGAACACGTTTCCTTCGGGGAGAGAAGCATGTCTCCAGAAAAAAACCAAAAAACCAAAAACGAAAAAGAAAAAAAAAACATTTTCATCAAACTTTCGTAACTACTTTCCTCAATGCTTATTTCCACAGCTACTTAATTCATCCGCCATTCGCAGTAATAACCGATTCAATTCGGTATCGGAAACAGCTGCACGATCGAATCAGGTGGTCCTTAGATATCTTGGCACTTAAATAAGCAATATTGGCCTTTAGCGAGTCTTTGGTCTTATGTGGATTTTTGACCGCCTCTCTCGCAACGGCGTCACAGGCATAGTAGTCGAGCGGATTTAAAACTGGAGAACTACTGTGCCCGAGTACCCGGGTTCGAACCCAACCTCGGCGGCTGCGTTTCGACTGAGGCGAAACGAAGAGGCATCCGTGTGCGGTGCGATGTCAGCGCACGTTAAAGATCCCCAGGTGGTCGAAATTACTCCGTGGCCCTCCACTGCGGCTCCTCTTTCTCTCTTTTCACTTTCACTCCCACCTTCCTCCATTCCCTTACGGCGTGGTTCAGGTGTCCACAGAAAACAAGTGAGACAGATAATGCGCCTTTCCCTTCCTGTGAACCAATTATTATTATTATTATTAGGAGGTCACAAGTTAGAACTGACATAGTCGTGAAGGTTGTCAGCCAGCCAATCCTGGGTGAAGCACGTGGTGTGGGTTGGAGCCGAATCAGCTGAAAATCATCAGATCATCGTTTCGTTATAGCCTCTATCCAAGGCTTTACAACGGTGGCCAGCAACTCCACGTGTGCGGCAGTATTAACGCGCAGTCCTTCTTGTGGAACATGACGCCATCCTTATTGCTGACGGCGGGTAACATCATGACAAATGACGGAAATTTAGCGTCTAATATCGTAGATACCTCATCAGCTCTTGCGAAAAGCCACCTGTCGTTATGGTGGTTACTCATTTGGTCTTGATCAAAATTGTTTTTATCCGAAAAAAATAGGCAATTGCTCAGCTCGGCTATGCCAGTATACACGTAACGAGAGGTGTGTTTCCCTGGCCTAGCTTAATTCTTGTTGTCATGTATGTTTAGCAATGAGCGACATTGAGTATACGCATCTTTTATCCATTCTGCTTGACAGAGACTGCCTGATGATATGTGAAGTATTATGCAGCGGTCTCAAATCTGTCTATACGGTATTTCGATTTGGTGGAGTCTCTAAACGCAGTCTCATACGTTAGATTACTGACCGGTGTCACGTTCATTTGGTGCCACAGTCACTCGCACACACTACAAATGTGTCCAAACGGATTGTTCACAAAGTCTGCTTCAAATTTCCGGGTCACAGATGCCCTTTCGGAAACTCTAATGGAGGGATCAGTCACACGATGTGCCTTCACATCCTCTTCTGTTGGTACCCGTTGACTGAGGTCTTCCGGCTATGCGCCGTCTATTACGCTCAGCAGTGTGGCATCACCGTTTGGCAAGCCGTTCCTGCTGTTCTCAGCCTTCTTACGCTGATACTCTGCTGCTATGCGCCTCTTTTTACGCTCTGTCGGCTGCTGCGTTTCGATGGGTCGAAACGAAGAGGCGTCCGTGTGCTGTGCGATGTCAGCGCACGTCAAAGACATCCCCCCCCCCCCCCCCCCCCCAGGTGGTCAATTGGATTGGAAAACATTTATTTCGCCACTTAAGCAGGTCTAAGGAGAGACCCGCTAGTCCGTGGCGGGCGGCGACCTCATTAGCCCGCTCGATGGACCGTAGTTGGATCCTCTGGTTCGAGCTGACCAGCACAGCTTCCCACCGCCCGGGAGTAGGGAGCTGTATTAATTCCGCCGCAGGCGAATTATTTGCGCGGTTCCAGAGGATGTGGTCGTAGTCGCTCTTTCACCGTATTTATTGCAGTTTGGGTTGTGCTGGCCTGGGTACATGAGAGAAAGCACCCCGGATATAGGAGGGAGCATGCTTGTAGTCGGCGCCAAGTAACTTCCTGCGCCTTCGTTAAGGATTTGTTAGCTGAACTCTTTCCTTTCCTTTCTTTTTCCACTAGTTATACATCAGTTCCCTTCTTACCTGTTCTTGGAACCTCCATTCTTTAGAGCACTGAGCTGACCCCTCTCCCCTCTCTCTCTCTCTCTCTCTCTCTCTCTCTCTCTCTCTCTCTCTGTCTCTTATTCCCCTCATCTTCTTTTTTCCCAGCACCTTCCTTATCGTGGCAACTTGCTAGCACATCGGACGTTTCTTGACACCCTGAATCCAGCCTTGTGTTTTAGTTTTTTTTTATTTTCGTCTCTATAAGTAGCCAATTGGTCGCGAGGCATTTCTACCCTAAATATCCCTTTTGCCGGCCGACATTTGTGCCATAGTTCTCTTTTTCTTCTGATTGGCTTCCTTTAAATTTTTTCTTGGGAGTTTCCCATTTTCTTTTATTTTCAATTGAATTTTGCCTGCGATAACCTCTGTTTGGGTGCGGGCGTTCTCTCACATTTGTTAAAATAAAGGGGAGAGGGATATGTGCGCCTTTCCAGCCTGAAGTGGTGGGTAATGTCATGCATTAACCCGTCCCTCGTGAAATTTGCGCGCTCACTGCCCGGTCGACGAGACGTCGAGCTTGCGCGTGAGCCGCCTCGTTCCCCGGATTAGACGAGTGGAACCAGATTAGTTCAATTTCTATAATCGGAGCAGGGGTGGTTTGGAGGATTCGGAGGGAGACAGATGTGATGCGACTCCTCGCTAACTTGCGAATGGCTGTTTTAGAGTCACTGAATATAAAAAATTACAAGGGTTCAACGCTGCTAAACCAAATATTGAGCGAAAGCATTAGCTGCGCGTGACCGAGCGTTCTCTTGGTTGGTTGGTTCATAGGAAGGGAAAGGCGCAGTATCTGTCACACTTGCTCTGTGGACACCTGAACCGCGCCGTAAGGGAAGGGATGAAGGTGGGAGTGAAAGTGGATAGAGAGAAAGGGGGGCCGTAGTGGAGGGCTACGAAGTAATTTCGACCACCTGGGGATCTTTAACGTGCGCTGACATCGCACAGCACACGAACGCCACTTCGTTTCGCCTCCATCGAAACGCAGCCGCCGAGGCCGGAATTCGATCCCGGGAACTCCGGCACAGTAGTCGGGCGTCTTACCACTGCACCACCCCGGCGGGGCGCGAGCGTTCTCTTCTTCTCTTTTTATTTGTCCTCAGCTCACATATAAAGCCCCGCTTTAACCAAGCCGTCAACACTAATGACACCTACGTGAAGGAGAGAGGCCTATCAGGCTCACCGTCTAAATCTCGACTCTTCCTTTACCGACCCAAGTCCACTCATCTTGATAGCCCGCCGATCACTCTGACACTCGGTACACAACCGATTTTCGTAGTAACTCAAATCAGAGTACTGTACTAGGAATAACTCTCTACTCCCAAGGAGCACATTGTGATGTCTGTGCGGTCACGTCTGCGAAGGCGCCAGCCTGTCTTCATTGCCAGGTGGCACTTGAGGAAGCGGATATCAACCTGGACATAGCAATAGGCCTGCCTCGACGACGGCGGTCAAGGCCCAGCGCGAAGCAACAAGCTCGCGTGGCATCGGATACCCAGGTGCGGCGAACGCTCCGGGAGTCTGCCCTTGAAATTACGCTCTTCCCAAGGACAGCGGTGGAAGAAAGAGGCATGCATCGCCGGCCGCGCATTGTGGTCGGTTTAGCGTTACCAAGAGCACATCTGAGAGAACAGACGCGCCGACAATATGATATCCTCGCTTCCGCAGCGTCAAGAACCAGGTCAACCCGTGGGAAGCTGGTGACGTATTCGATGACGTGCTGTGGCTTACGTGAAGGAATTCGGAAGGCGGGTCTTCATGGTGCTGAGTGCCAAAAATGCTAGTTGGTGCTCTTCGATTGGCCAGTGCTCAAGGACAAAGGATTCCCTATCTAGGTACCAAGGGACGAGACAGTGTAGAAAAGCCGGGATCTGACCATTGCTGGGGACATTGGGAGACTTTCTCTAAAATCTCTACCATCATGTAAATAAATTTGCACTGCTCCTCACTTCCGTGGTGCCTCGTCGCCTCGCTTCGCTGGCCTTCTCTACCTTCGGCTTCGGCCCTGCTGTGTCGCAAGAACTGGTGGCAGCGGTGGGCTCGAGCCTGGCTGACCAACGAAAGACAGCACGCCGAGATCGCAGAGACTGACAGTTACGGACTGGTGAGTGCTGGTATTGCTTTTTGCGTACCAGGCTGTTAAGATAGAGGTGTAATCTTCTCACTGCTGAGGCCAGCCGCAGAAGCGTGAATTGAAGTACTTCTGGGTGGAGGCCACGGCATTGTCGCACTGCTGTCAGTTTGGATCTAAAGCGGCTACTCAAGACTCAGCTCATAAGTCTGAGTGAGGAGCTGGGCGTTAGGATTAGTCCAGAGATGACGAAATCCGAGATTATAGTAGCAATAGAATCCTCGGATATCGAAAGCGGACTAATAGAAGAAGCATGGCAAGAGATTCAGAGATGGCAAGCGGCAGAGATTCTCGAAAACAGTTAGAGCAGGAAGTTAAGAAACTTCGTTTGGAAGTTGAGCTCAAAAAGACGATTTTTGTTTAATCAGTAGAGGCAATTGCACGACAAGATCTTTATGACCTATGAAAACTGTTACAACCCTTCAAAGTTGGGCAAGACATGGGCCTCTATCTGGTTAATTTTTAGAGAGCTTGCGAGAAAGCACAGTTTGGACGCAGCTCTTGGCCGCGACGTTTGTTGAGCTTGCTACCGTGCGAGGCAGTGGATGCAATCGCTAGAGTCTCTGCGAAGGACTCTGACGACTACGATAAAGGTAAGGAGAGCCTGCTCAAGAGATTTCGTCTGTCGTCAGAGGCTTTTATGGTAAAGTTGTCGGAGCATTACGAAGAGTCAAGCTTCTAGCTATGCAAAGTTTGCCTATGAGTTGAAGGCAAATCTGATAGAATGGATGAAAGGCGCCAAAGCAATGATGAGTTTAGTAAGGCTCTCGAAGTCATCGCTATCGAACAGTTTCTTTCGAAGGTTCCAGAGCCAATGAAACTTTCGATCCTGGACAGGGCGACTGTCAGCTCTGTGCAGGCAGTGGACGAATTGGCGGATGAATATGTGTCCCGCCGAGGGAACAAACGAGTTTTCTTCCGCTAAGCATGTAGACAAAGGGAAGAGCTGGACAGAAGGCAAAGGAACAGAGGCAATTAAGCTTAAAAGTGGAACAGTAGATGCTACAAGGAAGCCTACTAAAGTTCAGAAGTTATCTGAGTCGGAAAAAAAGGAGGTTGATGACCGCTTAAACAAAACAATTTTTGAGGCACGCAAGCCGCTCACGTGCTACAACTGTAACGATAGCGGGCACATCGCTGCTGGATGTCGCAAATCAACAGTCACACTTGCTTACGCGTGCGATTCAGCGACAAATGAGGAGTTTCTCAATATCTCTTCAGTCTCACTGTAAACGGAAAAACGTGTTGGGTGCTCAGGGACAGTGGAGCGACAATTGATCTTGTGCATCCGGACTACATTGCGCAAGCTCAGTACAACGGCAAATGCGCCTGGATCTAACATATACTGGAGGAAGCAAGTGTTTGTCTCCCACTAGCGGATGTGGTCATCAGTGGACCGTTTGTTGAGGTTCGAACTGAAGCGGCGGTTTCAAACAAGCTACCACCCCTGTACCCATATTTGTTCTGTAACCGAACGGACCAACTTCTTAAAGAGGAAGGCAAAAGTTTGACAGGCGTTGTTGAGGTTCTCACGACAGCTAAGGCGCGTGCTCTAGCTGCTAAGTTGGAGATGAGAGAGCCGAACTTAAGAGAGAATGTAGTAGAAACACCTGACACATGTGCGCAGCCTGTAACTTTGCAGAAGTGCGGTCAAAAAGAGAGCGAGGCTATGGAGCCAAACAGAAAAAATAATGAACTTGAAGAGCAGCCGCCCACACCACTCCGCGAAGAAACGGAGGAAGCTAGTTCAAACAAGTCAGGGCGATCAGAAAGCAAAGTGATCGAATGTAAGGCGCTGTTTGTGCTTCCGACGTCAGATTCGGTAGACCGAATTCTGGGGAAGGTAACCAGTGAGACCCTTATTAAAGAACAGGCAGAAGATCCGACTCTCAAAGATATCTGGCCCACGGCAAAGGAAAGAGTCGCCCGTAAAAATGTTAGCTTCCAGGTGAGAAATGGAATACTGTATCGACACTACAGTTGCAACAAAGGCAGCGTCTTTGACCAGTTGGTAGTGCCAACCAAGTATCGGGCCGAACTCGTGCCCCTTTGTCACGGAGAGAGTTGGTCTCGACACTTGGGGGTCCGTAAGACAAAAACCGTTTGCTATCGGAGTTTTATTGGCCGGGTTTTTTCAAGGACGTTGAAGACTATGTCAGGGCATGCGACACTTGTCAGAGAGTGGGGAAGCCGCACGATAAGAGTAAGGCTCCGCTCAAACTGGTGCCGATAATTTCGGAGCCCTTTCGCCGGCTGGTAGTAGACATCGTTGGGCCGCTCCCAGAGACAAAATCAGGTTATCGATACTTGCTGACCGCTATTTGTCCAGCCACAAAGTTTCCGGAGGTCATCCCCATCAAAGAGCAGAGCTCGGTGGAAGTAGTAAGTGCACTGCTGTTAATTTTCTCAAGGGCAGGATTTCCACAGGAAATTCAAAGCGACCAGGGCACCATGTTCACTAGTGTTTTACATCGGGTTTCCTAGAGAAATGTGGAATTAAGATAATTCATAGCTCTGTTTATCACCCACAGTCGAACAGCGTTGAACGGTATCATTCAGTCATGAAGCGAATTCTGATAGCGCTAATCTTTGAAAAGAAACGACAGTGGGACGCATGTATTCCCGCTATGCTGTTTGCTTTACGCACGGATGTTTGTTTTACGCACGGTCACTCATGAGGCGGCCGGATTTAGTCCGTCTGTGCTCGTGTACGGGCGGGCCTTGCGCTCACCTTTACGCCTTCTAAAAGAATCATGGGAGTCGAAAGACACAGATCCAACTGTAGTTGAATTCATCTTGGACTTACTAGGAAGGCTTCACCGCTGCCGAGAAATCGCAGAAGCAAACATGAAAGAGGCACAGTTAAGGGCGAAAAGTTATTACGATTGTATTCGAAGCTGAGGTCGTATCAGGAAGGAGATCGAGTCCTTGTATTGCGACCATCTCGATTAAATAAGCTCGAGGTTCAATGGGAAGGGCCATTCAGAGTTGTGAAGAAGCTTTCCGAAACAAACTACGCCATTGAGCGGAATGGTAGGCGCAGAGAGATAACGATTTATCATCACAACCTCATTAAACCATATGTGGTCAAGGTTCAGACAATTAATGTGGTCCTAAAAATCAGTGAGGAGCTAATTACGGAAATTCCTGAAATGTACGGTCCTAAAGAACGTATTGAGGCTGACGACGTTATGAAAGTGGCAGCGCCTGCTGAAAGCCTGACCGAAACGTAGTGGAAAGATTTGCACAGTTTAATCTCTGAATACGACGGTCTCTTCTCTGAGAGACCGGGGCGGACCACGCTCGTCGCTCATGATATCGAGCTGACTTCTGAAGTACCCGTAAAGTTACGGTCTTACAGACTGACTCCGTGTCAACAGGAGATACTAAAGGCGGAGGTGGAACGCATGCTCGAACTGGGAGTTATTGAACCATGCGAAAGTGCCTACGCGTCACCTATGGTACCAGTGGAAGTTCCGGGCAGAGACCCTTGTCCTTGCATAGATTATCGGAAGTTAAATGCAATAACAAAAGATCAAACTTACCCGATTCCAAACGTGGAAGAGCGCGTAGAGAAAGTAAGCAAGGCGAACTACGTGTCCACTCTGGATTTAGTCCGAGGCTACTGGCAAGTGCCTATGACCCAACGAGCTAGCCAGTATGCTGCTTTCGTCACACCTATGTGCACCTTCAGACCTCTCGCGCTGAGTTTCGGCCTAAAGAATGGACCATTTTGTTTTTCCAGACTCATGGACCAAGTACTAAAAGGTGCCGAGAGTTACGCTCTCCAATACTTAGATGATATAGCTATATTTTCAGCTACTTGGGGAGAACATCTTTCTCACCTTCGTGACACTTTCGGCCGATTGAAGGGCGCAGGTCTTACTGTGAAGCCCGCAAAGTGCCAACTCGCGCGGACAGAAGTGAGATACTTGGGACATGTCGTGGGACAAGGTAAAAGGAGGCCAGATTATTTGAAAGTTGAAGCAGCCTCTAAATTCCCGCAGCCGGAAAACAAAACTGGAATAAGAGCGTTCCGAGGCTTACAGGGTATTATCAAAGATACATACCCCGTTTCTATGAACTTGCCGCTCCTCTGACCGATGCTCTGAGAAAAAACGCTCCGGAAAGGGTGCGATGGAGCAAAGAAATGGACAGTGCTTTTGAGGCGCTAAGGCAGCTCTGTCCAGCTCCCCTGTACTGCGTGCACCGAGATATGATCGACCCTTAATTGTTCAATGTGATGCGAGTAACCTTGGTTTAGGGGTGATTCTATGTCAAGAAGACGAAAATGAAAATGAACATTCGGTGCTCTTCGCTAGTAGGAAGCTGACAGCGAGAGAAGAGGCCTATAGTGCATGTGAAAAAGAGTGTGCTTGCCTAGTTTGGGCGTCTCAAAATCTGCCATGCTACCTCTACAGAACCCCTTTCATCTTTGTAACTGATCACTGCCCGCTGACATGGCTATCGCAAATGTCATGCAAAAACCCTCGATTGCTGAGATGGAGCCTCGCGCTCCAACATTTATGTTTCAGCGTGCATAAAAAAAGGAAAGGCAAATGCTAACGTCGATGGCTTGAGCCGTGCCTATTGATTCTTAATGAGTGGGCAAAGAAATATTCATTCATGTAACACAAAGTGTTTATGTGATGTAATATTGTCTTAATAACCTAGTGAATTGCTTGTTGTTCAAGAAAAGGCAAAATACATTCTATTTAACCGCAGTGCGACAGTGACCGCGATTACGATGAGGGGCAGAACTTTTTCTAATCACACCCCAGCCTGGTTGCCGGAGAGTTTTGCTGGCCTTTTCTTCGTCTGTGGCGTCAGCCTTTGCAATTTAGGTATGATACACCCCTTGAACGAAGACGCTGATCTCTTACGTCAAGCAGCTGGCACTCCTCGCCGTCCGAGATCATCTGTGCGGTCACGTCTGCGATGGCGCCAGCGTGTCTTCAATGCCAGAGGCACTTGAGGAAGCGGATATCAACCTGGACATAGCAACAGGCCTGCCTCGACGACGGCGGTCAAGGCCCTGCGCGAAGCAACAAGCTCGCGTGGCATCGGATACCCAGGTGCGGCGAACACTCCGGGAGTCTGCCCTTGAAATTACGCTCTTCCCAAGGGCAGCGGTGGAAGAAAGAGGCATGCATCGCCGGCCCCGCATTGGGGTCGGTTTGCCGTTACCAAGAGAACGTCTGAGAGAACAGACGCGCCAACAATATGATATCCTCGCTTCTGCAGCGTCAAGAACCAAGCTACCCGTGGGAAGCTAGTGACGTATTCGTCGACGTGCTGTGGCCTACGTGAAGGAATTCGGAAGGCGGTTCTTCATGGTGCTGAGTGCAAAAATGCCAATTGGTGCTCTTCGATTGGCCAGTGCTCAAGGACAAAGGATTTCCTATTTAGGTACCTAGGGACAAGACAGTGTAGAAAAACCGGGGTCTGACCATTGCTGGGGACATTGGGAGACTTCCTCTAAAATCTCTACCATCATGCAAATACATTTGCACTGCTCCTCGCTTCCGTGGTGCCTCGTCGCCTCACCTAGCTGGCATTCGCTACCTTCGGCTTCGGCCCTGCCGGCGTCGCAAGAACATGGAGATGTAATCAAAGCAGTCCAGTCTCATGCTCATCAAAATACTCTGCTCATCCATCGTGTAGCACCTTGGAATACGGGCCTTCATGAAAGAAATACACTTCGCCTCACACAAGCATACGTTACCAGCAGAGTCGCATACGCTCTTCCATACTTACCCATCACTAGCAAGGAACGCGATCGAGTGAACGCTTTACTCCGCAGTTGTACAAAAACAGCCTTGTGCCTTCCTCCCAGCACCTCAACACTCCGCTTACTCAAACTTGGGGCCCATAATACGTGTGAAGAACTCCGTGAAGCCACGCTGACAGCCCAGATGGCCCGCCTTTCGCGTACACCAGCAGGTCGCGCACTGCTCTCTTCTCTACGCATATCCCCAATAGGCCTCCCGTGTAAAGGCACACCCCATTACCTCCTGCAATTCGCTCCAAAATTTTGGTACCCCCTTTCCTAAAAACATGAACCCAGAACGGGACAGGAAACGTAGCACAGCCAGAGCGCAAGCCTTACACAGAAAAATATAGAGAAGACCCCAGTGTAGCATATGTAGATGCGGCCACTTAATCAAACACCCACCGTAAGGTACTAGCAGTTACTAATAATCATGCAAACCTTCTCTCTGCTTGCTCAATTTTCACCAACTCTACAACAGAGGCGGAAGAGGCAGCCATTGCGCTAGCCATGACATCCACACCCGCCGCGAAAATAATTTCAGATTCTAAAACAGCTATCCTAAACATGGGCAATGATTTACTGTCCCCCAAAACGCACTGCCGTTTGCGTTTTTGGCAATCCCGACAATCTGTCACCCTTATTTGGACACCCGCGCATGCGGACCTTCCCGGTATTGAGGAGGCTCAGTCCCTGGCCTGAGGTCTCACTTTCCAGGCTGGGGAGGAGCAGTCTTCCTTAGATGCCGGGAAGCGCCTGCTGTCCTTTCGTGACATCCTTACCTACCACCGCGAAAAAAAGGAGGACTTACGCACACAAGCTGCCCATTGGCGCAAGTTACAAGCGCGCACAGCCCCATACCCCATCCTTCTCCACGCCTGCTTTCCTGACCAGTTTTCTTCCTGAAAGCTCTGTGACAAACCTGGCGACTTTCTACACACACTACTCACCTGCCCCTCATTCCCTCATCCTCCTTCACCAGAAGTGGCCTTAGTTTACTGGTAGAAGCTACTCACTAGTACCTCCTATAAGGACCAGCGCAAGATCATCACATGTGCTCTAGCTCGGATAGAACATCCAAGGGCTTTCCTTTGCTTTGCAAGAGGGCCCTCCGTACATGAAGGGGGCTCTCAAATGCCATGTAGGCGGCAACGCCCCCACCCTCTGTAATATTGGCAGTAAATGTTTCTACCACCACCACCACCACCACTTGCAGCCAAATTTACACACGACAAAATGCGCTGCTGACTAGCGTAGTGTATCTCTCGCTACAAACAAAAAAAGTATCAGAACACTCGAGGATTCTCAGGCTTCTTCAACTTGCTTAGCAAGCGCTTGGACCGGAGAAGATGATTCTCCCGAGTTTTACTGGGTATGAGTGGCCCCCCCTCATGACATAGGCCATTTTCTCATTGCATAAGAATGATACCTCAAGTCCTCGTGTACAGTGAGCCTGACAGTCGACTCTGCGACTTGGAGCTCATCTGCAATGACCCTCGTTGGCTTTCTTGAGTCGTCATTCACGATGACATGCAGCTGCTGGAGAAAATCAAGTGTTCTGGAGCCACCTAACCACTGACTGTGCTTACTTTTTATTTCGCCACTGATGTCATGTCAGCGTCAGAAGACTTGAGTTCATTCCACACCTTATAAATTAAAGACTTCACAAGTTGAAAAATGTGGCACAGACACTCTCGTTACACCATTTAAACTTCACCATTGGTACCCCTCACTTTACACACCAGAGTGCGCACACTGTGGAGAAATAGCTACGGCTTTTCACATCGTGTGGGCATGTCAATTAAATCCCTTTATCGATAAACTTCCTAATTCCAATTTGGAGCAGTGGGAGGCCATTCCGCACAGCAAGGACCCCGACCAACAACTAGGACTGGTTCGCAGGGCCCACGCTGCGGCTCGGGCCACTGGGTTGCCGGAATAGGCGCACCACCCACAACTCCGAGAATTACCGTGCACTCAATAAAGTTTTCAATCAATCAATCAATCAATCAATCAATCAATCAATCAATCAATCAATCAATCAATCCATGTCGCTGTGGTGCGCGGCCATGGCGTTGAGGACTGCATGGCGTTTAATTCCCTGCGTCAACTCCTACAATTCCATCTTGTAACAAACTACGCAGTATGAATGATGAGGCGTCAATAAACAAACAACCGCATGCGGAGATAGATATTTCGAGCCGGCTGGTGTCTATGACGATAGGGAATAGTGCTATGAAATACCTAGCGCCCCCGGTATAGTGACTCGTGACTGCAGTTTGCGCAATTGACATCTTGAACTGCACCACATAAGTATCATCCATCGGGAGCTGTGCGTAAGTTTGCTTTTTCTATATTCTCCCCTGCTTTAGTCATAAGTTAACGTGGGCACGAAAAAATGAAAGAAAGACAACATTAACCAACCCGCAGCGCAGCGCGATCATTTCTTACTCACAACACTCAAAACGCATGTGACGCCGCACAGAGCGACCAGGCATCGCAGCCGCCGAGCAACCGCAGCAGGTCACTCAGCGAAAAGCTAGCAGTGCTTCCTTCCAGACACAGCTAGTGGCACGAATTGAAAAAAAAAAAAAAAAAAAAAAAAGTTGCACCATGCCGGATGGAGCTGAGTCGTTTCCCGAACGTTGTAAACCCGGTTAGGTGGGCTCTGTTGTGAGGCTGATAGCGGAACCGGCTCAGTTCTCACGCATGCCTAGAGGCCCGGGTTTCCTACACGCGTACAGGGCTCTACAGTGCTCCCTGGTTTTGTGGTCAAGCTTTTTCTTGCGTTGTAGTCATGTTTTTTCGGTCGTGTTTTAAGACAAACAAGGTACCTCACACCTCGGGGAGCGCTATCTTGCATTGCGGGAGTCGCTTTTTTAAGGAGTATGAAGTTGACAGCGATAAAGGTAAACAGATACCAGCTTGCGTTCGACAGCACCAGAAAGTGTCTGATTATGTCAGCATTTCAGTAGGTTTGATATGTTTCCTTTGTAACGATGGGTTTGTCTCTGCTTTTCTTTTTCTGACTGTGTCACTCTGACCTCTGAGGTAGTATATAGCAACATCTAATTTTTCCAAACTCGTTATTGGCGGATACGTTTTCCCCAGAAGCTTATTTATTTGTTTATATTTATTAAACAGAGTACTTACAGCACCCTCACTAGGGCACTACTGTTGGAGGGAAACAACATAAATAAAAACAGACATATAGTACAGGATGCGTCAGGCAAATGATACAATTTGCGATGTGCACCGAAAAACCGAAAAAAGAAACCATGCACTACGACAAACAAAATAAAAACAAAATGAAAAGAACCATTGTAGGAAAACGTCGACAAAAGACACCCATACACAAAATACAATATTTTACAATACAGCCCTGTTTTAACAATAAAGCTTTAAGAATAATGATTTTAGGAAAAGTTTCAATATAGCTACAAGAAAAAAAAACTGGGATAACAAACATTGCGCTCATATTGACATGTGGTTTTGCAAAGCGGTCACAACGGACGTAGGAAGAGCGGTAGCGACCCGCGCAGGAAGACAGTTCCAGTCATGCACGGCTCGTGGAAAAAAGAAAAGAACTTTATTTGAATGCATTTATGCGGCAGTTGTACTCGCGCACTTTGAGTGGGTGGTCAGTGTGGGCGGAAATGTAACTGGGTTCATTATTGTAGTTTCTGAATTGTAGTTTTGTTATTAAGCACATTATAAAAGAAAGAGAATCTCAAATATTTGCGCCTGTCTTCAAGTAACGGCCATCCCAACTTCGCGCGCAAGCTGGAAGAACTTTATTAGAAATTATAATCGGCAGGCACAAACCTAGCAGCCCGTTTCTGGACGCGTTCCAGTACATTCAGGTTTGTATGCAGGTCCCAAGCCGCGCAAGCATAGACAAATATCGGACGTGCATTAGACATGTATAACGTCTCTTTTAATATAAGGAGGACATCCTTAAAGTTGCGTCTCAGGAAGTTTAATGTACTACTGGCTTTAGCAGATGTATAGTTTACATGTTTATTCCATGAAAGGTCAGTAGAGAAAAAGACTCTCAAGTACTTAAGTTGAAGCTGCAGATAATTCAGTGCAACCAAGAAAATAGTTTGTTTAGAGGAGTTGCTTCTTTTTTGTAAACCGGACCAGATTACATTTTGCGATATTTAGCACCATGTTCCAGTTTTTACTCCAGGAGAATATAGAGTTAAAGTCATGTTGTAGTGAAATTGCATCTGCAAGTTATGAAAACAAAGCCTATACAGTAAAATCCCCTTCTCTGAGCGATATGTGCTGCCTGTAGAAAAGCTGCTTCCAACCCTATGCGCTGGATACAGTGAGTGCAACGTTGTGCCCGAAATAACGGCATAGAATTGCGGAAGCTGCAGTCACAATTCTATGCGGACGAAATACAAAACAGCATTTGTAAAGCGGCAGAATTAACCACAGACCTTCACTACGGCGTCTCCAAACACCGAAAATCACTTTGGCCACAAATACAGAGTAACAAACCTTCTGAATTTTTAGAGCCTGTGTGTAGTTACATACGCATGCATCATATAGCGAATAAGTGCTGGTGGAAGTCAATTTTTGTCTTCGTGGCGCAGGGTTAGCTCGTACCGAGGGTGGGTTCATCAAAGGTAATGGATTCGTCAATTAGCACACGACCAACATCGGAAACAGTGGGCCATTCAATCTAAGCGATGCTTGGAAGGATGACCCTCCGACATCCGAGTACTTTAACCCCAAAGGTCGAGAAGAGCCCCACATTCAGACCACTACTATTGCTTCCTTTTCAACAACAGCCACAACGAAGACAGCTAATAACTGAATAGTAACATACGTAACGTCAACAATACAAGCAGCAACGAGAAGCGCAGCCCGCATAGTATCCACAAAGCCACCACAACTAATACAACTTCCCCTGTAATTTATCTGTAAAGATGACTTTTAACACTACTTCTGCCGATCCTGCTATCACTATACAACTACTACTGCTAGGACTGTTAACACTATTTCTGCGGCTATCACCTATAATAATTAACCTACAACCGCACTAAACCCCCTATGTCGATACTACTAGCACCGCTACAGCTGCTATAACTGCTACTATATCATTAAGTACTACTTCAACCGTTCCTGGGCCCCGCCGGGGCGCAGTGCACGTTACGGCGCTCGACTACTGTTCCAAAGGATGCGGGCTCAAATCCTGGCCTTGGCGGCCGCTTTTCGATGGAGGCGAAAAGCAAGGCGCCCGTGTGCTGTGCGATGTCAGCGCACGTTAAAGAACCCCAGGTAGTCGAAATTTCCGGAGTCCTCCACTACGGCGTCTCTCATAGCCTGAGCCGTTTTGGACGTTTAACCCTGCGGGTGATTCCTCTGCCCGGGGAAGACGCATGACAAACACACACAGCGGGCCGTGGTAGAAACATCTAGCTCACTTCAGAAAGGGTCCATCCATGGCGGTGCGGGAGGTCAGGGGGGTCCTAGCTGGGAGCAGCGAGGCAGTATCCAGCAGGGAAACCAGGAGCCAAGAGAGAGAGGCGACGGCGTGCGCCTCTCTTCATAGGGTCTGTGCGGGGACAGGTTTCTCCCGTCGGCGGGAGGAGGAGAGAGGCAAAAGGGCAGCGCACAGGGAGCGCTGGAATATGTGTGGCGCGCCACGCGCTCTAAAGGTATGTGGAGCAGGGCCTCACATCTCCCCCCCCCCCCCCCCCCCTCAGCGTCCGACCCGGCGTCCGCCAGCAGGCGTTCCAACTCGTCCCGGTCCGGGCTGGCGTCCATGGAGACCGAAGGGGAGGCGGAGCCCGTAGGGGGTGCTGGGGGCCCTGCCCGCACCTGAGCGATCATGGCTTCAGTCGCCGGAGACAGCAGCTCTGGCCTGCTCGTTTGAAGAAGGCGTAGGGCTGCCTCCTCCGGGCTGCCCGTCTGGACGGGCTGTCCGGCTGCCAAAGCGGTCGCCGCGACCTCTGCCCGTTGCCGCCGCTCTGCCGCCTCTGCACGGCTCCTGTGCAGCGCCCCGGCCTCGTGGGCGGCGCGGCACACCAGCAGGGTGCCGCAGAGGCCGCACATGCCTGCGCGCTCCTCCTCTGTATAGTGGGCTGGGGGCTCGTCGTCCCGGTTCTCCAAGTTAAGGCCCCGGAATGGCAGGGGCACCGACTGCGGGGCCTCTCCGCGGAGAGGCCTGGCCTGGTCTCGCCAGCTGGACCCCGCGCAGTAGGAAACCGCCGTCCCGTCGGCGACCGTGGTCCAGGTGGCAGTGTGCCGCACAGTCTTCCTCTGCTTGGACTGCAGCTCCAGGGCCGGGGGTGGGCCCTCAGATCGCTTTACATGCCCCGCACCACTGGAGGGGGGGGGGGGGGGGGGGGTGTCCCCCAGTGCTTCTCCGGGCCGGCAGGCCGGTGGCGGTGGGCACCGCTCCCACTCTTTCCAGGCCGCTGCGCAGCCTCTGCCGCTCGTGCACCTGGCGGGCGCTCACGACCGGGGTGCCGGGATACTGTCTGGGTGGCATGCTGTGAGGGGCACAGAAGGGGTTCGACGAGAGACACGGATTTTTCCTGGTCCTCAGGTTGTAGTGTCGGTTGCAAACCGTGCCACTACGGGCTCGCCTTCGCGGGGGAGAGATCGCTGCATCGCCTTAAGCTTCCACCGCTCCGCAGGTGAGCGGCGTAGACTGTGCCGTAACTTCGAACGGTCCAATCCACTTGCGCGCTAGTGACGCGGCGAAACCACGGGCTGCGTTACTAAGCGGGTGCGTTCTTTTCAGTACCAAGTCACCCGTGTTGAAAACGACCTGACGACGACCTTTGTTGTACTGATCCGCTTGCTCCATGTGCGCGATATCGAGGTTTTCACGAGCCGCGCGCTGCGCTGCCTCAAAACACTCGCGGAGATTTGCCGCGTACTACGTAAGCGGAGGGGGCGCGTTCCCCGCCGCGTCAAGTAGGGCATTCTATAGCGGAAAAGCGATCTCTTCCCCAAAATTCAAGTAAGCGGGTGTCATACCCACCGACCTATCCACGGTTGTTCTAGTGGCGAACGCCTGTTCAAACAGCCGTGCGTCCCAATCCCTGCGCTGCTCGGTCGTCGCGACCAGCATGCTCTTAACTTCCCATCCACCCTCTCGGTTACGTTGCTCTGAGCGTGGTAGGTACTCGTTTTCCTGTGGCGAATTTGAAACGCCCGACAGGAATCAACGAAGACTTTGTTTGTGAAATACGAAGCATTGTCTTTAATCAGGTCGGAAGGGAAACCGAAACGAGTGAATGTCTCCAACAATTTCTCCCAAATTCTTTCCGACAGAAGCTTCCTAAGGGGGAATACCTCAACCCACTTGGAATAGTGGTCCGTTATTACCAGGATATATTAGTTTCCGCGCGCGGAGCGAGAGAGGGTTCCTGTGATATTGCACGCAACCACTTGCCTCGGATAGTTGCTAACTATAGGCTTCATCATGCTAGCGGGCTTCCCCGCCCGAGGCTTGGCTACCTGGCAAACAGGACATGTACGGGCGTAACCCAGCGCATTATTTCTCATACCTGGCCAGGTCGCAATACGGCATAACTTGTCGTAAGTCTTACTGCCGCTGCCATGGCCTGCCAGCGCTGAGTCATGAAAGTATCGGAGGAATCGTTTCCGACTTTCTTGGGACCCCGACTCGGAAAGGGGATGCAATCGCCTCTTCTTCGTAAAGTTGGGGGATGTAGCGGAGCAGTAAGCCATCATCGCCCACCAGATATGCGCCGTACTTGCCCTCAGCGTTCCCGGTGCAAGCGGCACTACTCGCAAGCTCTGTCAGCACAGGCTGGTATAGACCTGCTTTCTTGGCCTCAGTCAGCTCTTCCCTACTGACCGCTACTCCCCAAGACAGATTTCTCTCTGCCTCGCTTCTTGGCAGGTGAGTAGTCGCCCCCACCAGTTGTGGCGCCTTCTCTCTCTCGCAGTACAGCGCGGGACCTCTGTCCGTCTCCTCTCTCTCCTTAACAAAGCAGGGCGCGACACTAGCGTCCGCCCTCTCCTCCTCTGCAATAGCGGCGACGCTACTTTCAGCAATGCTGGACTGCGCCTATGCTGCGTTTCCGCTAGCTTTCCACCTTGCGCGCGATAAAGCATCGGCCACCTTATTCACGCTGCCTCTGTGGTACTTAATGGCGTATGCGTAACGTTGCAACATTAGCGCCCATCTTGCGAGTCTGCCTGTGGGGTTTTTCAGCCTCTTTAACCACGACAGTGCCTGGTGATCTGTCTGCGCGGTGAAAACCGCTCCGTCTAGGTACATGTTGAACTTTGACAATGCGAACATTATTGCCGGGCATTCCTTTTCGGTCACGGAGTGATTCCGCTCCGCCGATGTGAGCGTGCGGCTAGCGAACGCGACAGGGCGCAGCTTGCCCTCGTGTTCCTGCAACAAAACAGCTCCTACACCGGCATCACCAGCATCTGTCCGCAAGACAAACTGCTTGTTCAGGTCGGGGAGGCGCAAACTAGTGGTATTCGCTATCGCGTGAGCCAAGGCAACAAATGCGTCGTTCTGTTCTTTGCCCGAGACCCACTTCGAGCCTTTCCGCAATAGCTGGTTCAACGGCTTTGCTAGCTTTAACAACGAGGGATGAATTGCCTGCAGAAAGCAACCATTCCTAAAACCCTCTGTAAGCTTTTCACGTCCGTCGGGCAAGGGTAGTTCAGAACTGCCTGCAGTTTGTCATTGTTCGATCTCAAAGTGCCATCATCAACCACAAAGCCCAAGAGGTTCACTCTCTTTGATGCCAACTGCCCTTTCTTTGGGTTGATCGTTATACCCGCGCGTCTCATTGTTTCAAGAACGGAATTCAGGTGAATGAGATGGTCTTCGAACGACTGTGAGAATATCACGACGTCGTCGAGGTACGCCATCGCGTAGTTGAACCTTGCATCGCCCAGCACGATGTCCATCAATCGCATGCACGAGCTCGGTGCATTAGACAAACCAGATGGGAGTCGAGTAAATTCGAAGAGCCCGTGGTGGCAGGTGCATGCGGTTTTCCGTATGTCCCCTATCGCCACCTCAATCTGCAGGTACCATCTGCTTGCATCCAGGAAGAACCTTGCGTTCCCTAACGCGTACATCACAGCCTGGATCGACTGGAAAGAGTACGCAACCGTATGCGTCAGTGAGTTGAGCTTTCGATAATCAACACACAGTCTGACCGAACCATCTTTCTTTGGCGCTAGAACCACTGGGGACGCCCAGGGACTTTCTGAGGGATTCACCAGGCCGGTATTTATCACCTCGTCAAGGCCGCTGTCGAGAAGCTGTCTCTTATGCGTGATTAACGGCCGCGGGTTACACCTGAAAGGGCGCGAATCCCCCGTTTCGATCTCGTGCTGAATCGCGTCGGTTCTGCCCGGTTTCTCTGTGAAGTAATCCGAAAACGGGAGTAAAGTTTCCACAAGCCTTCGGCGGTGACTACCGTGTCCTGAGAAAGACGCGATAATTGCTTCTAATGGGCTACCTTTCAGCGTCGCGGGGGAGCCGTCTGCCACCCAAGCGTGGACGCTCGCCCGCTGAGTGGTGCTTTCTTGCCTGAGTGCGCTAAGAAAGGGGATGAGGGCGGTGAAGGGGCTGTAGCGAAAGCCGGCCTCCCCCATGTCGAGCAAAATGCCTTCACTCGAAAGAAAATCTCTTGCCAGAATAACTGGTATGGGTAAGCCGGGCAGATAGACGAAGCGATGCCTCCGCTTTCTGCCGTCAAAGCGCACCACGAGACGCACTGCTCCCTCCGCTTTTTGCCGTCCCGGCTGCCAAGCTCAAAGTGGTTTCGGCTGCCCTGACACTGATGTTACATCTACGGCAGGCCTCGAACACGTCGTCACCGACCACTGACAGCGTTGAGCCCGTGTCAACGAGTGCAGAGTAGCTTTGACCAGCTAACCGCACTAGCATAAAAAGGCTTGAGCGCGACAACACTCCTTGCGCTCTACAGGCCAGGGGGACAAGAGAGTCTGCGCCGTCGGTACGGTCGCCCGGTGACGCGGCGTGGGAGTATACATTCCCCATTTTCCGCCGTGGCTACCGCGAAATTCTCCCGCTGACGGCGACAGGCTGGAGTTACCAATTATCACCGCCGGCGGTCCGCGTTTCCCTGCATACGTCTTGCTTGATACTAGCGTGCCCGTGGTCCGGCTAGTTGCAATTCCAGCAAAGCCGATCGTTAACTTGCCGCGCGGTCGGGGGATGCCGCGTTCCACGAAACGGTTGGGGACGTCTTTCCCCTCTCCCTGCGCCTATGCGGACGTCGCTGACGAGCCCAGCTCTACGCTGCTGCTCGAACGCGTAGGGGTCAAGTGTGCGAGGAATAGGGAGCCTTCCGCCGGCCTTTCCTGCTCTACCGCCATTACATCTGCGCCTCTGGTGCGCGGCGCGGAGTCTTGGCCTCCGGCCCAGGCGCATCGCGGCTCTAGTGATTCGGCTGCTCTGGGGGGTGGCCGGTAGCGCAATTCAGCGAGTAATTCCGCCTGTACTACCTTCGCTTCCTGTGCTAGGGTCTCGATGTTTGCAAAACCACGTCCCCGTAAATACGGCTTGAAGCGCGGATGGTACTGCCTGATCACGCGCGCCGTGGGATCTGCCCTTTTGTAGAGCGCCTGCATTGCGCGTACATACTCGAAGAGGCTCTCCTCTGGGTGCTGTGTGCGCAACGCGAGCTCCTCAAGCATGCGGCGCTCGTAATCGGGCGGCAAGAACTCGGCGTGTAAGCGATCTGTGAAGTCTGCCATCGACTGGAAAGCCGGCTGGGAGCGTCTCCATCGCGCCACGCTCTCAACAAGTGCTACGGGAATTACCTGCGCTATTACCACATCGTCTGGGGAATCCAGTGCCGTCTGATAATCTTCTATTTCTTGTAAAGAACTCGGGGACTGACTTCACGTCCATGTAGCCAGAAAAGGAGAGAACCTTTACATTTATCCGCGGACGCGAGACTGTCACCGCAGCTGCGGCTTGGTTGGCGCTAGCCACCGAACCGAGCTGACGGGTGAACACAGACAACATTGTGGTCATGTGCTGCATAAGAGCGGCTGCGTCGGGCACCTGTACGGGCTCTGCCGCATCCCTTGCCTCAATCCCGGATGCACCGGCATCCGAAGCGGCGTTCCTACCTGCCACGTCTTTTCTCGGCTGCATTCTCCCTAAACAACTAAGGCCGGACGGGAGGCACAGAACAACTACAAGCGCACGACTACCACGTAGCCCGCGTCAGGAGGCTACTCACAAGCGCTAATCGCGGCAATAACACTTCGTAAAACTAACATATGGAAAAAATAAAAATTCAGTCACAAACCGCCCGACACTAAAAAACACACACACAACCCAAAACAAAATTAAACACTATACAAACTGCATTCCGCCTCATCTACACACACTATAACCCTAAAGTCAAAATGGCGTCGCGCCTATCACACAAAAGACCGGCCCGTTGTGAGCCTTGCTGTGCGCTCCCACGTCGGCAGAGAAATCGTCACATGGGTGCTAATTCAGCCCCAGTTGGGTGCCATTTTGTGGGCGATTCCTCTGCCCGAGGAAAACGCAAGACAAACACACACAGCGGGCCGTGGTAGAAACATCTTTTATCTAGCTCACTTCAGAAAGCTCCATGGTGGTGCAGGAGGTCGGGGGGTCGTCGTTGGGAGCAGCCAGGCAGTATCCAGCAGGGAAACCAGGAGCCAAGAGAGAGAGGCGACGGCGTGCGCCTCTCTTTATACGGTCTGTGCGGGGACCGGTTTCCCTCGTCGGCGGGAGGAGGAGAGAGGCAAAAGGGCAGCCCATAGGGAGTGCTGGGATGTGGCGCGACCTTTAAATGTGCGGCGCGCCACGAGCTCTAGAGGTATGTGGAGCAGGGCCCCGCAACCCCACAAACCAAACCAAGCCAAACTGTTCCTATATACTGCTATTACTGCTGTTACTAATGCCACCATTACTAACACGGTTACTACCACGGCTACTGCCACTACTATAACCACCACATACTACTTACTCCCTGCTACTGTGGTTCAGTGGTTAGGGCGCTCGACTGCCCACCTGAGGACACACGGGAGAGATCCTGGCCAAGGCTGCCACTTTTCGATACAGACAAGACGCAAGGCGCCCGTGTACTGTGGGATTTCAGTGTGAGTAGAAGAACTCTAGGTCATCCACTTAGACACAGAAGAGTTTGTTGCCTTGTATGTTACAGTATCGTCAACCTTGAGGCAAGGCTGCCTCAGGTCAACCTCCTCGACTATCCTTACAACCTTCCTATTGGCTGCTCGCAAGTGCAATTAGAATTTTTTTTTTGCACTTCAGGGAAGTTCACGAAAGATGCGAGACGGCACCTTCTCAGTGTTCTTTAGTGCAAAGGAGCACATGATGATATACCTTCATGGTCTCAGATCGAGTCTCAGCCCAAAGCTGCCCTGAATCTCAGGTTCACGAGGAAGCTTTCAGAGCACAACGCCTTGCGCTTCCTATATTTGCTCCTGGAATTCTTGCCGGAGCAGTTATGTTGGAGTCACCAGACTCGACCGAACAAGCAATTCCTACCGTATACATCTGACCACTATAACACAGTAAAAATACGCATTGGGAGTGTGGCTTTACTGCCCCCGCCGCTCTTAACAAGTCCTGCCATCATGGCAAAGCTTCTTACGCCAGATTGAAAGGCTTCTGGAAGCAGGATTTCCTAAAAGTTTTCTATGCAGCATAGCGAACAGTGTCGTGCTGCAGAACAAATGGGAAAGCCTCGCCGGGGTGACGCAATGGTTACGGAACTCGACTATTGTTCCCAAGGATGCGGGATCGAATCCCGGCCCCGGCGGCCGCTTTTTGATGGAGGCGGAAAGCATGGCGTCCGTGTGCTGTGCGATATCAGTGCACGTTAAAGAACCCAGGTGGTCGAAATTTTCGGAGTCCTTCACTACGGCGTCTCTCATAGCCTGAGTTGCTTTGGGACGTTAAACCCCACAAACTAAACCAACCAGAACAAATAAGGAAGTGGAAATGAAGACTTTACGCAAAAAAAAAGAAAGCTTGTTTCACCCACATTCTGATGGAAGATCGGACATGGACACGGGATTCGAATCTTTCCTGCGTTTCCATTTCCAAGCAAATCAAAAGGCATGTATGCGCGATTGAATTGCCAGGAGAAGAAGTCGAGATGCCCAACCGAACGAGGAGCTTCAAATGCATTCAAGGCATCGGCTGTTCTGTGGGAAGCAATATATTACACGGATAAGTGGGAGTGGTTAAGAGAGCAGCAACATTGGAGAAGTCTGGCCAATCTTGCGGCGCATTGCAGAGACTGTGTGATATGCAAATACCAAATAGAGTATATTCATCCTACGTTCACAACGAGCAGATTTTGAGAAACAATAAAGATGCGTTGACGCGAGAGATTTTAGAAGCCTCGACCATCCCGATTTGTGGTGAGCAGTGGGTCATTACGCCTTCTGTATTCCTATTGGAGAGAAAAATGACCCTCCTACGGCAGGACGATGAAATTAAGAAAGAAGGCAGATGCAGATAGATGAAAGAAGTGCGGGTGTAAAATAATTAAATTGTCACTGCAGCTTCGTCCTTTTCTCTGTGTGCGTTTCTTCTGTGTCGTATGCTCTGCTGTGTTTCTTTAGACGCACCTCTCCGAGCAAAACTGGGGTTTTCTTCTATTTCTGAAAGCTCCACTTGCGTATTCCTTGATGGCAGAAAAAATTGGGTGAATACTTTGCTTTAGAGTCGCGTATCAATGAGCGCAACTTGATAGTTTCTTTACAACATGTTTAAAACCATACATATAATCTAGTTAGTTCTTCCTTCATCGCCTGGATAAAATGTGTTGCTTAACTAGCTGGTCATTTTCAGAAATTTTAAGCTGTGCAGCGCTGGCAGGCGATAGACAACGAAAAGACTCAATGAGAGCAGTTGTGTCCTTCACCCTTTTTAATGTGCACTGCCGATACTGCGCATCACAAAATGGCCGCCACGATATGCCCTAGACAGCTATTTGGACTAAAGAGAACGTTAACGGGCGATTTCTCACTGTATGACACACTGTTGTCCTTGTCTGTTCCGCGCTAAGCCTCCCAGTAATCATGTCCCAGAACCAACTAGCCCAGAACTCTACTTTGCTAAGGACACAAGTAAGAATGGCAAGTTTTCCACAGGACTTCAGAGGCGTCTTTCGCCTGAAACGTGGCTTCGGCGCTGTGAGCGAAAAAAATATACGGGCATGCCTCTGGCAAGTGGTGGTTGGCAGGTTACTGACTGGTCGACAGGTATTATGACGTCACAAGACCACGTGACAAGGAGGTTGAGTTGGAAGGCGCAGCTAACTCCGACTTCGCCTTTTAGATGGGAGAGTAATATCGGGATCCAGCCTTCCAGGACCCTTGAATCCAAAGATAGACATGCTGCCCCTGGGCCGTGCGGGCGCGCTCGTGCAGTTTGGTTAGATAAAGGAGGAGGGAACTTTATATCTACTTCGAATGGTCTCACATAATGTGGTAGCTGTGGTGTCATTTAGGCTTGTGCGCACACGGTCATGCGCGACCGTGATAAGGCGGCGAACGTTGGAGGCTTATCACTGCATGACAATATATAAGGAACCTGTAAATAAAGACGGTTTTTTTTTTTGCCCCTCAACGGTCAACTGGCCTTTCTGTGGCCGCTCCGGATCCGCGCCGTTCGCTTCACACGACAGTAGCACGACTGTATGTGAGCATGGGCGGGGTAATAGAGGCACGAATTAAAGGATAAGAAATTAATCAGGCAGGAAGGTCCACGCACGCGAATGATGATCTGTAAGGAAAAATGCAAAGCATGAGCCATTAACGCTTTCGCCTCATGTAATTAAAGCCAGACCATAAGTGTGCCCTCAATTTATATCTGTCCAAAATACCGAGCATCACCTCTTGACCTCAGTTTTCATGTATACAGTTGCACTTGGCCCCTTTCAGACGCCAACCAGCTGCTTTATGTCCTTAAAGTCAGTATGGCCAGGATATAGGGAAATATATCTGCTTTTCTCTGTTAATTGAAAAGACTGGCTTGGTCGTGGCTACTGTTCATGCGTCATATATACATATGCTAACACGCGCATACAATACTACACATGGTATCACATTCATGTAGTATACAATGAACATATGCAAGCAAGAATCACAGAAGAAATAGGGTCAATAACAGATTTAACTAGAGCTGGATGCCCCCGCTCACCCGACGGTCTTGACGCTGCGTCTGGACGCCACTGCGGTCATCCGGTGCTTGAGGTGGGAGATCATGACCATAGCTGCAGGCGGCGCTGATGATGACGGTTTACACGGCGAGCTCAATATACGACGCCGGCAGAACAACGTGCCATCTTCGTATTTTCCGGCAGCCGTCCCTTCTGAGGCGAAGCTGGGTCGACCTCCTCTAGCGTATCTCTCGTTCCTCTCTGCCCGGCCATCCTTCTGCGGCTTTCCTTGTCACCTCAGGTCCTTTCTTCCCGTTCTTAGAGTCCTCGCCATCCTCGCAACAGCATTCGTGTAGCCGTCATTAGCACGTCGTCCCCGCCATCCAGCTTGTCGTCCATCGACCTTTCTTCGCATCCGGTTCTCGGACAAAAGGCGACATGAGCAGGCAAAATTGTGGAGAGGTAGGTGGCTCCCGGCTCACCGCGCAACCCTGATCCCAAGTTTGCGCCAGCGAACACGCGCTCTAATTCCTCCGTGTTCATACCCTCTCTCCCGTAATCTCACTCGGGAGGAGGAGGTATCGGTGCACCGGATTCGGGCAGGAGCGGCTCTGACCCCTTCTGAGCGTTATCGGTGGCGTGAGGAACGCTTTCAAGTGACCGAAAAGTGGCCACATTGTGGCGATTCACCGGAACTGTGTGATGTGAGGCATCTATTCTGGACGAGACCAGCTACGGCATCCGTGAAATAGTGCCACCTACGGTAAGTAGGCCAAAAAATGCGGTGGGACCTTGACTGTGACTACAGGAAGAGGACGCTAAACAATCCGTATATCGGGAACTTATGCTATTAATTAAGGGAGACCTATTTACACTCCTTCATCTAGCTTCATCCTACTCCCCGCTCCCTTTTCACTGTGCATGATGGCAAACTTCTCGAGAAAAAAAAAACAGCGAAAGTGGTGGACCGCCCATACAGCAGCCAAGGATTATTTTTCTGTCGCGCTGTAATTTTGTTCCGCCTTATTTAGCTGACAACTGGCGAAAGCCACCGGATGTTCATTTTGTTCTAACCTTTGCGATAGGGCTGCTCCAAACGTGCACTGTGACGCATCGGTTTGAAGGATAAGCTCTTTCCTAAAGTCAGGGTACTTGAGTATTGGCGCTTCAACGAGCTTTCTTTTCAGATTCTCGAAAGCAGCTTGCGCCTTGGGTCTCCATGCGAAATGTGTGTGCTTAGCTGTTAGCAATGTCAGTGGCTTAGCCATTTGTGCAAATTTGTAATGTGAAGCAGACAATACCCTACTAAGACCAGAAACTCTCGCACCGGTTTGACATCGCCTTGGTTGGGAAGCGAAGAACCGCCTCAACCTTCTCCTCATCTGGCTGCACGTCTTTGGCAGACACTACATGCCCGAGGTACTTTACTTTCGCCTTCAAAACTTGGCACTTTCTCTGCTTCAACTTCAGCCCGGTGCCCTTCAGACTCCTCAGCACTGCCTCAATATCTGTCATGTGCTGCTCGGTCGTAGAGCTATAGATGATTATGCCATCCATGTGCACGTGACATATGTGACCAGTAAACCCTTCAAGCACAACGTCTGCGATTCGCTGCCAGACAGCAGGACTGTTTACTAATCTCATGTGCATTCTCATCGACTGATAATGATCTCTGGTCATGTTAAACGCCATTTTTTTCCTTATGTCGCTGGCTCATCTCGATTTGCCTGAAGCCAGAGGCCAAGTCCACAACCGAGAAGTACTTGGCCGATCCCAATTGTGACAATGTCTCTTGGATATCTGGCAGCGGATACGGGTCCACTCTGGTGACACTGTTTAGCTTCCTGTAGTCAGCTACAAAACGGAATGACCCATCTGGCTTTTCAATCAATAGTGCAGGCGAACCCCGCGGGGATTTGCAATGTTCCATGATTCCGGCTTTCAGCATATCCTGCACCTGCTTGGCCATCTCCTCGCGCTACGCATGCGCGATGCGGTAGGCCCTCTGGTACACACGAGAGGCGCCCCACGTGTCTATGTGGTGTTTGATTGCCCCACATTGCCCTGAGAAAGAACTTCAGTGTATGCCTTGATTACCTTCCTCAGTTGGGCCAAGTCGATATGAGACACATCAAAGAGAGACGTGATTTCATAATCTGTCCATGCCTGGAAATGGTCTGTGACCGCAAGCACTATTTCGTCATTTGCTTCTTCAACAGCGCACAGATCACTACCAATATTCTTATTTCGGGGCAGAGTTATTTCATTTTTAGTGAAGTTTGCAAGGCGGACGGGAATGCGGCCGTTTTCGTCTGGCTTCATTTGAGCCGCTGACCCTATCAATCCATGCGCCAAAACAGCATCAACAATCGACGACGCGAACCTGGCCTACGCGTATGGGTTTCGCCAGCTTTGCCCAGCAAACAATTTGCGACAAGGCCGGTACAGTGCAAGGACACGTCAACATAATGGATATACTTTCGGAATCACCATCGAGAACAGTAGCGCTTGAGGGGCCTCTCTCATGGTTTCAGCTCGCCAGTTTTTAATAAGAATTTGGCACTCTTGTAGATCCAGCACTGCTACAGTTGTTAAAATATTAATTTTCTGAGCCGATGTGATGTCCTGTCCGATCATTCCCTCTACTAGGATTGCAGGCCCATCCGCAATGACAAAACAGCCACGAAAAAAAAGTTTGCTTCCTAAGGAAATTTGCAAAAAAATACAGTCTTGAATGTCGATCTTACTCCCAGAGATGCCCACAAAGCGCCCATGCGAGCTTACCGCGCTAGTTAATATGTCAGGACATCGCTCTTGGAACCCCTTGAAAGCCCATTCAGAAATGAGCGAAATGCGAGAGCCCGCGTCAACTAACATTTCTGTTTCGCCTCTATTTATGGGGCACTGTACTACCGGACTAGAGAGAGAGAAGAAACCTTTATTTAGCCGCATAGTTATATAGGGCCGAGTTACATTGCCCTACTAGATGGCCAGCAGGTCAAGCCTGTTGGCGACCTCATAGGCGCGCTTGAGGATCCGGTCTTGTATGCCCGGTTCGAGCTGCGCAGCAGCGTCTTCCAGTCATCTGGATGCAGGATTTCTACTAATTCTGGAGGTGGGGGGTACTCCTTGCATCCCCAGAGTATATGGTTAAGGGTAGCTCTCTCATCGCACAGTGTGCAGTAAGGAGAAAATTGGTTGGGGAAAATATGTGAGAGAACTACCGGGTTTGGAAAGGAGTTTGTTTGGAGTCTCCTCCTGGTAATTTCGTATTCTTTACTAAGCCGCTTGTGCGGGGGTGGAAACTTCCTTCGTTCAAGGCGGAAGTGGTGGGTTAAGTCTTGAAATGATATCAGGTTATCCTTGGCTGGCCCCAGAGCTGATGTGGTCCCCGCTCGGCCGACAAAACCTCGGGCTGTCTGGTGAGCCGCCTCGTTTCCAGGGTTGCCAGAACGTGCCGGTACCCAAATCAATTCGATGTCCCTATCTGGGAAGGCAATCTTATTAAGAATATTTACAGTAGATTGTGCAATTCTACCTCGGACTAGTTTCCTCCGAATATCATACTACTGTAAGAGGGTCTCCAAACATCACTGTTCTCTTGTTCTGTACTGTCTCTATCTTCCAGTCTTAAGCGGATCTACTCACCGAAACCCCAGTTGTTCTTCTTTTTAGCCCCTTCCAAGCCGCAGTCAGAGGGGCGACCTACTCGTTTGTTGGAACGGTCTGTTTATTGGAGTGTGCACGCTCAGCACAGTTACGAGCAATGTGAGCAGTTCGGCCACACACGAAGCGTACCCTACGTGAATAACGCCACCCATATGGAGCACTCGATGACTGAGGTGCAGTAAGCAACCTTTCAATTTTTTTCTAATAGTTCTTTCATTTCGTCTGTCTCCTTGACGTGATATGGCTGTGACGTGATGTGACTGCACTAACTTCACCCATCCCTCTCTCACAACTTTTATATCCACTCACCCCTTTCCCCCAGTGTAGGGTAGCAAACCGGTTTCTTTTACGGGCTAACCTCCCTGCCTTTCCTCCTCATCTTCCTCCTCCTCTTGCTCCTTTCTCTTTGCGAGACGAGCTGTCTTCCTTTTAGACGACTCATATCCCAGACATGCCACCACTGAGGCGTTCGTTCGCTTCATCGTGGACAGCGAAGACGACCGCATTGTCAAACGTCGACGGATCATGATCTCCAATACCGTGAGCGAACTGATCGAGGCAACCCTCACCGCCCAGTATGAGCGGCTCTCACTCACACACGCTGGCCGAGCGGTACTGCAGCAAATTGGGATCTCCCCGTCGAGATCGGCCCCAAGTTACGCTGAACTAACAGCGGAATATCGCCTAAATCTCCGCATTCCTCCCATTCCCAAACGGATGCACCCGGAACACCACGCCGAGAGACGGGCCGACCGGGCTCGTCAATTCGAGAAACGCTTCAGCGGACGTCCGGACGTCGCGTATACAGACGCCTCTTACCATCCATCGAGGCCAGCTATGGTGGCGGTAGCTTTCGCCCCTCACCGCAGCTGGTACACAGCCTGCAGCATTCGCAATGCAGAAACAGTCACCGCAGCTGAGGAGGTTGTCATTGCACTAGCGCTAGCCGACCCTAATACCAAAATCGTCATCAGTGACTCTTAACAGGCTATTCGGAATTACGATGCTGGCCGTATCTCTTGCCAGGCGTTACACATTCTACGTTTACAGCACCCTCTTCCACATCTCGCTTACTTCTTTGGGCTCCAGCCCACGAGTCGCTCAGCGGAAATGCCCAGGCACACACTCTCGCTCGAGATCTCAGCTGCCGAGCCGAGAGTATGATCAGCCGCCCTGTTTCCGCTGACACTAATATCTCACGCGCTTCTCTACTCACCACTTACACGGACATACTCCAGCACCACCGACTCCAAAGGTGCACATATCCTCCCGCACACCGCGATCTAACAAGACGCGAGGCCGTCCAATGGCGCAAATTACAAACTGGCAGCTTCCCACACCCCCTCTTATACAGCAGGATCTTTCCGGATCAGATAGCCCCCATGTGTAAACACTGCTCAATTCCGGCCACACTCATACACATGGTGTGGACTTGTACACATTACAACACAGACAACACAAACACCCCAGAGACGTGGGAGTCTCTCCTGTGTACTTCCGAGCCAGCAGACCAATGCTGGCTTATCCAGCGCGCGGTGGAGGCCGCGGCATCCCAAAGGATCCCCGCCGGCCTCCTCTAAGTCAGCGCAACCGGTCCTTTGACTGGTCCCCTGTTTTTGGGTGCAATAAAAGAGTTCACCACCACCACGTGACATGACAAAGCGCCGCACACTGTCCCGCAGCTCATTCACAAATTGCGATCTCATTTGATCCTGCAGCAATTCTTTCTTGATTTTGCTTTTCTCCTCCTTTGCCTCAAGTTCGTCGGCCATTGTTGCCTGTGCTAGCTTCTGTACTCGCGTTGCGAAGGATAGGACGTGTTCGCTAGGCATCTGTCGGGTGCCCATAAACCACTGGATGTGCAATGTCATGACGGCTCCGTGTTAAACCTCGCGATCATAACCTCTTTGAAGTTGGAAAATGTCGCCTCCCTGGCCGCTGCATCATGCCACACAAACTCTTTGGCAGCGCCTGCCATCTTACACTTACAGAGACACAGCACATGACTAGCGGCGCAAGAAGCGATGCTGACAATTTGCCTTACGACATTCAGAAATTCGCGAAAAGGCCCGGTAAAATCAAACATAGGGATCAAGTGGATAAACGCTAGTACATTCGATCCATCTGCCATGACCTAATCTTCAGCTTTGGCGTTCATTTCAATGCCAGTCTAGCCAGTCGGCCGGATTCCGTGCATGCTTCCTACTCCCCGTGGCAAAGGGATCTCATTAAGAGCAATGCCAGACCCGAAAATACCGCTTCCGCTTATGTGATGTCCCGGTTATAGGGCTCTTTTCGGGGTGGAGAGCAGGAATCACACATGAAATGGGCCAGTAACAGATTTAATCAAAGCTGGATGCCCCCGTTTACCCCGACGGTCATGAGGCTGTGCCTGGAGGCCACTGCGGTGATCCGGTGCTTGAGGTGGAAGATGATGACCATAGCTGCAGGCAACGCTGATGGTGACAGTTTACACGGCGAGCTCAATATACGACGCGGGCAGGACTGCACGCCATCTTCGTATTTTCAGGCAGTCGTTCCTCGGGAGGCGAGGCTTGGTCGACCTGTTCTAGCACGCCCCTCTCTGACCCTCCGTCCTTCTGCCGCTTCCCTGTCACCTCGGCTCCTTTCTTCCCGTTCTCAGAACCCTCGCCATCCTCGCAACAGCGTCCGTGTAGCCATCATCAGCACGTCGTCTCCGTATTCCAGCTTGTCGTCTATTGACCCTTCGCATCCGGTTTTCGGACAAAAGACGACATTAGCAGGCAAAATTGTGGAGAGGTCGGTGGCTCCCTGCTCACCGCACCATCCGTGTCCCAAGTTCCGGCACTGGCAGTTCGCCATCACACCTACGGCGAATCATGACACGGCAGCGGTTAAATCTGAGCTCTGAATGGGCAGCGTTGCAAAGCGTCTCAAGTGTTCGACAAATGAGCAGCGCGCAGCACGGAGGAGGCCGGTAGAACAGCGCTGACACGTCGTAAACATTTGTTTTTGTGTGCTTTTAGTTTCGAACCACCCAACGTTAAGCTTCTCCGCAATACAAGGTTGCCACAACTGCCGTCAGCTAAACCTGATAGTTCTTCCTCTCAACTGTCCGGAAGAACTTAACTAAGTTGTCCTCTTATTTGCGCCTTTATTTATGTGGTGCGTGTCTACATGTTTTATGTGACCGTGTACAGTTTCTGTCAAAAGTAAATCGATCAAGGGGTTTCTTTTAATCCTGTGTAGTGAAGCTCAAGTCACGTCCCTGGAAGCTTTATTTTGTGAGGGATGATATTGGGGGTTCTTTTCATTCTTCAAGCAATTTGGAACACTGGTTTTGAGCAGCGAGCAAGCCAGATTGCACGGTTCGGAAGGAGTCCCCTTGGGTTATTTAACTGCGGGTGCCCTGCATGGTCATTCGATATAACCCGGGTGATCTTAGCAGGGCGTAAGCGAGATTGCGTCCTCCAAAAGCAGTGCATTTCAGCAGTGAATTGTGCATTGGGGTACCAATGACTATTGGCCTAAAGGTATCATGCCACACCTTCTTCGTGGCTTCAGATCAGGTCAGCTGCAGTTCCACCAGCCGGGCAGTCGTAGAGGGCGCGTGCTTTCGTGGCAGTTGAGCCAGCCCAGTACGACGTCGAAGAGAGTGGCGCGGAGCGGCGACCACCAGCCAGCGTCGTCGGCGCGGCTCGCAAACAGGTTCTTCCTTCTGGGCGCCAACGGATTCCCTCGCCGCCGACCGTTGTGTGCTTGCGGGCGCGCCGTCTAGCGGTACACCTGTCCCAAGGACAGTCGAGCCCTGCTTCTTGACGAGTGCTGCGGCGCGGTGCCGTACCCGTTCCGCGCGGCGTTTAACCAGGTACGGTGTCTACGGTGGTCCAGTGTCGGCGCTCTCCACTTCATCCGCGTGGCTGCTTCGCGCGCGAAGTGAGGCACGTTTCTGTGGTGGTCGGCGCACGTTGTTGAATGGTGGCCGCCCGGATTATTCCGGAAAGCCGCCTGCTCTGCCAGCGAGCCCTCCTTCTTGTTCGCCGGTGTTTCTGGAGGCAGTGGTGAAAGTCCAGTGGAACATGCTTGCGACAGCCGTCGTAAGGATACAGAACCTGTTGTTCGTCGGGCGAGGTGTTACGGGCGTTCAGGACGCTGCGTGACGCCGCTGTGAGTGCCAGACGTGCGTTCTTTGCTTTCGAGTCTAAGCTGCTGTGCGCTAATGATTCGGTTAGAAAGGCTGCGACACTGAACCGCGCTGAGTGGCGACGCGTGTGTGAATTGGCTGCCGTCCGTTGTCCTCCGTCAGGTCCACTTTGGATGCTTCAGGCAACGGACAGTGAAAAAGCATAGATTTACCTGAGTGTCGCCTTTTTATGCGCCGAGCCCCCACAGCCATCTGGCATACGCATCCAAAAGCCCAGTACGGAAGACAGAAGCATGCAGAGCCAAATCCAAAGTGCGCTGGTGACAAGCGGCGCCATTGTTTCGGAAGCTCGTCCTGTTCCCAGGGACGCTGCTGTCTGGTTCCTCTGAGTGTTTTGCGGTCACATGGTGATTTATTATTTGCTTTACTTTTATCATCTGTCCTTTTCGTTGAGCCTCCGTGAACCACGCGAGAAAGCCGGCTAAGAGTTCCAAGTGTAGGTCTGTTTCCCTGGCATCTTGAATAAGAGCTGAAGGGAGACAGAAGAAACAGTGAATCGTCAGGTAAGATAGCCATCTGCTGCACCTCACTGGATGAGGGTGTTTTAGCGATAGATGTGAATATTTCCCTGCTCGAAATGGCATCGCCGTCGTAGTATGTCGTAACCGAAAACTAGCGCTTTCATCTTCCGTCCACTATAAGAGAGTAGTCCAGGCGGACGTAGAACCACAAGGACCATGTGCTTTAGGGAAGGTGCTTTTCGGAAATAGTTTTCATGGAACACTCCATGAAAGCTATTCCTGTTTGCCCCTTTATAGACAACATGTTCACGTCAGAATAGACCCGCTAGTTTGGTGTGGGAAACGCAGTGGTTATTTCTTTCTTAGCGGCAGATGACTGCGGATAGTCTGTATGGTTTCTCCGTCGTTTCCATGAATGCACCCGATGTTTGAGTTATATTGTGCGCAGAACGTCTTCCGCGCAGTTTTGTTCGTGGCTTTGTGGCACACATTCACACTAGCGATGTTGCATTTGGGATTTTACTTTTTCGGAGTACTTGACGAGCAAAGTTTGGCAAGAAAACAACCTTAGCTGAGGTTTAGGAAATTTGAAGGATCGCAAATTGTTAACGTTTTTCATAATGCAGGAATTTTTAAGCTGCAGAGACAAAGGGTTAAAATTATAATTCGTAATTTCTGAATCTAGTTAAAGGAATTTTCGGTTTTGGCATGGAACATCAATCGTCCGCAGCTCAGCGTGTAATTCGAATCGTGAATACGTAAGCCATCTGCTCTTTCTTCCCTGTTAACCTAAGCTCGCGGGATCAACTGAGCCGGCCGCTTTTCGATATTTGTCGCCTTGCTTGTCGGGGCGAAACGCAAGGCGCTTGCGTACTGTGCGTGCACGTTTAGGTGGCTGAAATTTCCGGAGCCCTCCATTACGGTGTCCCTCTGCCTTGGGCTTAAATCTTATAAACCAAACCTTTTATTTTAATGCGTATTTTAAACAATTAAACAATATCAGTACTGTATGCGATCATATATTTTAACGGGATAGCATTAAAGCGTTGACCGAAAATCTGGTGTCTGTGTCAAATCACGAACATGACGCTGGCAGCTGACAAGGCCGTGCACTGACTGGCCGTAGGGTCGCCTGACGCGAGGTTTGGCAGGGGCGATCTACTCTGGCCTCTCCTTGCAAATGGGAGGGTGATATCAGAATCGGCCAGCCAGGGCATTTGAATTCACGTCACCCCTATAGGCCGCGCAGACACATTTAAACGGCTTGGTTAAAGCGGGGCGTTGTACGTGAAGTGATAGCCTGTGCCGTTGCGTCATACCTTTAAAGGCTTAAATTAGGAACTTTAGTGTCCCCCCCCCGAGCTGAGGAATAGGCAGGTCAGATTATCATGATTCAATTGTGGCGGCCAGTCGGTTTTGGTGATGGCGGAACTTTCCGATGATTAAAGTTGTTCTGTGGAACAAAAAATTGCAAATGCATGTCGAAGCTATTCTAATCCTTGCGACTGCGAAATTCTGTAAAAAAAAAAAAAAAGTTATTTGTTTAGTTGGCGAGATTCAACACGATTTATTGATGCCAGCACAGATATTATTAGTGGTCGCAGTTTAATTTTGAAGCGTAACGTTTTTGTGCAATCACTCGACCGAAACGATCGCTACGTTAACCTTCGTCACGCCGTAAAGAGCGCCAAATTGTAGATCATCGCTACGGTGTGCCTATAACAAAGGAATGAAGGAGACTCAGGCCTCACAAGCCTCGCTAGATTTACGAGAACGACTTTAAAAATGTTCAGGGGATCGTTTTCCTGGAAGTGCTTCTGTTTGATTGATGCTATCTTCGTAACGCCGATAACTAAATTCTCACAAATACCATTATATCCGATATCCACGGACTACACAGGCTTTAGACGGAAAATAAAATAACCTTCTTTCTGGCGCGTACTACGTACTATATTTATTTTCAAATATGCAGGTCACAATGCTACGTTCAACGCGACTCTCACCACGATGTGTGTGTGTGTGTGTGTGTGTGTGTGTGTGTGTGTGTGTGTGTGTGTGTGTGTGTGTGTGTGTGTGTGTGTGTGTGTGTATGTGTGTGTGTGTGTGTGTGTGTGTGTGTGTGTGTGTGTGTGTGTGTGTGTGTGTGTGTGTGTGTGTGTGTGTGTGTGTGTGTGTGTGTGTGTGTGTGTGTGTGTGTGTGTGTGTGTGTGTGTGTGTGTGTGTGTGTGTGTGTGTGTGTGTGTTTCATGCGGTAAATCTTTCATTATGTTTCCGTCGTACAGAGTATAGGTTTCATGCGTGTTTGATGATGGCACTTTTTGGAAAATGCTGTTCACTGCACTTGCTATTAAAAAGAACGTAATTCCCGTAACCAATCTGGCCACCTTAAACTTTACAATGTGCGTACTGCTCAATTTTGCTCCCCGCCGGAATCAACGAAGTGAAGCATACTCATACAGACATTCAGGAGTGATGCATGCCTTTTCGAAGAACGGCCTTCACTTCTTTGTATGCATGTGGGGAATAACGCAACTAACATATTCATAACGCAGTTGGCCTGTGCGGATTGTTAACAGATGCGGACCAGAGTTCGTGATTTCAATGCTCGCTGTCCTGTGTATTAACTACAGAGGTTTCGAACCCTTCCATGAGCACAAGAGTACTGAACACTTTGACCGCGAGCTTTGGTATACAGACTTTTCTGACCAGCACAGACATAATACACAGGACCACGGCTTATCACACGCGTCATATCCGATGTACCCGCACCGTGTGCTCTAGAAGATGACTAAAGAAAGGACGCTGTGAATGGCCGCTCGTAAGAACTTTCTTTTGTCACTAATAGAAATCAACGAATCTTACCTGAAATTCGCCACTTAAAGGGAAATTTTCAATCTAGCCAAGCGGGGTTCTCGAAGTGAGCGCGAACTTGATGTATGTGCACGTATTCCACAAAAAGGGCAACCTGTGTTTTCTTCAGTGGGGAGTCAAAGAACTAAGCGGGTAGCACTCCTCTCAAAGGCATACTTGAGCAGTCGCAAAGTGGACCGGTACTAAAGCCCGAAATCCTCGGGTTGCTTTTAACGTCAGAATTCCTTGGAAGCGAGAGCTTGTTTTGACGCGCTAATTCTCTGAGCAAACGGAGCGAACCGGAAGCCCCTCTGACTCGGCAAACGAAAACCCCTGCGCGAACTCGGTGGGAACAGTGTTTGCTGATTAGAGGCTCTGCCGAAGTCTACCTGTATTTGACTTCTTCAATCCCAAGCGGATGGAAATGATGTGGGAGTTCCTACGTGTTATTTCGGCTGGGACACCTTAGTGGTAGCAGCGAGCTGTAGATCGTCAATCACTCGTTGAGAATTAGTCTACCTGTTTTAGGATTTTTTCATTTAAACCTGAAGAGAAGCTGTTCTGATTTCGGCATTCTTTCGAAGTACAGAAAAAAAAAAAAGCTTAATGAATATCAAACCCCCAAGTTCCACCGAAATGTTCCCGCTAGTAGCAAGAAAATTTGAGAACAATTGTGAGGGCGATTCTTCAATGCGAAAACAATATCGCCAAGTAAGTTTGCTGAAGATATGAGACAAACAAACAAACAAAAAAAAAACGATAGAACGCGAATGTCTTGAGTAGAATAAAGGAAACCTTGCTCAGAAGAAAGGACAAATGAAACACATCTTTATAATATTTGTTTTTTTTTTTCGTTCTTATGAGGGTTGAAAAGGAATAAAATCAAACGAATTTCACATATTACCCCTAGCCTCTCTTTCAAGGAACACGGACGATAATAGCGCTTGCTTTCTGTTGCCTCGACGTTTTACGTTCGCAGGCAAATATTACATAAGTGAAAGATGCGTGCAACGAAAACGAGAAGTAAATTGAAATTTAAAGGTTAGAAGAGTGAGCTATGGCGATGGAAGAACACATCAGAGCGGTCGGTCCTTCCATACCTCTTCCGCCATTCTGCAGAACCCCACGGGCCGGTGGTCACATCACCGGTGATCGCTGACTCCATCTCTTCTGCTCCCTTACCCATTTAGATTTTCTGCTGCCATGGCCTTTTGACGCGACGGACACACAGTCGGCGCTGGCGCTTTCGGATGAAAACTGAAGACGTCGCTGTCTAAACGCGGGGAGGGAAAACGAAAGTACGTGAGAAAAAAAGAAAGAGTGCAGAATGCGCGGCCTCTTCTCTCAAACGCAAAGCAGTTTTCCTCGCCGACCGTGACGAGGAGCCGAGGGCAAAAGGGCTGCGGACAACAACCGAGAAGGTGACACGGGCTAGGGCGACGAACCTTTATTTTGCTGTTCTTTATTTAGCTTTTCGGCATTCGTGCTTTATATTTCTTGCGTACAGTCTTCCACGTTCATTTCGAGATATAAAGCAAAGCTAACGCCGGTTATTCCTCAAACTGCACACGCACGCACACACACACAAACGCACGCACGCGCACACATACACACATACTCACGCCCGCGCGCACACGCACACAAACACGCACGCACATGCGCGCGCGTGCGCGAGGGAGAGAGAGAGGCTTGAAGTGTCTGGCTAAGGTATACGTGTACACCTAAACCCTATCTTGAGGGGCATCGCCGCTGTGTTGCTGTGGTTAGGGCGCTCGACTTTTGTATCCAGGGATGCGGGATCGTATCCCGGACGCGGCGGCCGCTTTTCGATGGAGGCGAAAAGCAAGGCGCCTGTGTGCTGTGTGATGTCAGTGCGCGTTCAAGAACCCCAAGTTGTATAAATTTCCGTAGCCCTCCACTACGGCAACTCTCATAGTCTGAGTCGCTTTGGGACGTTAAAACTCATACACCAAACCAAACATGCCGTGAGGGAGGACAGGCCGGACGAAAAGAACGAAGCAAGAGAGAAAGATGCATCGTAGTGACGCCGGGATAATTTAATGCAGACTCTGCGACTGGGATTCCAACCTGCAACATCGTGCTGAGCAGTTGAACCACGGCCATTGACCATCGCGCCGGGTGTACCGGTGCCCAGCGTATTCTGGCGCGTTGCCCGCCTTGGCATAGCCTCGCGTCGCCACCGCATTTCTATCCCTTCCAAGGTAGATCCCATCGTAGCTAAATTTGCATTGCGCCATATGGTGACTGCTGAGCGAGGCATGAATATCTTGGCACCGCCACGCCGCCTTAAGAACTGTTTTAAGTACCAGTTCAAATAACAAAGAAACAAAAAAGTATGACGTAATAGTGACGTATTCTTCACACGGATTTCGAATCTTTCTTACTTGAAGACGATGAGACAACGTCAATGAAGCTGAACGGTGCTCAGCCAAGTCGGCAAAAAGAATTGACCCCGTGCCTGTTGACTCTATTTAACTCGACAGGAAATTGGACTGCCAAGTTAAGCCAAGTCTTGACGTTAAACAGGGTCAATTCTTAGCAGATTTGTCCAAGCATCGTTCGGTCCCCGTCGTGGGAGTAATGTAGAAATATGCTGCGTTGCTCCACTACTTACATCCACCTTCATTCTTCAGGCTGTAGAGAGCTGAAACTGCGTGCACTGGCGTGATGAATGACAAATGTGTGGTAGTGCATGCACATCGCGAAATAAGGCGGAATGGATGTCGGAGAAGCAACAGCAGTTTTATGTCATCTCTCGGACGTGATCAAGCAGCAACATGGTACACTAAATGGTACAGAAGGCATTACAATAAGATGGAATATACAGCTCGAATAATAACACAAAAGAGAATGTTGCAGCAGCAGTACGGCCAAGTGTGAGGATGAAAAAAGGCACCTAAAAAGAGCGCACTGTTACATACGTAATTTCTCATGTGGCCTCGCACTGCCTCAGCTAGTATGCAGAATGATGCATAAAGATTGATAAAAAACATTTATAAGGAAGTTAATATTTTAGAGCCATGACGCAAAATTGTGCACCGATATATACCCACAAACTACACTTCTCAGGGCTACAAGTGAAGGAGAGCACGTATGAAAACGAACATGCGTTTGTCGACACAACAATTAATGACAGCAATCTATGCGATTGTATATTTTATGAAATTTTATTGTATTTGGTGGAATTCTTTGTTTACAAATAGCAGCCAGCTTGCACACATCCTACCGATGCACTAAGATTCCCATCAAGCCAAATATTACGCGACAGAAATTTGTGCACGGCATAAAACAACCCTTCACTAACCACCGCATAAAGCGACGACCATCTGAGTAGATTCAAGTATTTAGTCTTTGAACCTGTACTGCCCTTTGCATGAGCAGCCACTTTAAAAGATTCGGCCTTTCTTTGCCCCGACCGCAAACCAATGAACCTTAACTCGTGTGAACAAGGAAAACTGTTCATCATATACAGTATATCTGCACACTATCAAGCATGTTTCTACTTTCTCATCAAGGAAGGAGCAAATGGCTTGATTGATATTGTCTCGGGACACGTCTCTCAACAGAAGCCTTAACAAGGCATTCACACGCCGAAAAAAAATCAGCAAGAGGCTGTTCCCATGACGTTTCAATGTCTCTGGTCATGAACACCCTTTCACCAGGGTGTTGTTGGGGCTAGTTGGTTCAACATTGCTTAGAAGGGAACAGCGCGAACGCAGGACAGAGCAAGGAACCTTATCGCAAAGGTTCCCACCCTGCCTGCCACAGTATTCCTATCAAACAATGTGTTGGAGGACAACTCTTTCTGCATGTACATCTCATCAAACATGGTTGTGCATACTCGCTCGAGTGCCGGAAACGAAGTTCCTTGCCTTTTACTAGTTCAAATATATAAGAAATAAAATATTTTCTAGCGAAGACGCTTCAGCCAGAGCTGAATTGACCAGACTGATGTTAACATGAGAAACTGTCTACAATATTTACAGCCCTTCGGGCGAGGAAATTGAAATCCCCAGTGCAAATGCTTTGTTGTAGCTGCTGCAAAGGCAACCACAGCGCTTAACATTTTTGAGCTTGAACTAAACCAATGCGGCAAATGATGACGCTACATGGGCGCTTATATCGTTTGCTATTTCGGCCAAGGTCCTCTGGCGACGTCAGTGTGCGGATTGCTGATGTTCCTGGTTGCGCTCTCGAAGCAGCTGGTACTTTCTTTCGAGGCTAGGGATGTTCCTGGTGGCAGAACGGCAGCTCGTATAGGAAGCTGCAGGATGTATCAGAAACAATTGATAGAAATACATGCCACACTGCATAACACCTGGAGTGAAAACCCAATAGACGTAAATTAACATGTGTCCCGGGCAGTACACATCTACCAAGCCGGTAATAATAAGTTCCATAAGTCCATGAATAAGCGAAATAAAGGGAATATTGATTTTTTAGCAAACGCTAAAGAACAATTCTGTTCATCGAACTCATGTACTGTATTAAAAGCTATATTTGAGCCCTCTAATAAGAGCTATAAATTGCTAGACGATCAAGTGTATTCTAGCAATGTATCATGAAACATGCAGAGAAGCGAGAGTTGAGAATTGAGGAACGTTAACGAAAAATTCGCAACATGCTGCTGGGCTCGAGGTGCGAGACTTGATTGCCGCCTCTTCAGCGTCATTTATCACCAAGGCTTCTTTTGAACACGTTCCTCTAAAGCAAATGCGTAAATCATGCAAAGCAATCATTCACGTGTTAACCCGTCAGTGGCAACTCCTCGAGCGAATTCAAGCAGCTAATGCTGGTTAATGAGAAGCAGTTACCGAAACGCGCAGCAATGGCGGAATGCAGAATGTCGTGCGCTTCCTAAAACCTATAAAAGCTCGCTGGATCACCTTTCGAGTTAAAATTCCAAAGCGGCGCATTCAGACGCCTTTCGAGGAGCGCATGCCGCTTACTTGCCGCTACTTCTCTCCGGAGAAGCTTTGCACACTGCAACCAACACAACGACATGCGAGAACACCTGACACATTGCAAACCACGTTCACGTTATGTGCAGGCACTTGCAAGTGGCAAGACGAATATATGACGATACAATGAAGACACCGCTGAACCACCGCCTCACCGCACACAGACCCATCGTGTTCTGGCAGGTTCCATACACAACATGGTAGAAGCATAGAAGATTTCACCAGAGTTTACGAGAGCAAAAGAGGCCGCTAAATACAAGGCGCACTATAGTTAGTACAAAATAAGTATACCGCGTTCTTTTTAGGATGTAAGAGGCTTGGTCTCGTCTACGTAATAACATGGTTATGTTCTTTTGCTTGTTATTTTTTTTCTCAGTAGTTCCAATATTTATAAATCAATGCGAAGATGTCCCTCCAAGCAACTGATGTCATTGACAATAAGTTTCCGCGCCCGTTTCGTCCCAAGTAGCGCGACCATGCGATGGGCGCTATGTGCTTACTTTCCGCGAACCATTCCACGCTTTCACTCGGAACGGCGTGCCGCTTTCACGGTCCAGCGTGTTCGCTAAGCGCGCGAAAATGCACATCGCCGCAGCCGCGTTCCTCTGTCTGCTGCTGCCGCTCCTGTATCGCGCGGCTTCTTAACCGCCTCGCAGCGGTCCAGCTGTACTGCGGGCCAGGCAGCGTGGCGTGTGTGTGAACGTGTGTTGTATACGGACTGCATGACTGCGGCATTGCGGGAATACCGGGCCGCTCTCACGACACCTTCTCGGGTGACACACACATCCCGTCCGCGCTGGTGGCCTGTCCGTCCTTCTTGCCTCTGCTGCTGAAAGGAGTCCTTCCTTTTTGACCTCGCTGCGTGCCTCTCTGTTTGGTGCATACGAGCCAGCGGTCACGTCCCCCCCTTCATCTCCAAGAATGCATACCAGCTAGGACCGGATTCGTCCACGCGAGGTTCTCGCGAGGAGCTCCCCACCACGAAGGGGCTAATTAAACGGTGATAGCCTGTTCATTTCTACTCGCTTTATTCAAGCTTCCGGCCATCCTGTTCGGGCTGGCAACAGTGTCCTGTTATGATCACATGCATCAGGGGGAACCTGCCTGGCTCCCCTGCGTACAAATCTCGAGGAAAGTTTTGGTGACCTCCGCTTATAATAATCGCTTGCAATAATGAGTGAATCAATAAATGGATAACTCTTTATTTCAGCTCTACCATAATGCCTCGGTACCGGCTCACAAAACACACGTAGAAAAATTACTCCAAAAGGGAAACTGAGAGCAATAAGAGCATTTAACTAAAACTACGATGGAGCACTTCGGGTGGTGTGCGCAGCTCGTAAATGGAGACCAAAACCTGAATAAAGAAGCACGAAACAACGAGAACACGTATTATAGGAATCGCCATCACTCGGCTGGAGCTTAATAGAGCAAGGCTCGAGAAAGCGAAGGAAGGAAAGAAGAAAAATAGAACGAGGATTAAGAGCACATGTGAAAAGCAGTTTAAACACCACAGTTTTCTGTTGTTGGCAACAAGGAAAGGAGTTTCAAAATATGTCTAAGCTGTCGGAGTATTATCACTGAAAGCTTAATAAATGAGTTCCGACTTGAAAAGTAATCAGTTATGAAAGGATGGCTGTTACCAATAGCAATAATAAAGAAAATATTCCACAGATGTAAGCATTAAATTTTAATATTTCGAATTCAATATTTCATGCAATCAGCCCTTTGTAGCGTAAACCTAACGCTTTGATATGGTCAGTGGGCAAGAATACAAAACAACAGATGTTTGATTTGGGCTAGTTGGTAGCAGTTTCTTGAAGACATAGCGCAAAAAAGACGGGGACAACACAGATGTAGACAGGACAGGCGCAAAACAAGCTCGAGGTGTTTCGGTTCTGTTTTCTTCGACTGAACCAGATACAAGTCGTTTGACTGCTTAAGTTGCTATCTCTAATCACTTGTTCCCGTTACACCAAAGTCCGCATCGCTGAACTGCGTATATTGCGACACTCTGCAGCCAATTGGACAGATTGCAATGGTTAAATCAAGCAGGTCGAGCGCACTTAGCTTAGCTGACATCTCCATACAGACAAAATTAGTCTTCCCAGCAATCGTCAACTAGGACTCACAGAGTGCATTCCTTACTGGTGGGGCTCCTCTGTAAGAGCGATTTTTCTGGGAAGCTTTTTCGACTCGCGTGTTAAAAGAGTTGCCCAAGCGCTAACTTACTATTGCAGCATTACTGCGGAAGGTCGGTGACGTATTCCTGAAAAGCGAGCTCGTGCAGCTTTAATAGTTGTTTTTTCAGGGCTGATAATCTTATGTAGGAAACTCCCAGGCCCGTCATTCATTTCAGGACGTCAGCGGCGCCAGTCGTGCCTGCCGCCGACCGTACTCTACCTATTCGAATGAGTTGCACCAGGTTGCGCAGTGCTGTGGCATCTCGGGCGCAGTCAGTCGCTAACGGCTGCTAGCTTTGCCTATTCGGCATATGAATGCCCCCTGACCAGCCAGTCTCTAGCCCCAGGTTCAGTAGATGGCGTTACCTTTCTTGGTGCGAGCGTAATACACGGGGAGAGGACAGAAAAGAGAAAACGAAACTTCAGGAACTAAAGTGGGTTATGTTTAAAAGACCTTTATGTATTTTAATTCTTTCTTTTGCGAAATATATGCTCAAATTAGAAGACCAATCAAGGCAACAAGTAGCTGTACTCAGGCATATTTCTCAAGCCGCAGCCCAACGCGGGAGGCAACGCCTACGTATCTGCGTTATTTCACAGTAAATAACAGTTAGGGTCAACTAACCAGGTAAGTTTTCCCAGTAAAGTAATTAAGCTACACATGTTTTTCGTGCTTGCTTTCTTCGCCTGCCGTACGCTCTGTCTATTTGCACATCTACCTGTCGTGCGTGCTCGTGAGCGCTGAAAGTTTCCACTCGGCGACTGCGTAAGTTGGCTGGGGCCGCTTGCCGCCTGTGCGTGCGGACGCATTCTTGTGTCGCGCGCTGTACGAGTTTGTGCGTCTCCGTTGCAGAAACTGCCATTCCCGCCTTTCCTCCGTGTTGTTTCCCCGTGTATCTTTTTCCTCACCCCCGTATTTTTCTTCTTTCTTCTTTTCCCCCTCACCCTCCTTCCCACACAGCACTGCGTTCCAGCTCGACCAGGAATGCAGGAAGCTGCTCTCTCGGACCGCCACGGATGATTTGTCAGAAGCGGGCAGCATTCAGGGCCCTTCGCATCCATCCGTGCGGACGTCCTTGCATCATTCGCCACGTCGCTACCGCCGCGGCGAGGCCCCGGCAGCAGCAGCCGACGGTATCGCTCGCGCACCAGTAACTTCTTCGTCATCGGCCTCTGCGGCAAGCGCGAAGAAAAAGAAAACCGGCACCGCCGCTTCCTCTAACGCCGAGGGCTTGTGCGCAGCCTGGCTTGGACCGCCCCACCATTCCTGTCGTTTGCATTTGTGGCGTCCAAGGGCACCTGTGCTGCCGCCGCGATCTCGCAAAACACTGCCAAGTGACGCCCGCCGAGTCGCAAACACGGTACTGCCGATAACGCGCTCGGGGGTCTCTGCCGGACCATCTGGAGCATTGGATCGTGGTGCGAGCGTGCGTTTCGTTGTGTCGGTGCGTCTGGTTCCCTTGTCTTCGTCGGCTCTGGAAGCGACAGCAATTGCGGCGGCGTGGATGATTCTGAGCCGATAGCGAAGCCTGTTCTCCCCCCTCTCTCCGCCCTCTATAGTACTCGTTAAGACATCGGCGAAGGCGGTGGCACTCACTGCCGCCCTCAGTGTGCGCCCTCTGCTAAGCGGCGCTCTGCCGACGGATATCGCGTTGTCGTGCATGCACCCAAGCAGCAAGTGTAGGTGGTGGTGTTGATGGTGGTGTCCTGCATTGTGCGTTTGTCAGCCGTAGTGGCTGCTGTGTTTCCGTGTTTGATGACGAGTGTTTGCCGTTACGATTGCCGGCAGGTAACGTCCATTTCGAGTGTGCAAAGTGAACAGGGAAGAAGAACGTCTTGGCAGGACTCGTCAGACCTGGAGCGACATTTGTAAAGTTCCGTCATAGCCGCATCACGTTCTTGTTGGCGGCTGTCTGCGGAAGTTGATCTTCGCGGTGTGTTTTTGTCTACGGAAAGAATTTGCTCACCTTCTGCATGGAGTTAACTGAATTTTCCGGGAGGGCTGCGTTTGGATGCTGACAGTGTGCGTTCTTCGAAGCCTTTAGCAACGACCGATTCAACTGCATCTACAGGAAGGCAGCAGCCGCAGCTTTCGCGAGAGTGAAACTGCTTTCCCGTTGCGGATAGCGAGGAGGAACTTCCAGGAACGGCGGCTGCGTGCTCTGCACGCCACCGATCTCGGCTGCTAATGAGCCAGCGGTAGTGTGAGCTCCAGACAGCGCTACTCTCGCACAAGACACACACAGAAAAAAGGAGCGAAACAAAGAACAGGCAATTGGCGACAGCGGCTTCTGGCGGGGTCGGTAAGAGAAAGACGTCCGTGAGTAGTGAGTGGCGGCGGGGTCGACAACAGCAACAGCAGCTGGAATAGCAGTGCCGGGCGTCTCTCTCATCCGACCCGCGGCGGTCCCGATGCGTGGCGGCGGCGTCCGGTGTTTTCCGCGTGTCGTTGCCCCTTCAGGCCGGTGGCTGTGGCCTCGGTGTCGACAGTGAAGTGCCCCGAGCCCCTATGCCTTCGGGTGTCGTGCCCATGGCCTGCGTCTCGGAGCCCGTGTCAGCGGCGGTCGCCGAGACTTCAGCGCAGCAACGGCAACAGCAGCAACAGCAATATCCAGTGCAACAGAGCCGTCTGGATGGATTTCAATCAGCCATCAACCTGCTCATGCGTCGACGCTTCAGCACGGGTAAGTGCCACTTTTGTGGGGACGTGCGTGCACTCCAACTGGAATGTTAGCGAGGAACTACACTCGGCCGAGAGTATACAACCTCATGTGTACTACCGTTTTTATATTCAGCCGAATTGGAGTAGCAGATGCTGGAATAATAATCGCGATGCGCATAGAAAACAGGGCGACACGCTCTAAACCACGGTAACCATAGGATATTGCCAATTTTAAATTTCTTGAAGAAACATGGTCTGGAAAGTGGCAAACAGTTTGTTTTCGTTGTATTTAAATGTTAGTTTGACAAAGTAGAGGTACAGTCGCGTCTATTGCAGAGAAATGAATATGATACACGGTGCTTCTACGTGTTTACAACAGAGAGGAAAGATATAGCTGTTTTTTTTTTTTAATTGATTTCGGTCAGCTATAGCTCAGGGTTAGACTTTTCGGTTTAAATCGCTAAAAGTACGCTGAATTCAGGTTTGAAAATTTCGTTTTAACCAAAAAGGACAATATTTTTGGCATGTAATGCACAAGCTGTCGAACACGAGTTATGTGCCGGCAACTTTGAAATAAATTATATATTAGGAAGCCCGATTCGTGATGCGAAGGTGATATTGGAAATGTGGCGCACTTGTGAGATTACAGGGATTTATGCCGTTGATTTAACAGGGACGCGCGTGTGCGGTTCCGGTCATCAGGGCAGGGACAGTTCCTTATTTATTAACGTTAATGCATTTTGCAACACCTAAAGGGGACCGCGTGTTCGGAGCCAGTGTTTCGAGAAACGCAAAGTCGCGATAGGTGCGCTCTAGGGTGTCGCGCGCGCCCTTCGTCTTCGCTTTGTTCTTAAAAGTCTCCGTGCTGGTGCTCAGCCTTGGAACTAAATATGCCATTCAATATTCAATATCACGTTCTTCGTGTCAAGGCATTTCGTTGTCGCTCTTTCCGTCGCTCTCAGCAGCCAGTGTTTTTCAGGCGGTGATGCCTCGAAAGAAAGACATGGAGCCCCTCTCTTCCTCTGCAGCACATATTTTTCGGGCTGTCATCCCTTGGAAGGCCACGTTGTCTAACAACGTTACCTCGCAATGTTACCTTGCCGCGATGCTTGGGCTTTAGATGATGTCAATTGTAGAATATCAGAGTGCCGCCGAAGCAGATGAAAGCGAAAGCTGTTGAGTACAGCGCTCCAGAGCTTTTTTGTTAAAAAGCGTAGTCTATAGTGGATTGCGCATATATATAAGAAAAAGCAACACTAATCCCAACTGCAACAACTCAGCTCAACTCATATCTCAGAACCGCCTGTTGGCATTTCTTTCTTCTAAACATGGCGGCGGAAATGCGAATTGCCTTGAAGCAAGAAGATCTAGCCCAGAGGCTGAAATACGCATATGCTTGTCGTACATCCTTTGCTCAATTAGGATTGGCAGGATGACCGAAAAGTTTCTGCAAAGCAGAACGAAGGGTAGTTTTGGTGGGCTGTACAAAGGGGGAAGGGGGAGGAGGGAATGCAGTAGATATGCATCCATCCACCCTTCGTTCTGCTTTGCGTCAATGTTGCGGTGACACCGTTGCGCTTTTTGAGGTGACGAATATGTGCTGATAGGTATTCATTATTATATTTTGAAGTGTTTTGTGGCAGAATACGCGTGGAGTGTTCTTCTGTCACTTGCGACGGAACTGGATTCCCATCATTCATCGTGGCGCGTTGCACTCGCATCAAGTGTAAGGTCACTATTCTAATCCGTTGGTGTGGAGTGTGTTACGCCAGTTCCACAGAACTGGGAAATATGCCGCTAGCAGCTGCCACGTTAAAGGAACGAAATAACGCAATCGCAAATGAGCTACTATTGTAGAGAAAACCCGCCGACGTCCCCGCAGTCATGTCGACGCCCATAGGTCGATAGTATAGCGCTTAGTGGTTTGCTCATTCGAAAAATTTTTCCTTTGGAAGGAGATTTTTCAAGTACAATTGATCAAAAAGGAAATCTTCATGAGCTTTAAGGTAGTTCTTTACACCTCAGTTAAATAAAAAACCGACCAAATTAAGTTTAACAAAAGTCTCGAAGAAATTTCGGACTGATTCACGAAATGAGACATGTAAATACCGATCAGTGCTAAGTTCTTCGTATATGCAGGACCAAAACTGTTTTGCAGCATTCTTACTCAGTTAAAGGCAATCCATTGAATGAATCACCGGCAGTAAAATATCTAGGCGTTACTATTACAGAAGATCTATGATGGGATACCCATATTAGTAACATATGCACCAAAGCCTTTAAGTCTCTCTGGTTTATGCGGCGTAAGCTTTCGAAAGCCCCTGTCAGTGTTAGGCCAGTTTGGAGTCTGTGGGACCCCTTCACTGACAGAAACACAGCCAGGTCCAAAGGACCGCGGCTAGATTCATTTGTAACAAATATAAATTGATCTCGTCCTTGACACACTTAAAGCCAGATACGTAGTGAATCTCGATTAAGGTACAGTCGCGGACAGAATGAATTGGACCACGCTTCCGCATTCAAACGCTTCTGTTCCATCGAAATAATTGTGTTTGCTGCCTTCACGAGCAAACACAAAAGTAAATATTACGGGCGTTTGCAAAAAGAATACATTACTTTTCGCAAATTAGCGCGCCAGACGACTTTGATTGCCAAAGCGTGGTCCATATTCTTCTGTCCGCGACTGTACCTCAAGTACGCTACCCAGATCCTAATGAACAAACACAATTTCATTACCGCTAACACCTCGCGCGCAAGCTGCCGTTTTGATGATGGTAAAATGATTCAAGAGTATGTCACTCTGACTAACACGTTCATATTTTAATTTTTTTATAGAACCATAAGCGAGTGGAATCAATTACCGAAACATATAGTCGATAGCTCCAGTATTGATGCATCTATGGCAAATTTGAAGGAGATGCGTATGCGATGTCCTTCTACTCCTGTGTCCGATTTCATTTCATGCCCAGATGTGATGCAGTTGATGCTGATTGTGTAGTGTAACTTTTATTGTATAATCTTTTCGTGCTCACTCCTGCTTGGAGTCATGTAAAGACTCCGCAGTATTGTTATTAAATAAATAAAATAAAGTTGATGTTTGCCTATAGTTTCCTCCTAACCGCCTTTAGGACACTGCCATTCTTTAGTACGTTCTTGATCCTCTCTATATTATACTTTTTTATGTCGATATGAAAGAGGATAGAAAGCGCGAGGGAGGGGGAGGGGGAGGGGGGGGGGCTTAGTTCTTTGAATTCTTATGGAAATCAAGAAGAATAAATGGGCATGGGCAGTGCATGTAGTGCGAAGAGAATTAGTATAACCGATGGTCGCAAAGGGTAACAATCTGGATCCATTGGTGTAGCAGGGGGTGGCAGAAAGTTAGGTGGGCGAATGAGGTTAAGAAGTTCGCAGGGGTCAAGTGGGTGCAGCTAGCACAGGTCCGGGTTAATTGGAGGAATATGGGAGAGGCCTACGCCCTGTACTGGGTATAATGAGGGTTATATGAATAATGGTGGTGGTGGTGGTGGTGGTGAGGTCGATGATACGGTGGTGGCCAATTACCTCAGCAGGGTGGTCCAATCCTGTTGTGATGAAGTACTCTTCCGGTGGGGCTCACCGAGATCAGACCTCACCACCTATACCTACTATGCAATTCCATCGGCACGCAGATGTTTCTTTTTTTGTGTGTTTTTTGTTTTTTTGGTAGAGAATAGAATGGGCACCGCAATTCAAAGCACTCTCCACTTGCATGCGAAGTGAATATGTTCTACTTCCACGCCATTGGTGCGTGTGGCTTTCTACTAAGTGAATTATTCGGAACGGCATGAAACATCAAGGCGAACGCCTCATCGACTTTTGCCTCAGGGCGACAGCCTCGCGCTTATTCTATAGGATGCCACCTCTGGTTGTGCGTAGCCTGATGCCCGCTCTGAAGGGACGCTGGTCATATCCAATGTTGATTGAAATAGTCTCTTTCTTCCGTCGAGATTGTTCATTATTTATGCGAGCGCTACACGTGTAACGTCCGCAAGAACAACCCTACAAGAGCACGAGACGGAAGGAGACATGTCGGAATGCGCTTATGTGTTTATGCGCGATAACCTCGTAAGACGAAAATGTAGATGCTGTTAACACCGCCGGTCCCAGAACCATAACTGTGCAACGGGCTGAGCCATCGTTTTACAGCGTTAATAGAGGTGCTCATTCGGAAGCAAACGCGGTCGGGTGAAGACTAGTGATTGCAACTTGCTTGAGTTCCGTACGTATTGTAACGAGTTGTCAGGAGCTGATATTTTAAGGAGTTGATCGGACGAAACTGACCAACTGTTGTCATTGTGTTTGATCTGGCTTTTTCCGTTTATGCCTTTGCACCGGCTCACTTTTCTTTTTTTCTCTATTTCCGAACTGTCAGTTTCCTAAAGAACGAAATAAAATTGCTCATTCTCGCACGGGTTCCTCGACACCCGGTAAAATATGACAGATTCGATGCAATATCAAGAATGTCTACTGGGAATTATCAACGCCGTGCAAGAGAGTATGTAACTCCCGCCCTAATCGTACCGCTATACGCTGAGTCTCACTTCGCTTGCGATCATTTTGCCGCCCTCTGCATTGCACTGTACTAAAGTAAAACCAATATTTTTACTTCGTGCACGGTCTTGAGTATAAACCCCTATGCCACAAGGATTTCTTGCGGTACCACTGGAAATCAAGAACCCCGGACAAGTGTAAAAAAAAACAAAGATCTCATGCACCCCATCGCTCGCAAATGTGTACATGGAGGCTGAGGTCCCTCGCTTCGCCCTGTGCCCACGGTCTCCTGACCTTGCCTAGCGTTTAAAGGACAGTGCATGGAGCTGTTCAGTTTTTTTTTTTTTTTTTTTTTTTTAATTCCCGGATTAACCGGGACCGACTCTTGGCCGGAGGAGTTGCAGAGTTAGTGAAAAAGTTGACGGCGGGAGACGTCCGGTTGTTTGGCTGCGTGTGCGTTAGTACCGTCTCTAGACTCTCCGATCCTCGCCCGCCTTCATCAAGCCAACGTTTTAACTGCTCGATCCGATGCCGTCGCCTCGACCTCGCACATGGTCCACCGGACATGTCTATTTTCCTGTTTATTTATTTTAGGATGCTTTAAATGCGCTTCCCTTTTGCGTGACTTGTTTTTAATAATATCATCATCGAAGTTTACATTTAGTTCTATTCGCGTTTCTTTATTTTGTATTTGCGAACTTCTAAAATTATTGTGTTTTTTTTTCTGTTTCTACTTTATCTATACGTTTCTCTGTTTCTTGTGCGGAATTTAATGTTTTTGCTTGTTAACCGCCCTTCCCGAGTTTCCTTCGCTGCAGCCGACGCACTGCCCTCACACGGGCTCATCGCCCCCAGATCAAATTAAAGTTGGCCAGTTTTCGCTTTTAGGGCAACAGGGCAAGCGTAGACGATCCCAGTGCCTCTTCGAATTCCTTCTGCAGCCGTTAGCCGAGTAGTGTGCGGCTGTACCTTTTTGAGAATTTTGCAAAAGAACCGGTGGCATAGAGACTTTTGTACAAGTATGTAGCCGCTGTCTTTGCACCTTTTCGGGTGGCTAAAGAAAACATTCAACTGATCGATGACATTGCGACCGCTGCTTTTCAGAGCCGCTTCTTGTCTGTCTTACACGCGATCCGTGTGTACGAGTTGTTCGCCCCCTGCTCGAGCTATGAAAAGGAAAAGGGTTACGTGTTCGCTTGCTGGATACCGGCCGTGTCACGCTTATTTCCACCGAAACACTTGTGAGAAGGACGACCGAATCGATTCACTCTAATTACGTTAGGCCAGCTGGCTGTTGCCACGTGTTCCCTGCACTCTATACTACGGGGCCTCAATTTCCTGGAGTCACGTTCGACGAGTGCAGCTTCTTAGGCTCCCACTTGAGGATTGCGTCTTCTTTCTTTCGCCAGAAACCGACCGCGTCGTCGTCCCTGCTCTCAATCCGGGTCTTCCGTCTTTGCTCGCGATAGACACCCCGCGCGCTGCACCACAAACGTGCGGTCGCTGCGGGGAATGCACAATATGTCAGGAGCTATCTTTCTCGCTCGAAGCGCGGCACAGCGCGGAATATTGAGTTCGGGGAGGGCTGCTGTGCGATTAGATATACAGGGCTGCCGAAGGCTGGTGCGGTCGGCGACGATTTCGTGGTACCGGAGTACGTGTTATATACCAGACGCTGCCTGTGCCTTCGAAGGGGCGCTTGTATGCGTTTGTTCGTGTGACTTGGGCGCTCTCGCGTTTCAGCAGATAGAGCAGCGGCGCAGGCCTTGTCCCGGATCTTGCACCTCTTTGTTCTCTGTGCAAGGCGTGCTAGGCTTTTCAGGCTGGAGAGGCACCCGCGAAGGGACACCAGACGCGTCCCCACCTTGGACTTCTTATTAGTGTATTTCAAGCAAGGTTAGCCGCTATGTATAGTTATCAATCTTGTTCCACTTTACACAGCGCTGAACATAACTTAGCATAATTGGGGCTGTCGCATGCTCGTCGCGATTGTTGAAAATGGTTTACCTAGCTGCTTCTAGCACGTAAATTCTAAACTTCACAGGACTTAATTTTGTCGCGACTCTCTGAGAGTTCATGTCTGCTACCCGCTCTAATTACAGGAATGTGTTTTATTTTTTTATTTTATTTTTTTCAGGCGTGGTTATTTCGAGTCTCGCGAAATTGTAGCGGTACGACTGGCATCAATTAGTTGGTGCAGTGACTGGCAGAAATGAACTGGAGCAGATAGAAAAATTCGTTCACCTGTGCTTGGCGTTGACCTTGTTCGACTAAGCATCACCTTCATTCATTTTTGCAGCAATTTTAGAGAAATAAAGCAAACTAAAGGAAGAGTTATATTTCTCGAGATTCTACGTGTTGACACGACGGCCTCTATCGAGCATTGCGGTGAAGTCATCTTATTGCATTCTATGGGCCTCGCTACTCACACTGTTTACACTCGACAAGGTCTAGCTATGCCTAAAACTTTTTACACACCTCGCTCGTTCTCTGCGCGCTGAATACATCGTGTTTATAGAGGACCAAGCATTTACGCGGCGACACACACGCAAACACAACGAGAAAAGAACCGAAGAGCGAGAACGGCGGACATTTCCTCCACTGTTGATTAGGCATAAAAGTGACTCCGGTGTCGCTCACAGGTGTCCAGTGTCGTGCTTCGTTTTTTTCCTCCAGGGAAGGACGGGGAGAAGGTAACGAAAAAATCGAGAGGAAAAACATATCGAATTAAGCCGAGTGATTACACCCTGTGGCTCGGTCGCTTGTTCTTGGTCGTTAGTGGTCTCGGGTCGCACGTTTCTCGTAATGCGTTGTAAACGATCGAAAACGCGGGCGTGGTCTCGTCCGTGCTGTCCGAGCGAGCGCGCCGCCGAAGGCAATGCAGGTCCGGGCATTTCCCTTGTAAACATGCCTGTTCCCTGGCGCTGCTGTAGCGCAGAGCGCACGTGCGTAGATTACGTGTGGACTAGCGGTGGACAAAATCGAAGCGAAGAAACGCAGAATATGCACGAAGCGGCGCGGTGTTCAAAAGACGTCGGGAAAAGCCGAGCTCCAGCGTAACGGAACACTGCATTCAGTCTAATTATCGAAGAGGCAGGACCTAATGTGGGCAACACTGCTCAGCTCTGCGTGAAATTGGATCTTTCGCTTGACGACTTTACCGAAGGCGCTGCAGTGCGCTTCGGGCTCCAGACAAATGAATTTGTTGGTTTTCAGCGTTTCCCTCTTGTTTTCGTTGCTCACCCAGTACTGCTGTGGTAAGCAGTAACCTTATAACAAAGCGGCACTATTATGTAATTTTCAGCGTGTTCTAATGCCGGAGGTCGCACTGTACAATCTGTGACTACTGTATCCCCTTTTCTATGCACTGTTTTTATGTTTTATTCTGAGTAATTGACAAAAATCAAATGTAATTATGATTTCGCTTTTTTCATATTCGCTATCGGCGCTACACCAAATGTTTCAAGAAAGCTGTCACAACTCATTAAAAATAGGCTGTTTGAGGTTTGAGGCTGTTTGGAGCCCAATATTACCAGTGTTGGCGACAACAGGAAAGAGGTGAACCATGTTAACGAGTAAGGGGTTAACTAATTAATATTAATTATCTTTTGAACCATTAAATCTAAATCATTACTTGGCCCCGTAGCGGTGGTGCAGTAATTAAGATGCCCGGCTATTGTGCCAGAGTACCCGGGTTCGATACGGACGCCCAGCGGCTGCGTTTCGATCGAGGCGAAACGGAGTGGCGTCCGTGTGCTGTGCGATGTCAGTGCATGTTGAAGATCCCCAGGTCGTCGAAATTTCCGGAGTCCTCCACTACGGCTTCTCTCATGGCCTGAGTCACCTTACTTGCCTCATGAGTGGTGTTACCAAAAATCCCGATTTGTCAATAGGGTCATCACGTCACAGCCACATGACCTCGCGCGGTAATTTCTAACACTCCACTTTAAAGCAAATGAATTCGGGGAGAGTCCAAATAAATCTAAAATTGGCGAGGAGGGTCTCGTAATGACTGTATATGAGCAAATAGAAGTAATTTATTAAAATAAGTTTGGCGCCATCGAATTCGAACGCAGGACTTTTACATGTCAGGCGGGCACGCAACTTATAGGCCACGAAGGTTCTTTTTTTCCCTTTTTTTTTTGCTTTTTGTTCACAGTGATAAATACAATGGGAAAGTCCGAAGTATTGTACCACGGCTAGCCAGCTAGTGATTCAACCCTTTTTTGTACAGTGTTACGGATGGGTTATACGATTAGTCGTTGCACAACGCATACAGATGGCAACCAAGTTGGAGGCTAGCTCACAACACAGATTCTAAATGATGACATATAAACTCACAATGAGAAATTCACGCTTTCGCCTTCACAATACGTAATAAATATTAAGTGCCCTCTGTAAATTTTACATGTAGGCATTTTGTTGCAATTATATATTTGTAGCCGGCAATTAGTATTCGACATACTATAAGTATTTAGAATTTCGAAAACGTGATTACGCCGCCGTGGTGGCGCAGTGGTTCGGGCGCTCGACATACTCTGCTCAAGGATGCGGGATCGAATCCCGGCCTCGGCAGCTGCTTTTCGGTAGAGGCGAAAAGCAAGGCGCCCATGTACTGTGCGATGCCAGTGTGCGTAGTAAAGAACCCCAGGTGGTCGAAATTTCCGGAGCCCTCCACGACGGCGTCTCTCATAGTCTGGGTCGCTTCAGGACATTAACACCATAAACCAAACCAAAACGCGATTACTCTCAACGCTGCGGTACAACAGATTTTGTCTATCTCGCGCCAAACCCCGCGGTCTGCCGCGCGAAATTGTTCGCGTAAATTCGATAATGAGAAGCGAGGCGAAACAAGAAAAAGTATCGGGCACCAACATTGCTTCACGTGGCGCATCGAGCGCGTTCACTTCGGGCGCTGCTACTTCCGGTCACAAGTCAACCTGCCGGAAAAACGTTCGAAACCTGGCAACCTCCTTCCGTTACAGGGAGGTTACGAGGCCGTGGTCCACGCAAGCGCATTGTTTATGCCGGAGGCCGAGCAACAGTACTACACGACAAATGCTTCACTCCTACGACCTGTTTGCACAAGCACGAAGTTGAAAAGGAGCGGTCGAAGCGTCGCCGAGAGACGCCAACGTATCACTCGATACGCGGTCGAAAAGAGGAAAAGAACACGAAGAGCGACCTGCACAATTAGAAGGCGGAAAGCGAACGCAGTGCCAAAAGAAAAAAAAAGAAATGCCAGATAAGCAGAGGCCGCTAGTCCGCTTCGGCTTTGGCTGTGAACGCGAGTCCCGTTAGCGGCGGTCCAGTTTTAGCAGCGCCGCCGGTGGCGCGTGTTGTGTCAGGCTGGAGGGCAGCGTTCGGCGCTTACTCGTGCACGAGTGGACGCGGGGAGGCTCATGTCGGTGGCGGCCTCGCCGCAGGCGTTGCCGAGTGCTCGTCAAGGACAGGAATGACTTTCGTATGCGCGCCTGCCGACCGACCGAACGAGCTCGGCGGCGATGCATGCGGTACGCCTTGGTCCAGCTGGACCAAGTATAGACCTAAGCGCTATTTCGCGCTGTACTAACGCGTCGATTGGCGGTCGCGTGGCGTTCGGCAACTGGGAAGCGAACTGCGGTATCGAATGCAGTCTGGGCGAACTGCAACGGCCACTGTGTTAACAACAGAAAGCTGTAATAGTTGGGTACTCGTTTATGTTATCGCGGCGCGAAGAAAGAACACACACACACACACACACACACACACACACACACACACACACACACACACACACACACACACACACACACACACACACACACACACACACACACACACACACACACACACACACACACACACACACACACACACACACACACACACACACACACACACACACACACACACACACACACACACACACACACACACACACACACACACACACACACACACACACACACACACACACACACACACACACACACACACACACACACACACACACACACACACACACACACACACACACACACACACACACACACACACACACACACACACACACACACACACACACACACACACACACACACACACACACACACACACACACACACACACACACACACACACACACACACACACACACACACACACACACACACACACACACACACACACACACACACACACACACACACACACACACACACACACACACACACACACACACACACACACACACACACACACACACACACACACACACACACACACACACACACACACACACACCTTCCATCTAGGCGGGGGGCCCTATAGCGCCCACCGACGCTATAAAGCGGAGGCGCTGAGATGAGCGCTACCAGATCGTGTTAGAGGAAAATAAATATGTACAGCGCGTGCTCGGAGCGCAAGCACGGCACGAGCTGTTCAGAATGAGAAGCCTGCCACGCTGGTCATCTTGCTTTGGTGCTCCGCTGCGACCCTGCAAATTTGCAACAGTCTCATTCGCTGTCCGTTCGGCCTTTTTGCGCCTTGCAGGACAGTATGTCGCTACTATGTCGTCTTGTTCTTTGTTTACATTTTATTATTTTTTACATCCCTGTCTTTCCTGACATTATATTGTCTTATTTTGCGTTTCTAGCTCCTTTTTCTTTATCTTAAACTGGCTTAAGCCCGGACGGGCTTTGCTGGTCCGGGGTCCGGCCCTCTCTCTTTCGCTTTTTTTTTAGAGGACCATTATAATGGTAAAAGATGGCTGTTTCGCAACCGCAGCTCCGCTCTGTGGACAACATGTCCGCTTCGTCATATCGACGAGGCTAAATGCAGAGGTAGATCATTTGACAACACTTCCTTCTGTTCATCATTGCTTTGCGCGCTGAGTAAAACTGTATAACATTATTTTGTATCGGACTGGGTAGCAGTGGTCGACACTCAATGCCTATCCACACTCCTCCCTCATCCTCACTCACATTCCGCTTGTCCGCACAACTCGTTCTTCACCTTCGAGAATCCTGTGCAAGCTACTATATTGTCAGTATATTCTAGGTACTATAAAGCTACGGACGCTTATTCCGAGAACCGCTTATAACTGAGGGTGAACCTGTCAATATATATTTTTTGAAAGTTTGTTGAACTTCTTTTGTTTATTTCAAGGCGCATTTAGAGATATTTTTTTTTCATCGTATAATATTTTCTGCTGATGAATTAAATTATATATATATATTTTTTTTGTGAAAGTGACTGCTCTGCAAAGTAACTTAGGGTCTATCTCAACCTTTTCGTCAGCATCAGCAGTCGATTTCCCAGCAGCCGACAAAATGACAGTACTCAGAGATGTGCTTGTGCAAGGCATTGCTGTCATAATTGAAAAGAAAGTCTCAAATCCAACTGTGAAGCCATCAGCCAAAAACAAAATAGGCAGCCCCACCGGGATGGTGCAGTGGTAAGACGCCCGACTACTGTCCGGAGTGCCCGGGTTCGAACCCGACCTCGGAGGCTGCGTTTCGATGGAGGCGAAACGAAGAGGCGTCGTCCGTGTGTTGTGCGATGTCAGCGCACGTTAAAGATCCCCAGGTGGTCGAAATTACTCCGTAGCCCTCCACTACGGCTCCTCTTTCTCTCTTTCCACCTTCACTCCCACCTTACTCCCTTCCCTTACGCCGCGGTTGCGGTGTCCACAGAAAACAAGTGAGACAGTTACCGTGCCTTTCCCTTCCTATAAATAAATAAATAAATAAATAAATAAATAAATAAATAAATAAATAAATAAATAAATAAATAAATAAATAAATAAATTTATTAAGCTGGCTTCCTTAGTTTAGCGCCTTTGACAACGTATACGTTCTACTCAGTCGCCAACTGCACCTGGCGCGCATGTCAACAATAATGACCCTTATCGGCTAAAACTTAATTTCGAAATTTAAATCAGTTGCACATTTACTGTTCTTTTCATTTTTTTGTTGTTGAAACCTAAAAGTAGAACCTCTACATTTCACACATCCTAGTCATCTATCGAAGTGTATAGTGGCCCTGGTATAGCGCGGTGGGCACTCTCGGCTTAATGAGAACGCACCCCCGGGAACTAAAACATTTTTCCCTCTGCGGTAAAGTTCGAGTAGAGCCTTTTGCCAACAGCGCCCCCAGCTCACCGTGTGCTAATGCTGAGGCCACTTGGTTTTTAACAGCACCGAGCTGTGTCCTCATTTTGTTCATCCCAGCTCGCAGACTTCGAGTATGGGGCACGACATCCGGTTACGTAACGGTACTAACGGGACACGCAGCCGCTCCTCGACATCGCCAAACAAAACCTCAGGGGCCAGTAGTGTACATTCTCTCGGTTTGCTGCCGCTCTCGCAGCCGGCCACTGTTCTTAATGGCGTGCTTCGCCATCAGCGTCAACGATGCTTGCACATAGCTTCACATCCCCCGCCTTTCTTTAGCCCTCCGCGGGGGCTTCTCGGTTCGCCTTCCGGTACGTTTAGCTGACCGCCACTTGCTGCCGTTTCGCGCCCAGCCGATTACACGCACGCACGCACGCACGCACACACGCACACGCACGCACGCACGCACACACACACACACACACACACACACACACACACACACACACACACACACACACACACACGCACACACACACACACACACACACACACACACACACACACACACACACACACACACACACACACACACGCACGCACGCACGCTCTCGAGACCAGGCCTAGCGGTCCTGAACTCTGCGAGGTGCAACCCTTGAAACGTCTGGCGTTCCGCTCGAAAAGAAGTGTCTCTGCAGGTGTGAAGACAAATGTGTGAAGACAGCCGCTTTTCCGCCTCTTTGTTGCAAGCTATGACGATGAGCGGTGCCCCTCACGCAGTCTCCGACACGGACTACCTAGGTGCGCGTAAAAAGCACGTTCGTTGAGTTACGCTATTGTTGTGTAAGAATGACAGGTTAGACGCTGAATACACCAGGTTTGGTCGAATTATCTCGGCGGCACTGTATCACCCGCAGTGTTCACTAAACATTTATAGCCTGGAAAGTGGGCACGCAGTTTACCGTAAGGGAGCGCTTTTATTTCTATTTTATTTTAGAGTAGTAATCACATACTGTTTCGACTGCGATGCGAAGAGCGGGTGACAGCCAGTGGCACGAGCTGCTTTTTTTTTCTTTTTTTTTTTTTTCATTTATGAATTCGTGGAGGTATATGCAATGGGGCCTTAATACAAGTAAATGAAATCAGTTTTTGCTGGTCTACGTGAACTCTCGCTGTTCAACCTGCTCAGTGCAACGTGTAGTGGGGCTGGTTATTTTTCATGTAATGAAAACGTAACTGTACAAGTAATCTTTTTTTTTTTTTTCGCGAACATTCAAAGAAAGAGTGGGACAAGAGCTTCTTTTGAATGTCACGGTGTCCCACTGGTAGAACATGCGCCTTGCACGCCGAAAGTGCTGGACGTTTATTTTTTTTATCAGGGCACTGCTGCGGAGCCGATGGCTACTTGGAACAACACTCACCTGCTCCAGCCTAGCGTCCAGCTTTCCCAGGAACTGAATGCCCGAAGAACGTTCTTCGTGGTCGATTTGAGCTAAAGGAAAATAAAATGCAGTGTAATCTTTCGTTTATACTTCGCGCGAGCGTGTTGTGCTCACTGTGTCTCTGCATGTCTATAAGACGACTCAACAGATGTGTTCGTTCTCACTCTTCAGTGGTATCAACAGCTCAAATCGCACGTTACTGTGACAGCTTCCACAAAACTTGCACGTTTGAACGGGCTTTCTGAAAATTGGCCCTCGTTGACCGTAGGTGTACGTTAAAAAATACCTGTTCCGAGCGCCTCGTACTTATGGGCAAGTGTGCAGGAAGGCATGTAATTTCAGCTGCCCTAAAGGGTTCGATAAACTGCGCATGTGTCCCAAGAAAGCCGCCCTGAAGTAGAGACTGCTTGCGGTCCAAAGTTTAGAGGAGGCACTGGAAAGCTGCCAATAATAAAAACGGTGCGTAATACGCTGACCGTGCGGAGCTCCACATTCATTCTTGCCAGTGGTTAATCATTGGTATAGGCCTACATATTTTAGGCACTTACGGAACTTTCATTGCGAGCAAATCTTGTCTAAACACAGTCAGTGAGCCTTCTTTAGGAGCAGAACCAAATGACTTGTTTCTTTGCATAGGGAAATGAAAATTGTTGTTATACCATTCTTCTCATTTTAAATTACGTCCACATGTGCGCATAAAGGAGGTTGTCGAGGTCTTATTCCCGAAATATATGAAACAAAGTAAATTTTAAATAGTTTATAAGTACATCTTGCCTCAGGCATCTGGCTGGACGTAAACGCAGCATGAATAATTGCGAAAACTACATCGTATTTGCATTCATGTTTTCTTTTTTATTGCCCACCCATAGAAATCGGCTCCAATAATGGCGAGAAGCTCACATGTTATAATCTAACGCTGGAAGCGCTTAGCCGAGCGTGAAACACAGTACCCAGCTCCTGTGCGGTGTTCCAAACTGGAAGTGCGATCTGCGCTTCTCTTTAAATGCACGTGAAAGCAAGGATAGCAAAAAAAAAAAGTAAAAAATAAATAAAATGCGGGAACCCTTTAGCCTTTACCTTTAAGGGTATGACGCGATATCGTAGGCTACCCCCCAAAGGCCCGCTTTAACCAAACCGTATAAAGGTGCCTGCCTATACATGGCAGTGGGATAACGTGTCCGACTATAAGAATACAAGAGTCTTGGCAGGCAGATATCACCCTCCCATATGAAATGTTAGCAGCTCTTTTCAATGTCCGGCAATCCACTTAGTGCTCGTGATTTTGCGCTCACAACGCCGACGCCAGATTTTCAGTGAACGGGGTCTTTAAAGTTATCGTGTTAAACAACGACCGAAATAATGCCGCTTGATCACAGTTTCCTCTCATTTCATTGCCCGAAGAGGTAGCAGTAAGCAACTCTAGGCACTGTAGGGGTGTACCTAGCGACTGCATCTAAATAACACCATTTTCAATGTACTCACTTGTCCCTGTTTCTCAACGGCTTGACGCTGCTGCGCAGCCCAGGGTAGCGCCGTCGAATCTCGGCCGCGGCGCTAGCATCTCATTGAAGGCAAAGTGCTAGAACGCCCATCTGCTGTGGCACTGCCTATGGAGAAGTGCCAGGTGGTCTCACTTAATCCTCCGCTATGGCGCACATCGCAGTCAACGCAGGCCTCGGGGCAACCTTATCCAATTATTTTGCTCAGTAAAAATGGAATCTCTGTCTATGGTGACCGTTTTCAGGCGAAAAAGAAAAACGCATTTATCGCCGAGAAAATTGGATTTAACAATCTTCCCGTCAGTCCACTCAAATTTGCGCTGTCTTCACCGACAAGGGCTGGCGTCTTTTTGAGACGGGAGACGGTGCAGCGTATAGGCTTCGAGATCCTTGCTGTCGATGCAGGCATTTTACTGCTAAATCGGCTGGTGACGACGATCACTTGCTTCTGTTCGCTTCTTGGCCTCTTGTTTTTTTTTCTAGCTTTCAGAAGTATTGGTTTCGGTGCTACGTTACTTTGTGGTTGTAACGCGGTACCCTGTCAGTGCTGGTCAACTTTTATTTCTTTTCTTCCTTTTTACCGCACATACTGCGTACCGACGTTTACTCAGTGCTGGATCTACAAGGTGGAGGGAGATGCAAGGCACTCACTCACTCACTCACTCACTCACTCACTCACTCACTCACTCACTCACTCACTCACTCACTCACTCACTCACTCACTCACTCACTCACTCACTCACTCACTCACTCACTCACTCACTCACTCACTCACTCACTCACTCACTCACTCACTCACTCACTCACTCACTCACTCACTCACTATAGCTTATTTAGAGATTCACCTCGCGGACCTCATTAAGTCGCTCACTATCGCTTTACATGGCTCAGTCTCACTAACTGTTCTCTTTAAGCAAGGCACACATCTTGCAGTCACTACCGCCGATACTCCAATCAGCAAGGGGCTCATCCTTGGCCGTTACTGATAGCTTTTCGTTCTTCGGAAGTCGCCATACACCTACTCATCTACTCACCGAAGTACGCAGCAATTACTAAACGGCTCCCAAACACCATTCGCGTCTTGCATACAGATGTTCAATATCGGTGCGAATATCTACTTTTCCATGCGACCAATGGATCCAAATCCAAACGTGTTTCTCTGCTGGACAAGCCGATGCTGTGGCTTACACCACACTGCGCTTAACTGTTGGGTCAGGATGCGGAGCTGTGAGTTGCATTGCGCCAGGATAATTGCAGGGTATAGGCAGGACAACGACTCAAGCCGGCACGGAAGAAGCCCTCATTGCCGCCAGGCACTCAGAGCGCCAGTTGGCTGTACGGTCGACAGGAGACAAACAAGGTTGTGGGTCTCTGAGTTACGACATAAGCTGAATGGGCGAGAAAAATAGAAAAAAGGTAAATAAACATAGACGAAAACATTTTTGTGCCTTGGAAAGGGAAAAAAGAACCAGACACTGGCGTGTCCTATAAGCGCTTTTCATAAATTTTATCACCTCAATGATGCATGTCCCACTAATTGTGGAACTGCAAACTCCTTGGAACTTCATAGTATAACTATAATTCGTATCGTTTATGCAGCAGAATATGCTCACATAGTTCTTCTAGCAGCACTGCATGTATCTGTGGAGCAGTAAAATGAGGTTTTAGCATTTTATTCTTTTCTTTTTGACGGTCGTACTTAGGTCAGCGGCAATGTGGAAAGCCAACTTAACAAATGGGTATACCCGGTTTCGCACGTTCTTTATGAATATAAATTTCGAGAGTTTGCAAAAGCTTGAACTTTTGAATACGTTTAGGATGTAGGTTGATATTCACAATCTGCGAATATTCAACAACGAATGAATGCTCGAAATGGCCTGAATGCCGTTCCAGCCCAGCGTTTCTTCTTCAGGCTGCGCTCACATTGCTGGCACACGAGCGGAATAAGTTGGCGCTCTTATTAAGAACTGTTAAAAAAAATCGCCCGAATTTCCCGCGCGCGCCGAGTCGCGTGCCGCGGCTTTTCAACATCGCAGATGGGCTGACTACGAAAATTCTTAGGAATATTGCAATATATCCTAATTCGAAATTTTAGCGCAGAGATTTAAAGATTGTTGCGATATATTAGCAGTAAATTTGAGAGATGCTTGTATGTATGTATGTATGTATGTATGTATGTATGTATGTATGTATGTATGTATGTATGTATGTATGTATGTATGTATGTATGTATGTATGTATGTATGTATGTATGTATGTATGTATGTATGTATGTATGTATGTATGTATGTATGTATGTATGTATGTATGTATGTATGTATGTATGTATGTATGTATGTATGTATGTATGTATGTATGTATGTATGTATGTATGTATGTATGCGTGCATGTATGTGCAGTTACGAGGCACTCTGTTTTTCTAACAACCCAAAGATAATATCTGAGAAGAGAAAGAAAATAAAAGAGTTAGCGACGCAGAGGAGGAGCAGGAATAAACCTGTATTCCCAACAGAAATGGCGCGCAGCTTCTCTACCCCTCGGCTCTAGGCCTGAGGGGTGTTTACGTGACGCTCCGCCTCTGATGCTGGCCGTAATGCGTTGTTCATCGGCGGTCCCTTCGGTCAGTTGGATCGCTGCCCTGAGTATCAGGGTCCGAGCGGCGCAGCAGGGTCTCCCAGGTTCTTTTACGGGTGCAAATAAATGTTATTTTTCTTTCTCTAAATGTTATTTTTCTTTCTCTCTTCGCTATCTATATTAGGGGCCCGAGCTGTTGTTGTTGGTGTGCCCTCAGATACTCCTGGCTCTTCGTTCTCTTCTTCTGGGAAATTCTCCTTGGTTCGTGACTCTCTTTCGCTCGGTTGCACCGACAACTACGCAGCTCAACAGCCGAATGGGCGCGTAAATGCTTCGCTCTAAAACTGTTCAACTTCACTTGTCGCATGCCTTTCGCGCAGCCGGGCGCGTGCCAGATCTAAGTCAACTGTAGTAAACGACAAAATGCGCAGTTTAACGACACTTCAGTCAAAAGTTTAGGACGTCCAATCTGCAGGGACATATGAGAAGCTGCCTGCTCCCAAATTTCCGTTTCAGAAGCCTCATTTGTTCTTATTTTCCTCCAAGTAATGTCACATCATGAGTCACTTCGAATAGCGCGGTGCCCCGGTGCGCGCTTAACGCTGCGATTAGGTTTGTACATCGTTTGCAGGAAGTTTTCAGTTTGATCTATGGCCGAGCCATATGCGGCCTGCCGCTCACAAAGTCATGGACGAACTATGCGGTAAGATTCTCTGGAAGCACTGAAGCACGGTGTAATTTGTGAAATCCGTGCACGAGAAGGATCGATGCAAAAGGCAAGCCATGTGGCGCAAGCTTGGTTGTAAGACAGTGCCTAATAAATGGCTCGCGACCGCGATCGCAGTCATCGCTGAGTGGTTAGGGTAGAGTGTCAGGTAAAATCGTTGTGTCTGCCAGCGATATCTGTGCGAGCAACTTCCGCTGCTGTGCATGGCGACGATGGCGTCTGCGTCGTAGTGCGGCCTGAGCGTAAACTCTCACGTTCACCTTCTCTCCCCCCGTGCATACCCGTCCATGGGAAAGTGCCGCTTGTTGCGCAGGGCCCCAGGTAAACATGGGCCAACAGACTAAGACAAAGGAAACAGAGACCGCAGGAGTTTGGACAACACAAGCCAAAGCTTGAACTTATGACGCATACACGCTCACAATGAACCCCAAGATCAGGAATATACTACATGAAGGCTTAAAGAGAGGGACGAGTGGGGATAAGTAAAGCAGGCAGGAAAAAGAATGCACAATGATGACGCACTCAAATTCTTGGAAAACCCACGTGATGGCGAGTCCGCTCGTTTAGCTGGGAAGGCACTGGTGAGGCTGCTTCAGTTTGAGTGCGTTGGCTCTACCACGTTCATTTTCGAGTTTCGCATTATTTCGCTTTATTCCTGGGCCTAGTACCTCATGCGTTCCGCGTACTTGTGGCCGCGTGTTGTTTTACCTCGTGATTTGCTGCAGACAACTTTGCCTTCACCATCGCCTACAGGCATGAAAGCACTATGCTATCGCCGCAGCCGATTACGCCTCGTGTAAAACTGCAACACACCCTAACGCTGGGTGTGTCTTCATCAAGTTACAACTGCAAAACAGTCTCGCGCTGTGCATTGAACATCGTGGTCTTCACGAAGTTCCATCTGCTCCACTCTTTCATTTAACCTAGGTAAATACGCCATGCACATACGTCATCTAGATAAAGAAAGAGACCGCAGCCGTGCCAGACAGGCTGCCGAGACCATCGACCAACGAGAAGCCACACTAGCCCGTTGCCAAGCTTAACAAGTGCTGAAGCGAACCAATATCGAAACGGTAGCAGCGAGTGCGGCTGATGGAGGCTCATGAAGTTTGATTCAATGATAGTCTAACCTCCAAACTTTCTTTTCACTTAACGTTTATTCCGTTATTTTATTTGACACTGCCATCCCTACGTTCTACTTTGTGGTATATCCGATGCTGTAATTAATTTTACTTCACCAAGCTTTCTTTCCAAATTACTCTGGCATTGATATCAAGTTTAGTTTCCGTTTGATACCCCCCCCCCCCCCCCCCCCCAGATGTTCCATAGGGATACAGGTGCTACAGGAAGCGACTGCATCATATATGTGTATGGGGGCTCAGGGGTGGAATGGTCAATGAGATGGTAATACGTAGACCACACAGACACCGTTTTTTTATAGCACTCCTGAAGGCTGTACTGGGACCTGTGTCATACAAACCGCAGCCTTTCTTGGCACTTTCTTGATGTAGCGAGTTTTGACGGACCACAGGCGAAGTCACACAGCAGTGACCGTTGTGTGACATTGCTGATCGGGTTACTGTCTTATGGAAACAGTAGCAGACGCTGAAGCCAAGGGATTGCGAGCCTTCTCTTCCTGCTAAAAACATACCGGGGGGACGCCTGGGCCGAAACCTGGGAGAAGGTTACGTTTCGTCATGAGCTATAGTCAAGTACTTCGACGTGCGGCTTTCCTCGAAAATCAACACTGCGAGAGAGCAAAACGTAATCCCATACTGCTCATTGCGTAAAGGCATAGTGGCGTCCTCTATCGCTCCCTTCTATCCTTTTTTTCTTCCCTGCTGGTAATCAGCGCCGAATAGTAAACAGTAAAGAAAATAGAAACCAGCCAAACTATTACTCCACGCTCCTTCCGCGAAGTCGGTCGCTTTGATAGCAGCATTAACAAACGTTTAACCCAATTCGATGGAAGCCGCTGATTCCGAAGTAACGACACGCTTGAGTGAGCGCTTAAAGCGACCGCACCCGTTACGCCGCGATGGCTGTGATTTGCCCGTCTTGCATCTTGGCTGAGCGCCGTTACTAAGTTGCCCGCCACTTTGAAACAGCCCTTGTTCTCTCGCCTAGTCGCACAGAGCATAACGTATGGAGGCGAGTAAAATGGCTGGCCGAAAACAACTCCCTTTCGTCCCGTTAATCAGCGACGTACGCTTGAAAGCTTTCGCTAAAAATTGCCGGCCTTTGACAATCGGAGGCCCATTTGCATGGCCCGTCTCTGCCATTCTGCACACCTGGCGACGAGAAACTGAATCCTTGGGGAGATTGATGGCGACAAAACGAGGGGTAGCTTCCATGCAGCAGTGTGCTGAATTGCCTTTGCAGACGCGCCTACATAGGGGGGGTGCAGGTGATTACTGGTGTGGCGTCATTCATATCTGTGTGTCGCGACGAGTTATACGCCTTCCCAGCTGGCAGTCGCCACCGAATGCAGTTTTATTTTTGTTCCTTCTTAGATTTGCCGGTAGGGCTTGGTGGATACTGGGTAAAGACCGCCATATGCAATATATTTGCTGAGATAACGCTTCATTCTGTCTGAACCACGGTAATAAAACTTGATGGGTGCATGCGTTATCGTCGTGGCCCATTTCTGTCTCGTCAGACCAGGTAGCGGACGAAAAGCGATTGCTTTGAAAGCAGGCATATGTTTTAGGCTTGTCGTGTTGGACGTGTTGTGACATAATGGTAGTAACATTTAAATTAATGTGATAAGTAGGTCTACCGCTGAACTTAAGGCACCCGGAAGCACGCTTAAATGGAAGATTAAACGCGATTTAAACTGTCTTCGTAGCATCGCTCTTGGGTAAGAATAGCTACTTATAGGCTGTGCGTTTATGCATACTTTCCAAAGTATACCACTCTTGAGGGTGACTATACCTTCACCTTTATATCTTTTTTGATTTCCCGCACTAACTTCAGTCAGGTCACCACACGAATTTGCGACGATTATTCACATTGGGCGAAGCGTACCGGCATTCAAGAAAGCAGACAGCAGAAAATGATAAAGCGCTGTAAGATCAGCGCTGCTGTCTCCTCCGGAGTTAGTGTTTTACGCAGTGTTGGCATGAATGATGAAGGTGCTCGAATATCCAGCCATTTTACTTTGGCGAACGTAAATGTCCAGGTTATTCATCAGCATTCCTCTCTGAACTTCCAACTTCTAGACTCAAAACGGTGACATCGCTCCCGTCTGTCTTAGTTATTAAATAAGAAAAAAAAAAAAAACACCGTGTAAGCTGGACGACGACTTCCTTAAAACATTCGGCGAGAGGCTCTGGAGCGGTTCCTTCAAGAAATGAAAGAAAGAGCAAAGGCAGCATACCAACTCACCTGCTCCCCAGAGTTGCAGTAGCGGCACTCCATATTATTTCCTTTATGTCGTTCTTTTTTCTAATTCTCTCTAAGCGCTTGAATAGGCCTGCATTGTCCTAAAGCGGTGCAAAAAATTGCACTTAGCCTTAGTTAGACGACACGTGAGGGCTATAGGCTCCCAGTAACGGTTCTGGCCGGAAAAACAGCAACTTCCACAGGTTACGTACACTACGGAGTTCGCTCGCGAGAGTCCACAGTAAACGAATTACGTTGATTCCGCTTTGCGCAGGTGGATCGTTCCACATTGACACAATTCCTCTGCCGGAAGGAATGCACATCAGTTGTATACGAAAGTATCTGGGGCACTAGTTATAGTCATCGCAGGCACAAATGCAAAAAAAGAAAAGAAAAGAAAATAAAGTGGATCCACGAAATTATCTCGGCTGTATATTGACATTGCGCTGCCTAAATAGATGCGACCGTAGAACCTGAGCAAATAGATTGCCCGCAATTCGGAGCACACACGTATAGCGACGCGGTCTTGCCAGCACTATAGGTATATTCGCCTAAATACAAGAAATAGTTTTCGCAACAGAAAGCCGGAAACTGTAACGTGGAATTTTTTCATTATGTCCTGAAGGAATCGTGTTTCTTCAAAAGAGGCCAAAAAGAAAGGGGTCACTTCTTAGGATGTAATGAGTTGCGTTTCTCTTACGCGGTTAATCGCGAAAGCACGAGTTCCTACAGCACACAATAAACGGTAGTTTTTCGTTGTCAAAAGAGCATGTGCATTCAGACGGCACCTTCTCTCTGCACACCTTTTGTGACGTCACTGTACCATGTCAAGGACTGGGACAACGAACCTCAAGAGGCAACGGCTGCAGAAATCCATGACATAATATGATCAGCCGGACAAGTGCGGTGACGTCACGGAAGGCGTGCGATGCCTTTTCTCTTTCTAATAGATTCTGTTGGTTCACATGTGCTCGCAACTACTGAATGCACTGGAATATACAGCATGGCACAGGCTAAACCTGGGAGTAAACAGCTGGCCATAGTCGCGGATGCGCCCACCCATAGATCCGCTCATTATTCGTGTTTAGGAGATCAAGGGTCACTGAAAGGGTGCTGGGTGGGGCGTTTGTTTCTTTTGTTTGTTTAAATTCATTATAACTATTTTGTCTCTTTTCACGTATTCCGAAGTGTTTAGGATATTTTGCTAACATTTAGGGGAAATACCAACATAATTAGAACAATGCGTAAACTGGTATTAGTGCGAATTGTGCAGAACAATATACACAGTGTCCCCGCCACTGTGAATTCGCAAAAATAGAGAGAAAGAGAGCCAGAGACAGAAGTATACTGTGGAGCGGCACTTGCAAATGGAACAAAGAATGACGAGGCCATAAATAATTAGGATTGCGCTCACCCATGGAAGTTCATGTGCGACTTCGTGGTCTTTTGCAATATACGAATCTATGCAAAATTAAAATTTCTCTCACCAAATCCGTGGCCCTAGCCACGTTCCGACCTCTCCTGTCCGAGTCTGCCGTTTACATTACTTGCTGAATTTGGACCTTTGGCAAGATGCATCGCAGTGACTGTTTTTTGTTTGTGCGTGTGCGTGTGTGTGTGTGTGTGTGTGTGTGTGTGTGTGTGTGTGTGTGTGTGTGTGTGTGTGTGTGTGTGTGTGTGTGTGTGTGTGTGTGTGTGTGTGTGTGTGTGTGTGTGTGTGTGTGTGTGTGTGTGTGTGTGTGTGTGTGTGTTCGTGCGTGCGCGGAGAGGGGGGGGGTTCGAAGCGATCTACATCACTCTTCACCAAGCACAATTGCGCTGTAAATAACGCTGCGTTATTGGCGCCGTGTACATGCAGTGTACGCGTAATCAAGTCGGACGACGTGCATGCACCACCGCTCGATAAAGCCCTAAGTCGAGGACGCATATAGTTCAGGGCGTTATGAGGTATAAAGTGCCGTAATTTCAAGAGACTGCGATCTCCTTTGTTTCTTTTTTACGGCGAAAGCCTTTAATGGCTCATGCTGTCGTGGACAAAGTGTGTCCCGCATTTGCGGCGTTCTGATTGGCCGAGGCAGGATGCGTCCTTGCCATCTGCAATGCCACACTTGAACGCGCGCCAAGGAACGCCACGCGACAAGAGCGACGATCGTGTACCGTCCAAACGCACAGTTGTCGGAGAAAGTGTGACAGATGCTGCGCCTTTCCTTTCCTGTAAAACAATTATAATTATATGTAGCACAGCAACGAATGCCGACAAGAGGCTAACGATGGGCGGCAAATTATAGGATAGGAAGGGTAGGCTTTCGCCATTCTCCTCTTAAGAGACATCTAAGAGACCCTCTTATTTCTTTTTTTGTCGCACGCATGGTATACCTAGCCGGCAGGATCACTTGAACAGGCCAATTTACCCGCCTTCAATGCGTTTTAATCTAATACTCTTCCACCTTTACCATCCCGCTGTCCCGTTATCATTCCGATCTTTCCTGGGAGCTTTCGGGGTCGGTGAGTTCTGTGTACACTTTCGTTCCCGCCGCTTTAGGCTGGGCATACAGCTTCGAGACAAGTCGTTGACTTCGCGGTCGCCGCCTGTGGCCGACGATGCCCAGGGATCCGCTTCGTCGGTCCCCACTTTCCCCCTTCACACGAATCGTAGAGAAAGTCACGCGTCCTCCTCGCCTTTCGGAACTGTTCCGCGCAACGCGCGGCCGCTCTGTGTTTAGTGCCAGCGTCGCTGCAGTCTCCGCTTGGCTGCCCCCTGCACAGAAAATGGGCGGACGGCTAGGATAAATTGGCCCCCAGTCGACGCATTGGCCCGGGCGCGGATGTCCAATGAACCGCGTTCGAAACGCGCGCAAAGTTGTACTGCCTGCTTTGGACGGACGAGGCGTCGCCTGCATGAACCGGAAGCCAGCAAGCGGGCGAAGAACAACGGTGACCGTTATGTCCGCTGGAGTCAGTACAAGGAGTCAGGGCGGAGGCGCGCGCATTCTTGATTCCCCGAGGAAAGCGCAGTAGAGTTGCGTTCAAAGCGTGTAATTGGCAGTCCTGTCCTTCAGTCGTCCAGCAGCCGTGGACGGGAGACGCGCTCTCTTGCCTGCCCGCTCTCTGGAATGGCGCGGCTGTCGCGAGTGGCGCCGGCTGCTTCTTTCTCTCCTTCCAGTGCGCCGAATCTGCCGTGTCTCCCACCTTCCCAACGCAACAACGCACAGAATGCTGACGACCACTTCGTCTTGGCTCCTAATTGCGTGCTGCGCGAAGCAGTAGGCAGGACAAGCCGGCTTGCCTGATCCATGTTCGGATAGGCCCATGACCATAAAAAAAAAAAAAAAGAAAGAAAACGGAAGGTGAGAAAATAAAGCATCTCTTTCAAGCACCTAGATTATCTATAGGGCAATTTGCGAAGCTTACGCGTGAGAGCTAGAAGGGCAGATCAAGTTGTTGTTTGGCTGGACAAGCCGCGGCACTCCTATCCGCTATACTGTACAGAATTAGTGTACTGAGAACATACGGCTACGCGTCACTGGCCAGGCATGCTGGAACCGAACAACGCTCCCCATCGGTGTAAGTTCCCTAGATGGCAATTTGCTCTCGCAAATATATCACTTGGTATCGCATTCGCAGCCATCATGTGTGCAAGATTTGCCTATCTACCATGAGCTAGTGGCCGAAAATGCAGAAGGTTTCGTCATGTGTGCCATGCGTCGCAGCAGTGCTTGTCTCTTTTCGTTTCTTTAGTGTATAAAGTATTAGGCTACCTTTCTAGTAATAAATCGATTAGGTGAGCGGCGCCCGTCCAGAAACCTTCTTGGTCTGACTGCGTTTGATTGTTTACGCTGATTTTCCCGCGTTTTGTTTTCATTTACGCCTGAAAAATTTTGTTAAGTGGAAACCGTGAATAAATATCGACTAAAAAAAAAAAAAAAAAGCCGTGTCGAAAATAATCCGCGATATTGTGCGTTATTGCTGTGACTATTCTCGCTGCGCAACCGTCTTTACATTGTCGTCTGACGAATCCACGCTGTCATTCTCAAGTTCAGGTAGTCAGCCGCATTTTAAGCGTTATTGAACGTTATTAGCATTATGGGCAAAGGTGAAACTATGAAACTGTTGTTTCTTTGGTTGCTCGCTCTATCGCATGCTCGCTCGCTCGCTCGCTCGCTCACTCACTCACTCACTCACTCACTCACTCACTCACTCACTCACTCACTCACTCACTCACTCACTCACTCACTCACTCACTCACTCACTCACTCACTCACTCACTCACTCACTCACTCACTCACTCACTCACTCACTCACTCACTCACTCACTCACTCACTCACTCACTCACTCACTCACTCACTCACTCACTCACTCACCTTCCTTATTCAGTAGACAGTGTGATTACTCACTAGGTATTTTACTGATATCACACAGACAGCCTACTAAAGCAAATAGGGTTCACTAAACGTGCTTTGAGATGTTATGGCAAGCGACAAATTAGCTACATGAGAAAAAAATAATAACCGGGCGTACCTATGTTTGTGTGCGCCCTTTGCGACACCGAAACCATTTTACGTGCCCGTCGTGCTGAGTCAAAAGCGACGCAAATCCCGGTGCGAGCTCTGTAAGCCGAACGCTGAAGTCGAGGAGGCGAGCAGATTATGCAAAATCAACCCGATCACGCGCTTCTCGCTAGCTACGGGGCTGGTGCTCAGCGTATCCCATTGCCTTCGCATAATACGTTTCCGCGCGGTGGAACGTTTACGCGCTCGCATACGTGGTTTCTGGGGCATTTTCCCCATCGTGATTTCTGCCATCGCTTCGCCGGTGGCCGACGCCTTTCATCGCCAGTGCGCGTTCGAACGAGATTCATCACTGTAAACTGCATCAGCAGAATATGCGGGCCTTTCGATACATATCGCCAAATGTCTTGAGGAGGCGCTGGAGGTGGAAAAACGTGAAGCAGAGAAAAGGGCGCTCGTCTTTCTGTGGCTTCTCCTCTCCACAACTGTGCCGTCCAGGCAGCGATCTCCGTTTAACACCGCGGCAGCTCAACTTGCGATAGTCGTGACCGGACTGAATCGCCTTCTTTTGGGGTCATTTTCCTTCCCGCGCTGAGATGAGGTGGACGGTCGTGACTGACAACGGTCGCAAGTTAAAGATCGAGAGGCAGAACAAAGTAGCAGGACGGCAAGAAGAAGGAAAATAAATAAATAAAAGAGACCTTATATCGCGCTAGATGGGGGTGTATATTCGCCGCCTAGATCGCCTCCACGGACAGTAATCAGCGGGAAGTATACGAACAGCGCGCGCAGGTTTCAGCTCCCCTCCTTTCGTCTTTCCTAAAGCCCACGGCGATTGTCGTCACGCCAAGAGATATTCAAGGGCGTTTTGTGGCCGCGCACGTCACGAAGCAGAGCGCATTGTGTGTGTCAGGTGGGCGGAGGTTCTTGAAAAGGCCGTCGCTGGGCAGAAACGACCCGAGGTTTTCCGAGCAGCAGCGACCAGCTGGCGGCCCGTTTCTTTTTGGTCTTCAGCGAATGTGTAATGGGTGCTCCTGTATGAAAGAGAAGGGCTTAATAAGACACTCCTACTGCAGATAGACAGAACAGAAGAGAAAGGTGGGGAGGGGAAGGCGTCAGGGCTGGTCAGGTCTGTTTACGCGTTATGGCGTTTAATAGCTTTTAAAACTTCGCGCAATGCATCCCCGAGGCAAGTCTCATTTGTTGACGTATTATTAATGCGAAAGCATTTCTCGCCTCATGCTTTGCGTGACCAGAAAATGTGACCAGTAAACATCCTTCGAACTGACATAAAAAAAAAAAAAGAAAAAAAAAGAAAAAAAAAACGCTCACCGCCAGGAATCGAACCGCCGTTGGAGCAAATCAGCTTCCGGGGCCCAGGAAAGGGGCTACTATATACTGAGCTGGATCTAACTTCTTTTTTCTTTATTGCCTGACTTCGGCACAATACACAAAACCACTTACAGGGCACAATGAGCATTCATTAATACAATAATCATCCAGGTGGGTTGTGGCGTCGTCATGCTAAAATTCTCTTAGGGTCACTAATGGCCCCAATCTTCCGAGCCACTCGGGAGCTTCAGGAGCAAGTTTCTGAATTTCAATATATCTATTCATGCCTTCCCGAAAATAGATCCGTGCTGGCCGTGCGTCAGGATCGCAATGGTATCCTGCCATTCTCGAGCGCCAAATACAGTGGAGGGCCATTAGCATAATAAGGTCAAATGGCACCCCATCCTCATTCTCTACTGGCAAGTACCTAATACCATGCGAGTCTAATGGAAATTCCTTTTTTAAAATCCTTTGTAAAATATCCCAAAAGTATACCCCTTCCCAACAATGTAGGAAAACATGGTCTATAGTTTCTGGCTGTTTACAAATTAAGCAATGCGAACCCCAAGGTAAAAATAAATTCTTCCCTTCCAAGAACTTCTTTACTGGCAGTGTTTCCGTGTGTAAATTAGAGAAAAAAGTTTTTGCATTTGACGGCACCTACATCGCCTTCACCCGCTTAAGTACGTCGCGTCCTGGTCCTCCACTGTATAAGGCCCTGTACATTGGTATGGGAAAAACTACGTCACACAAATCCTTGTACAGCTTCTTCCTGCTAACACAAGATAAGTATTCATAAGAAAATCGAACAGACAGGAATCGCACACTAGCGAACTTCTCTAAAATAACCAAAAATGCGTCCCGATACACTTTCGGTCGAGACAACAAAGTCCGGCAGTGCATTTCCGAGCCTTAATTGGCACACAGTACGCAAAAAATGGATCTTTTACATCGCGAACAAAAAGAAATCTGCTGACAATCTGTCGTAGAAATAAATGCCCCAAACGCAGTCCACCGTCCTTCACCCGCCTAAACAAACTGGTCCGGCTACATCGTTCCCATTCTGCTGCCCACACAAGAATGGCAAATCTCCCGTGCAGTCTCTGTACGTTCATCCTTGTACAATGCAACACTTGCATCACGTACCACAGCTTCGGCATAAAAAACATATTGCACACTGTAGCCCTGGCGAAAACTGACAATTGTTGTCCTTTCCACCCCTCCACCTTTTCCCGCATGGCTTGAGTCTGTGCCCTCCAGTACCATAGCGCTGGATCGACCTCCTGCCTGGTTACCTTAACTAGATGCATGTATATACGTCCCGCAATTTTGATGTGTAGGCAAAGTGAGAGCTCGATGCTGGTGTGACTGTGTATGACAGGTTGCAGGATGCGACCTGGTTAAATCAGGCTTGAAGTACTTCCCTGCAATACAGAAAAAAAAAAAAAGCTATACTATCGGCGCAGCTTTTCCTTCATTGCATGGAATAAGGTCCAAAAAAGGAAAACAGTACCAGATCATGCCTCGAATAACCGGGCTGCATAATGCGAGCTTGCCATTCTCCAGCAATCCCCCCCCTTCCCCCTCCCCCCCCCCCCCCCCCCCCCATTTACATATGTCAAAATTCCGGGTGGCATATGCAAGCATCCCGATACGGAAATAAGCTAGGCGGCTCGTCCAGGACTCCCCGCACCAAAGCACTCTCGAATAAAGACTTCGATGATTGTGGAGATTCAACACTGTGGTCCATCATAAGGCTCTTCCACAAACCGAACAGTCCCATCGACATAAATATATCTTAATGCACATCACGTTTTTCTCAACAGCCAGAAAACGAATACTGTATTGTATTGATTTCGATGTAATAGGTCCCTGAAAAACACGGCATCACTGCAAAAGATAAAACAATGATCTATGTTCTCTGGCGTATTACACTGGCGGTAATTTACCGGCCATAGCACAAGCATATATCCTTATTATGAAGTCATGCCTTTACGGGAAGCGTTGATGCGTGTAGATTAAAGAACGTTTTCGCAGCAGATTGAATGCACATGCGCTTCAAAATGTTAGTGTCTAAAAAACTCGGATAAGACTACCGATACAGCAGTATAAGGATCAGCTAGAGACTCGCTAAGGACCTGGCTCATCTTCCAGAGGCTGCACACGTACTCTAAAGAAAAGCGAGCACTGAGGAAATTGAAGGGGTCCGCAACTTCCTAAAGAATCCCTATTGGGTCCCTTTCACGAGCCTGTCCAGTCGGAACGAATAGGTAAGGTAGATGAGCACTGAGACGCCGAATGAGTGCAGCTACAAAAAAAAAAAAAAAAAAAAAAGGGGGGGGGGGGGGGTAGATTTGCCAACTTGAAAAAAAAAAAGCGATACAATTATTGCAACGGCAATTTTACAAGTCCTATTCGGCCTAACTCTAAGGAATCACGATGCATGGGCTCTCATTGAGAGCATCATACGAAGGCTGCCAATATTCTGTGAAATATGGACTGAAACAACTTTATTAGGCAAAGAGAAAAAAGAAACTATATTATTCAAAAGTTGTCTACTACCGATCCAGGAGTCCACGGGCTTCAGCTTCACTCGAGCCATTTCTGCCCAGCGGGCTGGGCGGTCCGCAAAGCAGCTGCTCAGGAAGATGGAGTGGGATGGGGGTACCTCCTGTGGGGAAGGACATTCCCACGGAAAAGTGTGGATTTGGGCAGGTCACATGTGTCACAATGAGATGAGAAACCGGGGTGAAATCATGAGAGGCGGTAGGGTGGAATTAAGCAGCCCGTCTGTAACTGTCGCCATGTGGCGCTGCATAAGGGGGCGACAAGGTTTCAAAGGGGACGCTTATATATACCATCGATTCCATCCATCCAATGTACTGTGGGATGGTGGCAGTGTCATGCGGCTGTGTTTGTGGAATATGACGATTTGATGATAAGAACTGATGTGGCCTCTTACACGGGGTTGTTGCATCTTCTTTCTCACTCAATGCAGAACCTGCAGGACGTTAGCAAGCAAGAAGAGTTTGCGGGCTTGTGCCATGGCAAACACCGAAAGCTCGCGACCCATCCATGTCTGGGTTGGTCGCTTCAGAGACAATGTTTATGGATCTCAATATTATCCACTGTGGAACCCCTAAATAGTGGAGGAAGGGAGCTACGATCCCAGCCTATGCCCCCCAAAAGACTCGTAGCCCACTGATAGAGCCTTTGTATTTGTCTAAATTAAATCGCAAATCGTTTCAGTCAATGCAATGCCTCGAGCCTACTCTTCTTCATCAAAACAAAAAGGGCGATCGGGCCAAAATCTTAATTTTACATTGAGCCAGGGAGAAACCACGAATATCAGCGTTGTTAATAATGCTGACACAAATATATAGGGTCCACAACGAAGCTGACAACATGGGCACCCTTGGCGAACCGATGATTTGATTGGAATAGGTTTGGTTACCTCTTGCTGAAAAACTCGCCTTGTATAGGACTTCTCAAAGGACAGCCTTTTGCCACGGAGCAAAATATCACCAATATTTGCATGCTGCAGGAAAGCGAACAAGAAATAGTGACGGACTTTATCAAGCACTTTCGCAAGGTCAACCTAGGGTTAATTTGCCAAACAAATATGACACAGTCTCCAATATGAAGCGTGCAATATGAAGATTGCTTTGGATACTGCGGCCTCTAATGACGCAGTCCTGGTGCGATCGTATTAAGTTTGTGGCTACTAACTACATACGGCCACAAAAAAACCTTAGCAAAAAGCTTTGTAATACACATTACAGAGGGAAACAGGACGATGCTCTTCAACAACCTATTAGTGTCCTAGCTTTTTGATGAGTATAGTGCCTGAATAGAAAGGGGGAGGCAGGCAGCCACCGCGATAAGATGGCTGGAAAACTTCCATCAAAATTGGTACAAGGCAAGGCGATAAGGTTTTATAGAATTAGCTAATACCATCCAGACCAAGGGATTTCTGGCGGCGTATTTGCATGACTCGCGATCAAATAGTCCCGGAAGGCACCATTCTGATCTCATCCTCTCAAAGGCGGAGCCAACTCGATCTTGTCACGTGGTTTCGTGATGTCACACAACTCGATCGCCAGTCAGCGCACCGCAACGTCATCAGACAAGCAGCATTTGCCACAGCCATGCCCGCATTTTTTTTTTTCGCTCACAGCGCCGAAGCCGCATTTTTAGGAGCATGGAGCCGTTAATGCTATATACGAAGTTAAAAAATGAGAACTTCGTTGGGTTTTATGAACTGTGTTACCTTTTCAAAAAAAAGAAAAAGGAAAGCTACTGCGAAGAATGCGTAAGGCAAAGCTGGGGAAAGGAAGGGGGGGGGGGGGGGGGCTGATTTCTTACGCACTGCGTCACGCGCGCTTAATTTGAGCTGTTAGAATAAGTTATAGCCCTGGTCAGTCAATTGCGGGTATTAGGAGCAGAAGCGTGACAGACGTATAGACTTGGTAAAAGTCCTGAATCCAAAGGAATTTCGCCGCAGCCGCAAAATGGAGTCGTCACGCCATCATTAATGACCAAAGCGCATTCAAAATGCTAGGAAATGATTCCTTATCACAAACAGAAACTGTTTCATATCATTTCGCGGCCCTTTAGTGTTTAATGGGACTGTGATGGCTTCACTTTGTGGCTGAGGCAAAAATCCAGGACTTTTAACCAAGACTAAGTGTTTGTTGCTTTTCTACGTCCAGATCCCCATGTGCATAGTGTTTGCCAAGCGCTGAAATCCTGTTTTTCTTTTTTCTTTCCACACTATAGTATAGCGTAGAAAGAAAGCCTTCAGCTCAATATGAGGGCGTTCGTTCCATTTGCACACGCCATTTCTTGCCGTCGGCAGTCGCCACGAGTCCTGCAGCTAAACGTCCCTAACTGAGTGATGCGCTTCTTCGTCGGCATTTTTCACCCATCTCTGACGTGGCACAAGCAGCAGGCTACTTAAATGCTCTCGCTGATGATAAGCCGGTGGTGTTACATACTTAAGCCCTTGAGAAACTGTAATTGCTCATCAATTACAGCTATTTAATGAACACAATTGTTGAATTCCCGAAATCGCTTCCGAAGCCAGCTCCAAAGGCTGAAGGCGAAATGATGATTTTCTCGCGTGGTTTACAACTAACATGACACTATAAATGGAGGACAGGAGATGTCGATATCCAGCTCACTTTAAAGGTACGGGTGACTGTCTCCAATTTTGTAATTTGCGCTTTGCTCTTAGGCGCGGGCGATGAGCCCAGTACGGCATCTTTGATCTCCTTTCTTGGTCTCTCCCTGCGTCTTTTTATAACTGGCGTTCGACGTTAGCTCCACTCTACAAATAGGCGGTACCCTTTCAGACCAAGCGGTTAGCTTTTTAAGCAGATAAAAAAAAAAGAAAAAAAGAAAAAACGACGATAGACACTCCCTCACGGCCCTTTCTGTGTTCAACATTCTAGAATGAAAGGTATAGGCGGAAGTCGTTGCTCTATAAATGGCATTCTGAGGACCCCGCCTAATAGCTTACCGGCCTCTTCCACTTTGAGGCGAGAGGAGCTCGTCCGTAACGGTTCTAAATTATTTAAATAGCGGCTGCACGAAAGGTGCGCAACGTGTCCACTGCTGTTTAAAGTCCGGCTTGGGTTTGCTTCCTACCTTAACTCGTCCTTGTCGTGCCCGTTCTTAGATTTAAGAACGCAGCGTCTCCTCTTGTTCTCTTCGTTTGTGAGTGCAGGAGCAGCACACGCGTGACAACGTGCATAAAGCTATAGCTATACCTATTCGCGAAGAATCTCCGGGCTTCTCGTGAAAGAGCACGCAAAACACGGCCACGTAGACACTAGACAATGCCTTCTGCGGGCGTCTTGCGAGCCTTCGATGAAGCTTCTTCCAGGCCTGGCAAACCTTCCTTTATCGTGGTGCTTGTTCTCTCTATCTTGTTTCTAGCGCTGTTATAACATAATATCCAACCAACTCGCCCAACAAACCACTTTACTTCTCTCTCGTTGGGCTGTGCTGACGGACAGGCTGCTGAGTAATATTATATAGAAAGGGAATACAGACGCAAGACAAGAACACAACGAAGGCGTTGCGGTATGTGCCTTCTTTGTTTTTGTCTTACGTCCGTATTCCCTTTCTATGCAATATGAACCCTAGCAATTCGCGCTGCTGATTAACTGCTTAACATGTCACGCGGTGGCCGTTATCACCTGGAAATCCCAACCACGGAATTGCTGGCGCAACGGTGAACGTTCTCAGAAAATCGTCATCGCACGAACAGAGCAAAAACAAAGGACACTACAGTTGTGCTCATGAGGTATGCTGTTCTACACTGGCAAGAGCGGGCACTTACTCGTTTTGTTGTTATCCAAGATAACAGTGTAATTCTAACAAGTCGGGAAATGGCTCTTTTTCCATGCAGTAAATTGCCTTGAGAGTTACGAAGTAAGGCAGATAAGGCACTTTCCCTGAACAGCATACATCCTTCTCGGCGTGTGCTCTAAACAATGGCGGTGACAATTTCCGCTTAACATATCAAGTTCGAAATATCAGCTTTTATCGAAGAAAAAACGAACAAAACAAAGTAGATTAAGAATCATGTGCCATAAATGCCCATTTAAGTTGAAGCACACATGATTGCCCTATATTGCGCTGCTATTTTATAGCGCATACTTATTGACGCGAAAAATGCGTAGCATAACTTGCAGCCACTGACGTGGAAGCCTCAGCCAAGTGGACGTTTTCTGCACCCTCATTTGGAATTTTTGAAATGCAGTTACGGCGTGAACTAAAACGAAATTGTACCTTAGTGTTCCAGTGAATGGAAGCGAAAGATTTTGCATCCGCATCAGACTGTTTCTTAAAATTTACGTAGTATTGGTGCGGTTTCTGCATGTCAGATCGTGTGACAACCATTGGAGACACGTGCCGTATCATTCTGTCGCTCTAGAAATGAAACGAGGGAAGATCGATGCACCGTCATCAACCATATCCTTTCCCGGCTAATGCTTGCAAATTAACGATGCCTGGCGGGAAGTCACGATTCCCGGCTTGAGTGTCAGTCGGCATTCATGCGTGGACTTGGGTGAAACGGACTACGGTCGTCGTACACCAGCCTCGAGCCGGGTTCTCAGCGCGTTGATGGATGGCCGTTCGCCGCCGTGAAACCTTCGAGCTTCCGGAGAATCACGCTCGATAGAATAACTAGGCTGCGCTTTCACTTGCCAAACAAAACGAAAAACACCAAGAGTAGTTTCCCTAGGTGCCGCGCGCTGCTTCTGAGTCGCGTTTCCTTCGTCCTGTGCTGGCTCGACGCAGCAATCTTGGCCGTCAGGAATGCAGTGCATTCGAAACTGAGAGAATTAGTGTGGCAGTGCGCTGTCATGCCACCTAGCTGACCACACTTGGACACCTCAAGCAGGTACCAGAAAAAAAAAAAAGCAAGAAAAACATAGAGTTGCAGGGTAATTGTTATCGTCAACGGGGATGTCACAGAGGAGGGATGTGGGGTAATTTGCGGGTATAGAAGAAGCAGGTAGAAAAAGGAACGAAAACTGCGGCCGACTAGCGCCGGCTCCGGTTGCTAGACTCGCTCGACAACAAGCGAGGCGAATGAAAGCGATACAATCAGCGAGCAAGGTCAAACCATAGAGTAATCTAACGCACAACAAGGGACACTCTTATAGGGCTCCAGCGTACGACTTTGGGTTTGAGCCACGTATAGATAGAAGGCTCCGTGGTTTAAGCGCACCTAGCGGAGTCGGCGAAGCGCGCCAGCCTGAGAGAGAGGCGCTTCAAAATAGCAAATCTCGGAAGCCCGAATTTTACTTTTGGTTTCATTTTTTCCACTGCATAACTTAGTTTCATGCGGACGCTTGCGCTGAGTCGCCATTTATATCCTGAAAAGTCACTGAAAATTGGAAAATTCCGCAACCGCCGAAGCCGCGTCTCCACAGCCGCTTCTTTTGTAATGAATAAATCGATAGGCAGGATAAATCAGGAGGCAGCTGCGAATTCCAACCTAACCGTGACTGCTAATATATTTTGAACTTATTCTTACCTTGACTGTAGCAATCAACTAAACTATATTATTTCTACCTGTCAACAGTCTGTTTCTCCTTCAGAGTCCTTAAGCTATAACATTTTTTTTTTTTTTTTTTGTAAGTGCAACGCCGTCTGGCGGAGTCGTGGAACATCGAGCTCGGCCCCGAACGGGCCCGAGTGTAACCTCTTGTCGGTTGTGTTACTCTGCGGTCAAACCCTGGCCCCCGTTACGCAGGCAACACGCCTCCCCACCTTCTCCTTCCCTGTAGGTCGTGTAATACGCAAATGGGTAGGCACACGGAACGCTTCGCGCGGCTATCCGAGCAGAAGAAATGAAGAAAAAGAAAAGCGGAGCGAGAAGGAAGAAGGGAAACGCGCGCTGTACTTCAACCGAGGCGATGCGACCTTGCCGCATTCTTACCCCATTCTTTTGGCAGGTAAAAACGTGAGAGGCGCAAGAGAAAAAGAAAGGAAACGCCACCATGTTCAACTAAGCCAACTTCGCTGCCGCCCTGGGAAAACGTCGAGGAAGGAATGCTTTTTGCCTGCCCCATATGCGCTCTCGTTCAAGTTCGCCGCCAAGTGGGCAAACGGTCGTCTTGGCAGCCGCAGAGAGAGTGCAGTCTGCGGTCGTTCTCGCGAGACTCGATCAAAACGGCGCAGGCCCAACCGTATGGAGAGGGCATGTGGAATCTCTGCCAGTGTCTTCATGCCCCCTAGCCACGGCTTTCCTTTCGAGCTCGGCGTTCTTTTGCTCACAGTGGTTGCGTCAGCTCCACAGGCGCTGAAACGAGCGTCTCTTCCCTGCGGCGGTTCTTGTCGCTAACGCGGTCAGCAGGATTGTTTTGCGTGGTTCACTGCTCGGTTTTAAACTGTACTCCAGCTTTTTATTTTGTACTTTTCTTTAACGTGATAGCGTTAAGGGTCTCGTACCGCAAAATTCCGTGTGTCCGAGCCGTCGTCGGCCGGGCTGGACATGGGGGAAGAAAAAATTTCGATTCGTTGACTAGCAAAAGCTAGGCACGCGTACGATGCAGACGATGAGTGCTTCATGAAAAAAAAAAACTGATAAAAAGTATGTGGGAGATACCACGCGTACCTCACTTCCCGATTGCAACGGCATGCTCAACAAAACATTAGACGAAACATCATGGAGGCTGAGATGAGACCAGAAATTGCGAGACTCGAAACGAGTTCGGCCCCGGGACCAGACGAGGCAACGAACAAAAAGTTAAGAAACCTAGACGACTCGATTAGGCGCCTGACAAAGTGCATGCAAGAATTCTGGGAAAAGGACGATCTGCCACAGCAGTGGAAGACTGCAAATATCATTCTAATACAAAAGCCTCCGGAATAATCTGCAACTGAAGACCAGTCTCCATAACCTCTTGCGTAGGGAGATTAATGGAACACGTTGCCCAAGTCAGACTGATGGGTTTCATAGAGCGGAATGGACTGTGGCCACACGAGATGATCGGCTTACGACCGCACCTGTGTACGAAGGGCGTCATGCTCCACATCAATCAAGACATAACAGACTCAAAATCAAAGGACGCAAAAGCCATCCTGAGGCTAGATCTCACGAAAGCTTTTGTGAAACACGAGGCAATACTAGAAGGATTGAACAAATTAAACGCAGGTACGAAACATACAGGTACATCAAGAATTTCTCGACGGGAAGAACTGTTAGCATAAAATTTCCAACTTTAGAATCTCCCACAATTGAGCTAAGGAACAAGGGCACACCACAGTCAATGCTGTTCCCCCTACTTTTCAATGCGGCAATGAGGGAACTGCCCGAACAACTAGCAAAGCTCGAGGGGCTGAAATTTGCCATCTATAGGCGGACGCCATCACGCTGCGGGTCAACTGAGGGAGCAATTAGACCATCGACTAGTTTGCTCCAAGCCCCCACAGACATCATTGTCGACTACGCGGCCGAGATAGGATTCGCTCTCCGCAAACATCCGACCTATCTATTTGTAATTCGAAGCACCTAAGGCGCCGTCGGATATAAAAATTAAAGTGGACACACGTACTAAAATTTGAACAAATCCTAGGCCTGCAGTTGCACGGTCATAATGGCCAGACCACCAAGAGTCAACGGCCTAGCAAACACAGTGGCGGCCGCTACCCTGCGCGAGCGGAGCATAGGAGCGGCTGTTGAAGCTTAGTCTGGCTGGCGTAGCAACGGAAGCAAAACTAGGAATAGGCGACAACAAAACTGTCATCCAAAATTTTAGCGAAGGGAGAATCTCCAAAAGGCTGGGTCAGAGAAAGTTGCACAGGACAAAATTCAGACAATTTGGGCACCGGTGCACGCAGCCGTAACCGGGAACGGTGTGCGGGCGACGAATTGGCTCGAGACCTCTACCACCGAGAAACTAGGGAGCACTTCGACGATAGGGAAACGGAGAGCGCCTACTAAACATGGGGAAATTACGCAGCATTATAAACTGAAACGCAGACTGGTTCCCACACCAGACAGAAAACTAGATAACAGACAGGCAATCGAGTGAAGACGATTGCAAGTCTACACGAATCCGCACCCAGTTATGGCGAACCACATGTTCCGCGAGGCCAGGGATGATTAATGCCAACACTGTGACGTTATTTGGAAATGTCCGCTGTTGCGACGCCGACAGGGCCGGAGCCGAAGGTAGCGAAGGCCAGCGAGGCGAGGCGAGGCGACGAGGCACCACGGAAGCGAGGAGCAGTGCAAATTTATTTACATGATGGTAGAGATTTTAGAGAAAGTCTCCCAATGTCCCCAGCAATGGTCAGACCCCGGTTTTTCTACACTGTCTTGTCCCTAGGTACTTAGATAGGGAATCCTTTGTCCTTGAGCACTGGCCAATCGAAGAGCACCAATTGGCATTTTTGCGCTCAGCACCATGAAGAACCGCCTTCCGAATTCCTTCACGTAGGCCACAGCACGTCGACGAATACGTCACCAGCTTCCCACGGGGAGACTTGGTTCTTGATGCTGCGGAAGCGATGATATCATATTGTCAGCGCGGCTGTTTTCTCAGACATTCTCTTGGTAACGGTAAACCGACTGCAATGCGGGGTCGGCGATGCATGCCTCTTTCTTCCACCGCTGCCTTTGGGAAGACCGTAATTTCAAGGGCAGACTCCCGAAGCGTTCGCCGCACTTGGGTATCCGATGCCACGCGAACTTGTTACTTCGCGCAGGGCCTTGACCGCCGTCGTCAAGGCAGGCCTATTGCTATGTCCATGTTGATATCCTCTTCCTCAAGTGCCCCTGGCAATGAAGACACGCTGGCGCCTTCACAGACGTGACCGCACAGACATCACAGCTCCTCCGCCAACGGGATGATCTCGGACGGGGAGGAGTGTCGGCTGCTTGACGTAAGAGATCAGCATCTTCGTTCACGGGGTGTGTCACACCTAAATTGCAAAGGCTGACGTCACAGACCAAGCAAGCGCCAGCAAAACCCTCCGGCAACCAGGCTGTTGTGGGATTAGAAAAAGTTCTGCCCCTCATCGTAATCGCGGTGACTGTCGCACTACGGGTAAATTGAATTTCTGTTGCCTTTTCTTCAGCAACAAGCAATTCACTAGGTTATAAAGACAACATTACATCACATCAACTTTGCCTGACATTTGTGATAGCCATGTCAGCGGGCAGTGGTCTGTCACAAAGACGAACGGGGCTCCGTAGAGGTAAAATGCCAGTTTTTGAACGCCCAAACCAGGCAAGCACACTCTTTTTCACATGCACTATAGGCCTATTCTCTCGCTGTCAGCTTCCTACTAGCGAAGAGCACCGGAGCGGGGTTTACGGAGCTTCTCCCAAGCGCACACCCCTGGAAAAGCCGAGCGCCAGGCCGGGGGACGCTTGTACCCATTTTTACCGGTGGGTGCCCGGCGGTGGGTTTCGAACTAACCTCCTCCCGCAGCCGAGACGGGCGCTCTAACCACTAGGCCACGGCTGCGTCTTCCATTCGCCCATTTTCGTCTTCTTGACAGAGAATTACCGCTAAACCACGGTTACTCGCATCACATTTAACAGTAAAGGGTCGATCATATCTCGTTGCACGCAGTACAGAGGAGCTGGACAGAGCTGTTTTAAGCGACTGAAAAGCACTGTCCATTTCTTTGCTCCATCGTACTTTTTCTGGAGCGTTTTTTCTCAGAGCGTCGGTCAGAGGAGCGGCAAGTTCAGAGTAACGGGGTATGTATATTTGATAATACCCTGTAAGCCTCGGAACGCTCTTATTCCAGTTTTGTTTTGCGGCTGCGGGTACTTTCAAATCATCTGGCCTCCTTTTACCTTGTCCCACGACATGTCCCAAGTATCTCACTTCTGCTTGCGCCAGTTGGAACTTTGAGGGCTTCACAGTAAGACCTGCGCCCTTCAATCGGCCGAAAGTGTCACGAAGGTGAGAAAGATGTTCTCCCCAAGTAGATGAAAATATAGCTATATCATCTAAGTATCGAACAGCGTAACTCTCGGCACCCTTCAGCACTTGGTCCATGAGTCTGGAAAAACAAAATGGTCCATTCTTTAGGCCGAAACTCAGCGCGAGAGGTCTGAAGGTGTTCATAGGTGTGACGAGAGCAGCATACTGGCTGGCTCGTTGGGTCATAGGCACTTGCCAGTAGCCTCGGACTAAATCCAGAGCGGACACGTAGTTCGCCGTGCTTACTTTCTCTACGCGCTCTTCCACGTTTGGAATCGGGTAAGTTTGATCTTATGTTATTGCATTTAACTTCCGATAATCTATGCAAGGACAAGGGTCTCTGCCCGGAACTTCCACTGGTACCATAGGTGACGCGTAGGCACTTTCGCATGATTCAATAACTCCCAGTTCGAGCATGCGTTCCACCTCCGCATTTAGTATCTCCTGTTGACGCGGAGTCAGTCTGTAATACCGTAACTTTACGGGCACTTCAGAAGTTAGCTCGATATCATGAGCGACGAGCGTGGTCCGTCCCCGGTCTCTCAGAGAAGAGACCGTCGTATTCAGAGATTAAACTGTGCAAACTGTTCCACTGCGTTTCGGTCAAGCTTTCAGCACGCGCTGCCACTTTCATCACGTCGTCAGCCTTAATACTTTTTTTAAGACCGTACATTTGAGGAATTTCCGTAATTAGTTCCTCACTGATATTTAAGACCACATTAATTGTCTGAACCTCTGCCACATATCGTTTAATGAGGTTGGGATGATAAATCATTATCTCTCTGCGTCTTCCTTTCCGCTCAATGGCGTAGTTTGTTTCGGAAAGCTTCTTCACAACTCTGAATGGCCCTTCCCATTGAACCTCGAGCTTATTTAATCGAGATGGTCGCAATACAAGGACTCGATCTCCTTCCTGATACGACCTCAGCTTGGAATTACTGTCGTAATAACTTTTCGCCCTTGTCTATGCCTCTTTAATGTTTGCTTCTGCGACTTCTCGACAGCGGTGAAGCCTGTCTATTAAGTCCAAGATGTATTCAACTACAGTTGGATCTGTGTCTTTTGACTCCCATGATTCTCTTAGAAGGTGTAAAGGTAAGCGCAAGGCCCACCCGTACACAAGCTCAGACGTACTAAATCCGGTTGCCTCATGAGTGACCGTGCATAAGGCAAACAGCATAACGGGAATACATCCGTCCCACTGGCGTTTCTTTTCAAAGATTAGCGCTCGCAGGATTCGCTTCATGACTGAGTGATACCGTTCAACGCTATTCGACTGTGGGTGATAAACATAGCTGTGAATTATTTTAATTCCATATTTCTCTAGGAAACCCGAGGTGGGAACACTAGTGAACATGGTGCCCTGGCCGCTTTCAATTTCCTGTGGAAATCCTACCCTTGAGAAAATGGACAGCAGTGCGTTTACTACTTCCACCGAGCTCTGCTCTTTGATGGGGATGGCCTCTGGAAACTTTGTGGTTGGACAAATAGCGGCCAGCAAGTATCGATAACCTGATTTTGTCACTGGGAGCGGCCCAACGATATCTACTACCAGCCGGCGAAAGATCTCCGAAATTATCGGCACCAGTTTGAGCGGAGCCTTACTCTTATCGTGTCGCTTCCCCACTCTCTGACAAGTGCCGCATGCCCTGACATAGTCTTCAACGTCCCTGAAGCAACCCGGCCAATAAAATTCCGATAGCAAACGGTTTTTTGTCTTACGGACCCCCAAGTGTCCCGATTCCTTCCCTCCGTGACAAAGGGACAAGATTTCGGCCCGATACCTGGTTGGCACTACCAACTGGTCAAAGACGCGGCCTTTTTTGCAGCTGTAGTGTCGATACAGTATTCCATTTCTCACCGGGAAGCTAACAATTTTACGAGCGACTCGTTCCTTTTTCGTGGTTTAGATATCTTTGAGAGTCGGATCTTCTGCCCTTCCTTAATAAGGGTATCTCTGGTTACCTTCCCCAGAATTCGGTCTAGCGAATCTGACGACGGCAGCACAAACAGCCCCCTACATTCTGTCGCTTTGCTTTCTGATCGCCCTGGCTTGTTTGAACTAGCTTGTGGGGGTTCACAATCCCCTTCCTCCATTATAACGCCCGCGCGTAATTAACACGCGTGATTACGCGCGCTGGCAGAGAGGTTGGCGGAGGAGAGGGCATGCTGGCCACCCCCCGCCGCCTCCCGGGCCCTGCGGCGACGCTGCCGCGGGCTTCCCTCTTTCCTGCCGGCGTAACCGGGAGGCCTCCTCTCCCGTTCCGTGTCGAGGAGCGCGACTGTAGCAACTCGCTTGGGGCTCTTCGGCGAATGGGCGCGCAGCGCGCGGTTCATGATTTCCGCCGAGGAGACCACCGCCGTCACCGAGAATCGCCCGCTGACCGTAGGCACTTACCGCGACGGGATGCGAGCGAGAAGCTGTGTCAGGTGAGAAGACTCCTCCTCTCACCTCCTTGGCGCGCTTCCCCATTAGGTGGTTGTTATTGCACCCCCGTACGCGGCTTTCGCTCGCTACACGGCGGTTGTTCTTAATTGCTATTCTCTTGCCGTGTACTCGAGCAGTGCAATAAACTCTTGTTCGAGTACGCAACTCGGTGTTTGTCCCCTCTGGCCCGAACCCGCCGCAGTGGCGATTTCTCGTGAGAAGACTCCTCCTCTCACCTCCTTGGCGCGCTTCCCCATTAGGTGGTTGTTATTGCACCCCCGTACGCGGCTTTCGCTCGCTACACGGCGGTTGTTCTTAATTGCTATTCTCTTGCCGTGTACTCGAGCAGTGCAATAAACTCTTGTTCGAGTACGCAACTCGGTGTTTGTCCCCTCTGGCCCGAACCCGCCGCAGTGGCGATTTCTCGCACCGCGGGTTGGGGGTCACAGCTCTGTCTGCTAGGGCTGGCACGTCGGGGCTAGAAGGCGACTGTAGCGTCTAGTCCCCTCGTGGCGCATTCTTGCGGGAGTAACACCCCCATAAGCTTCATCTGGTTCTGCTACCGTTCCCTCGCGGAGTGATGTGAGCGGTTGCTCTTCAAGTTCATTAATTTGTCTGTTTGGCTCCATAGCCTCGCTCTCTTTTTGACCACACTTCTGCAAAGTAACAGGCTGCGCACATGTGTTAGGTGTGTCTACTACATCCTCTCTTGAGTGCGGCTCTCTCGTCTCCAACTTAGCAGCTAGAGCACGCGCATTAGCTCTCGTGAGAACCTGAACAACGCCTGTCAAACTTTTGCCTTCCTCTTTAAGAAGTTGGTCCGTTCGGTTAGCGAACAAATATGGGTACTGGGGGGGCAGCTTGTTTGAAACCGCCGCCTCAGTTCGAACATCACCAAACGGTCCACTGATGACCACGTCCGATAGTGGGAGACACGCTTGCTTCCCCCAGTATAGGTTTGATCCAGGCGCATTTTCCGTGTACTGAGTTTGCGCAATGTAGTCCGGATGCACAAGATCAATTATCGCTCCACGGTCCCTGAGCACCCGACACGTCTTTCCGTTTACAGTGAGACTGAAGAGATATGGACTGAGCAACTCCTCATTTGTCGCTGAATCGCACGCGTAAGCAAATGTGACTCTTGGTTTGCGACATCCAGGAGCAATGTGCCCGCTTTCGTTACAGCTGTAGCGCGTGAGCGGGTTCCGCGCCTCAAAAATCTTTTTCTTTGAAAGGTCATCAACCTCCTTTTTTTCCGACTCAGATAACTTCTGAACTTACGTAGGCTTCCTTGTAGCATCTACTGTTCAACTTTTAAGCCAAATTGCCGCTCTCCCTTGGCGTTCTGTCCAGCTCTTCCCTTTGTCTACCGAATTAGCGGAGGAGGCAGGAGGAGGAAAAACTTTATTTAGCCCTATATTATTTGGCGGTTTTTGGGTGTCTTCAGAGATGTCTGCTTGTTGAATCCACAAGAGTCTTCTCCGTCGACTTCGTCCACTTTTTCACAATGGTAGGTTGCCCTCAGTCCAGGGCTCCGCTGGCTGCTGCCGACCGTTGGGCTCGCTGTACCAGACCTATTCTATGGCGACTATAATCTCGGATTTCGTCATCTCTGGACTAATCCTAACGCCTAGGTCCTCACTCAGACTTACGAGCGGAGTCTTAAGTAGCCGCTTCAAATCCATAACTGACAGCACTGCGACAATGCCGTGGCCTCCACCCAGAAATACTTCAATTCACGCTTCTGCGGCTGGCCTCACCAGGGAGAAGATTACACCTCTATCTTAACAGCCTAGTACGCAAAAAGCAATACCAGCACTCACCAGTCCGTAACTGCCAGCCTCTGCGATCTCGGCCTGCTGTCTTCCATTGGTCAGCCAGGCTCGATTATACCGCTGCCACCAGTTGTTGCGACGCCAGCAGGGCTGAAGCCAAAGGTAGCGAAGGCCAGCGAGGCGAGGCGAGGCGACGAGGCACCACGGAAGCGAGAAGAAGTGCAAATGTATTTACATGATGGTAGAGATTTTAGAGAAAGTCTCCCAATGTCCCCAGCAATGGTCAGATCCCGGGTTTTCTACACTGTCTTGTCCTAGGTATAGGGAATCTTTTGTCCTTGAGCACTGGCCAATCGAGGAGCACCAATTTGCATTTTTGCACACGGCACCATGAAGACCCGCCTTCCGAATTCCTTCACGTAGGCCACGGCACGTCGACAAATACTTCACAAGCTTCCCACGTGTAGCTTGGTTCTTGATGCTGCGGAAGCGAGGATATCATATTGTCAGCGCGGCTGTTTTCTCAGACAATCTCTTGGTAACGGTAAACCGACCACAATGCGGCCGGCGATGCATGCCTCTTTCTTCAACCGCTGCCCTTGGGAAGAGCGTAATTTAAAGGGCAGACTCCCGGATCGTTCGCCGCACTTGGGTATCCGATCCCACGCGAGCTTGTTGCTTCGCGCAGGGCCTTGACCGCCGTCGTCAAGGCAGGCCTGTTGCTATGTCAAGGTTGATATCCGCTTCCTCAAGTGCCCCTGGCATTGAAGTTATTACCCCTTTAATAAACCTCTTATGAAATGCTTTATCCGTGAATAAGGTTGAAGTTGTTGCTAGCGACATTTAGGTGTTAATTAATGTTCGGAATTGAGACACTACTACTGCACAATTCAGAACCGTGTTTGTTTCGTTCAATCAATGATGCCCTCAGATATCGCCCCTTTCATAAACCACTTATGACATGCTTTATCGCTGAATATGGTTCAAGTTGTTGCAAGCGACTTGTGAGGTTGGCGACATTTAGGTGTTATTTACGGGTCGGAATTGAGACACTACTACTGCACAATTCAGAACCGTTTTTTTTTCGTTCAGTCAATGATGCCCTCAGATATCGCCCCTTTCATAAACCTCTTATGACATGCTTTATCGCTGAATAAGGTTCAAGTTGTTGCAAGCGACCTGTAAGGTTGGCGACATTTAGGTATTAATTACGGTTCGGAATTGAGACACTACTACTGCACAATTCAGAACCGTTTTTTTTTTCGTTCAATCAATGATGCCCTCAGATATCGCCCCTTTCATAAACCTCTTATGACATGCTTTATCGCTGAATAAGGTTCAAGTTGTTGCAAGCGACTTGTGAGGTTGGCGACATTTAGGTGTTAATTACGGTTTGGAATTGAGACACTACTACTGCACAATTCAGAACCGTTTTTTTTCTTCGTTCAATCAATGATGCCCTCAGATATCGCCCCTTTTATATACCTCTTATGACATGCTTTATCGCTGAATAAGGTTCAAGTTGTTGCAAGCGACTTGTGAGGTTGGCGACATTTAGGTGTTAATTACGGTTCGGAATTCAGACACTACTACTGCACAATTCAGAACCGTTTTTTTTTTTCGTTCAATCAATGATGGCCTCAGATATCGCCCCTTCCATAAACCTCTTATGACATGCTTTATCGCTGAATAAGGTTCAAGTTGTTGCAAGCGACTTGCGAGGTTGGCGACATTTAGGTGTTAATTACGGTTCGGAATTGAGACACTCCTGCTGCACAATTCAGAACCGTTTTTTTTTTTCGTTCAATCAATGATGCCCTCAGATATCGCCCCTTTCATAAACCTCTTATGACATGCTTTATCGCTGAATAAGGTTCAAGTTGTTGCAAGCAACTTGTGAGGTTGGCGACATTTAGGTGTTAATTACGGTTCGGAATTGAGACACTACTACTGCACAATTCAGATTCGTTTTTTTTTTTCGTTCAATCAATGATGCTCTCAGATATCGCCCCTTTCATAAACCTCTTATGACATGCTTTATCACTGAATAAGGTTCAAGTTGTTGCAAGCGACTTGTGAGGTTGGCGACATTTAGGTGTTAATTACGGTTCGGAATTGAGACACGGATAGCTGAAAGCAGCAGCTCGCAAGTGTATAAGTCCGAATCCGACCGACGCCTGCATAAAAAGGGCGGTATATCTTTTCTTGTCTGCGAATTGTTTGATTCTGTCAGCTCACCAGGCTACAAGACTTCAGTTTTTGGCTTCAGTTGAAAAGGAGAAGGTAACTTGATTAGATAATCTGCACATGGGGAAACAGTTGCCATAGGAAAATTCGCGCGTCGGCTACTTGCCGCCTAGGCAGTGTTGTTCGTCAGCAGACTGCTATTGTTGACGACCCAGCCCCCTTCCGCCTGTTTTCCGTCAAGTGTTTGTATCATTACGGGTTTACCTTAACGCAGAAAGTGATCGATGTATGTTTTTGTAGGTTTCTTTCAAAAGCCACTGTTTTCTCCAGCTATTTCGACCCGCTCGGTCTTTAATTCCACCATGTGGAAGCAGCAGAACCAGAGTATCTGCGCTGCAGTCCTGTCTTCGCTGTCTTTTGCCAAATCAGAACAATGCCGTCGAGGTGCCGTATGCGCTGCCGTCACGGTGCCTACGCGTATATCTGAGCGCTAGGTTGTGGCCGGCGGCGGAGTGCTCGGTGACGAGGAAAGGTCGCGCGTGATGCGTGCCTTATCTCGACCGGAGTAGGTCCGCAGCGGAGGGAGGCAACAGCGAGTTGACCGCCCCTCGGGGAGCGGCGCGACGCCCTGTCGCGTTTGGGAACTCCAGATAGCGCTGACAATGACCCCGACAAAGACGCCGCCGCTGGGCGTTGGGTTGCCTGGTCGCGGCGCGTGGTCATGCGGAGAGGAGGTTAGCGCTAATTGCCGCTTGATGTGCCGGCGGGTCATTACGCGGCATCGCGTGCTGGTGATCTCTCGCGCGTGTCTCTGATGCTTGGTCTTCGCCACAGGCCAGCGGCGTGGCACGCGGGCGCACGCCGACTTAGCGCTGGCAGCGACGCCCGCGAGGTGATCCTCTCACCGCAGGCGCGAAACATGCGTAGGTGGCCGCTGTGCTTGGACTGGGCTCCGTGAGGCGTACATGGTGTCTGCCTTAGTGTTATGGATCGTGTTGCTGCAAAGGGGTATTGCGTGCGCGTGACAGCTTTCACGATGTCAAAAAAGTAGCACCGAATAAAATCAAGCCCATAGACAAACAAGAACATTCACAGCGAAGAGAAGCGCTGACACTGAAGCACCAAGAAGCAATACGAACAGCAGGGGGAAGCACCTTTTTCCGGATTTCTATGCAGACCGGCTACATAGTACATTGTAGAAGGAGCAGAAGGAAGGAAATGAAGGAGTAAGAAAGCATGGAAGGGCATGTAGCGTCCCGTTCGTCACGTCTGCAATGCGCTCACCTGAGTGAATACGAGTAATGTACCAGCGAAATTTACTTCTATCTATACATCGGAGGTATTCTACACAGCATGCTCTGGGGCACGTTTGTCTCTTCCTGTCGTCCTGGTACTCGCTTCCCAGAATGCTGTTTAAGCACGGAAACTCTTACAGCTTTGGAAGTAAGCCACAAGCTTGCGAATTATCGTAGGATATCTGCCATTCTACAATATCTGTGAAGTTCATATGGTTGAATCAGTCTGCAGCACACCGATACAATACAACTCTCCCTTTATCTCGTTCACTCTCTCTCCTCCATCCCTTCCCTCAGGGCGCGGGTCAAGAGTGCACCAGGAGTTGGACCATTTGCGCCTACGGAGACTAATTTAGCTGCCTCCCACTCACCAGCACATTTTACAAACTGCGCGAATGTCGAAAAATCTAATCATGAACTTCTAGCTTAGTTTGGAGAGTTAAATAGTCGACTACACAACATCATCAGCCCCCACTAAGAAATAGGCCGAGAAACCTAACTTGATCAGAGCCCCCCCCCCCCCCCCCCTCCCCTTCGATAAACTCATAACCTCGCACCCACTTATGGTACCGTGATCAGTAATTAGCATGCATGCTGTACGAGATGGTATACAGCAGCTGGCACTACAGCAACAACTCGCTCGAAAGGATTGCCGTCATCACTAACGCCAAAGATTGCTTGGAGCTACTCACGTACGGTGGCCTCACACCAGAAGATGTATGTGGCATATTTGTTACAGCGTGAGCTGTGAGATGCATGCCTACACCTAACATTAGTAAAATGCGTCCAATCCGCTGCGTGGTCCAACCAAGACTGGGAAGCGACCGGTGCGTAATTAGCACCTCCATTTTCACCTTTACAATTAAATGAACCTGAGGCATAGCTAAGACAACTGATTGGGATGCATACAAAGGTTATCCATTCCCAGAAAACTGCAGCGGATACACTGAGGAAAGCAGTCACTACGCAACACCCACGAAAAAAAAAAATAATTCCCAGGAAAAGGCGAGGAACTGATAAATGCTGTTCACGTTCTGAATATACAACGGGTCGCCTCGAGCAACCTGACTTACTCGGAGAAACAAGACTGCATGCTTAGACGCACCCGTCATAGAGGAGAAGGAATACGTGGAAATCCGCGCAGCACAGAAAAGCACCGCGGCAGCGGCAGGCAAGATCTCCAACGCCATGATCAGAAATCTGTGAGATCAAGGAAAAGCACTCACAAATAAAAACCTATGGTCATGTGGTGAGGTACCAGCGGAATGGAAACAGGTAGAAATTATCACCACGTTGAGCCAGGTGACGTTATGCTAGGGGAAGTTGCATGAAAAAGTCATCCAACACAGATAGCATGGTACATCGAGGATAATAACCTTTTCCTATACAGCATGCTCGTATTCAGAGCAAGGCTGTCATTCCGAACGCCTTTCTCCTCCTCAAGGAGGAAGTTCTAACCGAGATCCCCAGAGGCAGAGAGCACCTCATCCTAGGCCTCTAAAGAGAACTATTGAGAGCGTTGTACACGGCGTGATTACCGCTGAAATGAACCCGCTGGGGCGCTGAAAACTCAATCGGCTACAACGAAGCATTTCTCTCTGATAGAACAGCCACCATGGGTTTGGGAGACACATGATCAAGAGCTCAAAATGTCCGATACAGGCACTCCGCAAGGCTCCAAAACTCCGCCCCCCCCTCCCCTCCCCCCCCCCCCCCCGTTTTTAATAAGGTCGGAACACAACGATGCAGGCTTCATGATCTATGCCGTCGGCATTACTGTACGGAACACTGAGGCTCCCTGCCCTAAAAAGAGGGAGCTCTTCCTCCTTCATGGAGATGTGCGCGTCAATGTGTGGACCCCGTGTGAGCGCAAGAAAAATGTGAGGTCATCAGAGTCTACGAACATCGCATACCGGTCCGGCCTGATATAAATCTATCTCGAAAGACAGCGCTTCCAAGTTATGGATATACTAATCTTAAGCCTATAGATTCACAGCTCGCCCAGGAGGGAACTTGGCACTTCGATCTCTAAACACAACCGCACAACAAATCACGCGGATGATCGCTAATGTTAGTAAAGGGATGAAAAAAGAAGGCTCCATTTTATTAAAGTATGACCCCACAGACTCAACAAAAAGCAGCAGCATCAAGCGGAGACCGTCCTACATTGCGCTTACAAACGATACGGCGCTGGGGCCATCCCTCCACACCACTTACAGCAGGCTGAACACTTAGCAGTCGGCGACACCGTCAATGAGGTAACGGAAGGCATCTCAGAAAGCCTGACCATAAAACACCAAAACAGGTTGCCCCATCTAATAGAGCGAATCTGCTCCTCAGCGCATCAAATGCTATTAGCTGAGAGGATTTCCAGAATACATAAGAGCAGGTTAACAGTCGCCTCAGTCCTGAAATTCAAGGAAGTGCAAGGCGAAAGCACCTTGCAAGGGACCCGGAGATGGTGAATGCGAATGCCTCTGTCTGCTAGAAAATCGACAAGGCAGCGGTAGTGGTTCTCGATCAACTAACCCAACCGATAGCCTGCACATTCATAAAACTCACACGGCGTAAACAGCAGCTACCGTTGCTCACAGTGGAGTGTCCGGACGTTCCCCAATGACTGGATCCGACTCAACTGAACCCTGCCGAGACTTCAAAAAGGGCAGAATACTGAAACACGGCAGCCCTGCTCTCTAGAGCGGTGTCATTGCCTCCCGTTTTTCTAAAAATATCGTGTCGTCTTTGCTTTGGACACGAGTCTGCCTAGAGGGAAACGAGGCGGCGAGCATATTTTAGCTTGAGTGCTCACCAACCGACAGGACTACATTCCTCTCCTCATAACTCTGCCTCCAAACACAGAGGTCGCCTAGAAATCGTCAGGCTAAAAAAAAAAAAAAAAAAAAAAAAAAAAAAAAAAAAAAGTGCGCCCCACCATAAAAATTTCACAACGGAAGAAGCCATATACGATGGTGACAGGTCCAGACAAACACATATCCCAACCTGTACACGTATCACTCTCTCCAGTCAGTGCCCGAATACTTGTCCCTGGTATGATAAGTGCCCATTACTTTTCCATATCACAAAGGGGCTGTAATGGTTAACCACACACGGAAGCATTAATCGAATAGCGGGAGGCAGCGCAGTCCGTCAGTGACTTGAAGATTAGCACAAGCCTATCTAATGGGTCAAGGCGCCAGCGCAGCAGCTTTAGAGTGTCAACCGCTGAACCCAAAGCTTCGTTAAATAAAAATTTCCATTGAATCAATCAGTTGAATCAATCGAAAAGGAGATTGTAATCCAAATAATGTCATCGCAAAAAGGAGAGCGAATCAATCTCCTTTTTGCGATGATATTATATCACCTGATATAAATTGGCTTTCTCCTCAAACCTTCAAGTTGCCCCATGTAATGCCTACTTGGTTCCATTTCAAGCTACCCGTGAAATCGTCCCGTTTATTTGGCTTAGAGTTGGTACATAAATCAGAATCCTTTTTCGTGATTTTTTTGTTCTCGCATTTGGCCTCTCCTAATACTTTGAAGAACTGCACTGTCTTTTCCTTGGTTGTCGTCTTAGCAGACAGGTTTGCGAAAACCTGCGGTGCTGATTGATTGATGTGGCGACGAGTTCATTTTAGTTTGGTGCTTGAGCGATAGTTACAACTCGAGGAATTGTGCACTGTACGTACACACTTCACATCTCGAAGGTCCTTAATTTATGGCATAACGTACGATCTTGGTGAACGACTTGGTGAACTGCAGCATGGAAGTAACAGGAAATAGAAAGTCAAGCAATAGTGATAAGGTTTGTAGTGTAGCGCTGGATTTACAAGACATTAATTACTCCAGTGCTTACTGCTCAGCCGATACCGGAAGGTCTAGGGAGACAAGAGTGAATAAAGCATAATGAGAATGCCCTAAGAACAATAGCTAGGTCTCTCGTGGATGTACGCAGTCTTTAATGAGTGGCAAAGAAACAGCTAGAAAGCAGAACGCGTTGAACGCACATAAAAACACCAATTGAAACACAACTTATAAGCAGGGATAGTTTATCGCTTCCAAATGGATGAAGAGAGCAGATGAGTAGAAATGATCAACGCTTTCTCGTTTCATGCTTACGCGTCTAATTTCGTACTAACACTCACTCACTCACTCACTCACTCACTCACTCACTCACTCACTCACTCACTCACTCACTCACTCACTCACTCACTCACTCACTCACTCACTCACTCACTCACTCACTCACTCACTCACTCACTCACTCACTCACTCACTCACTCACTCACTCACTCACTCACTCACTGGCTCGCTACCTGCGTGGGTCACTCATTTACTCTCTATCTGGCATCGCGCACTCGCTCTTTGCTCATTCATTCATTCATTCATTCATTCATTCATTCATTCATTCATTCATTCATTCATTCATTCATTCATTCATTCATTCATTTAATTTCATTCACTTGTTCACTCTGGCTGAGAGGCTCGTTGATTTCTCGCTCGCTTCTCCCCTCAAACAGTAACTCACCAATCGAATCACCAGCTCATTCTTCCATTCGTGCACTCCTTCGTTCACTGCGTGGCTGGCTGGGTCACTCACTCATTTACCCCGGCACGCATGCGTGCCTCGGTTCATCCCTTTGTACCGGCGATCGCTGACCGAACACAAATGAGGTCGTGACCAGCGTCCAGCCCTAGGCGGGTTAAGGCTCTCCAGAGCGAGCCCCTTCGTAACGCCTCGCGGGCAGACTATGGCCCGAGGCACGCGATATGGCCGCTTTCAACGAACGGCCCATCGCGTGATCCAGGGAAATAGACGCGTTCCTCCGAGAGGCCTCGTCTCACGCGGCGGCGTTGAAGGCTACGCTAGCATATGTCACACGAGCACGCCGGGCCCGCATTGTTCGCCGTTCGCGCGCGCGTGTTTCCAAACGGTGGTTTGTTGTTGGGGGCATATAGGTGCATGGAACGGCCTGATGCTCGCTCTCTGTGCAACCATCGAGGCGCTGCAAACACACGGGTGACGGGTATTACATACACTTCAGATGCCTACCTGTCACCTCTGCGCGTTTTGTGCCAGAAAGTGGGCCACAGGTACCCGCGCTCATCCCTTTGTTCTCCCGCGATGCATCGGGTTGCATCAAAGGCGGAATTTCAATGCGCCAAAAAATGTGTTTTTGCTTGCAGTAGTCGGCTCGTTGCGGGACAGTCTGTATTGACTTTTGTGCCCTATTTCCTCCACGAATACGTTATTATTGAAATTTCATGCTTCTGTTTTACGCTGATGTTTTTGCATAAAATTCACAGAATGCTGGCCATAACTTCGTCAGAAGAGAATGCTTGAAATCCGGACTTGTTAAGATTCCGTGCTTTTCTAGCGCTTGTCAAGGATTAATTATACATGTGCGCTCTGGGATAAAAAAAAAGGGGGGGGGGGGGGGGTAAAATGGAATTAACGGCACCCTTAGATTTAGTGGCGGATGGCTACTTATTGAAGAGGCTTTGTGTAGCTGATGGTCATTTCGCTGTTACTGTCTAAGGAAGTAATCGCTGTCCCTCACAGGGAGTGAGGGGCAACGGTTGAGTTGCCCGCAAGGGACAAACCCGCGTGCCCTTTTTAGCACTCTTTTTGATGTAGAGTGTTCGGCCACTGGTAGAGTTTTTGTACTGTAGTTTTCTCGTTGTTTTTGTGTCATTCTGTGGCTGCAGTCCTCCACAGATCCTTTAGACATGGAACTAGAAAGAAAAACAAACACACGTCGCGTTGAACTGACAACTGAAGTTTTATTCAGGAAGAATTTCTTTATAAGTGATAGAAAGTGGACGCGATGGAACTGGTTGTTCACTTTCTATCACTCTCTGTGTATATAAAAAGAAACATTTACGTACCGCGAACGTCTAATCGCTGAAAAGACGACGTGTTGGTTAGTGGAAAGCCGACTGCGAATCGAAAACATATGACCCAACACTATCCAATTTGTTTGATTGTTTCTTTAACAATGAATTGTATACAGCCTTATGTTCCCCCCCTATGTAATGCCCCCAGCGGGCCTTTAGGGTATCTGAATAAATAAAATAAAAAAATAAATAAATAAAGAGCTCTTATAACGTGAGGAAATTACCGTTACCCAGAACTTCGCCCCCGGCTTCAAAATCGCGAACCAAGTGTTTGCTTTAATTCCTTTTATGGGCGCAGCTACAGTTAAAGGTTGCCCATGGTTAGCTAGGATACTAGACTGGCTGTGATGTTTTAATGCCACGGAATGAGTTCAATATACTGTCGGAAAATTACATATGGATACACCCTATGCGGATGAGCGTACCAATCTATGACAGTCGTGCTCGGACACTGATAGCCTGTTGCTAGTTAATAAGGATCTCTCTGAAAAGCCCTTAATGAATGTAAGGTATTCTTGGCATTATTTTGGTATTTTGGCGCGATAAATTTAAATGCGATAGGCGTTTGCAGAAACCATCGCCAGCAGATCGACGCGTCGCTCTTTAGTGGTAGCTGGCCCGTGCATTGTGCATATTTAGCGGTATTTACGTGTTCGTATAACACTCCAACGAGCACGTCTTTTATTCCTTGATGAGTTCGGTGCATCCTAGTGAGTTCGGTGCATAGGTGAAGAATTCTTAGTAATGTCACCCTATAGCGCCTTGCTGCATTCGGCAGATTTGTTGTGAGCAGTTTGTTAGTATGTCCACCGTTCATTCCCTCGCCTTCTCTCGTGCACGGGCACTGATGGCCTTCTGCCAATTAATAGAGGTTTGCCTTCGGGGTGGGAGACCAGTAGAGCCGTCTTTATTTGAACGTCAAACCTACGTAGTATTCCAGATGTTGAAGACGCTTGCTGACTGTAGAATCAACGCGCACGTGGTATCGATCGGCTCCAGAGCTTACCGCCGCGCACATGGACGGGCAGAACGAACAAGGTTGAATGGTGGCTGACGCAATGATTATAGTGATTCGTGTCCATTCCTTTTGTTCCAGCACTTCTGGCGTCGATATCCCAACAAACGCTTTTAAAATAGGGCTGCTTATTGCTAGTAGGCCCACGCAGCATCTGGGAAGTGGCGCAAGCTTTGATTTTGAGCAGACGTTGTTGACGCAGAAAAATAAAATGGCTCGCTGTGTGGATCGTATAGGAGCGTTGCCGCTTACGTGGAGACACAGGGGGCCTATCGCGCTTAAATGTCGCACCCTCACGGGGAAACGAGGGCCTGCCAGGAGTCTGGAGCAGCGTATAGCGGCCGAGGGGAGCCGGGATGCCGCCTCCATATGGGGCGCCACAACGACGGCAAAATGCCAGTGAACGACGTCGCGTCCCGCCACCGCCGTGATATGAGCGCGAGTTTGCCGAATAGCCTACTGCATTCAACGGCGGAGCAAGGGCACCAGGAAGAGCCACGTTGCGGGCGCGGCGTACGCCGAGCGTCATCGGTGGACTCGGATGGGGCGCGCGAGCCGTGCGTATAAATAAAGCACGGCGGGGACTGGGGCGCGCGTAATTGGTCTTGAGGGTGCCACTTAGGACAAGCGGACGCTGCTCCGGTGAGCGCAGCACAAGAACGGGAAGCGTGTAATTCTCGTTCATTGTTTCTCATCCCTCGCTCGCGGACGGCGACGACAGCGAGAACGCGGCCAGACAAAAACGACTGGGCAGAAGTTAGATACGGGCACTGGTGCGCTGTGTATGTGCTTCGCGCGAGACTGCAGCGCCGCGTATAAGCGGGAAGGTCAGCTGGCCTCGTGAACCTTGTGCAAGAATTAAGGGCGGCTCTCATCTCTCGCTCGGACAACGCTCAAGACAGCGAAGAACGCTCGCGCAGCTGAGTGCGCGCACAGCGGAGGTCCCTCTGGCTCCGAGATGGCTTCATCATGTGTCCAATGAGCATAATGGCCTACATTTAGCGCGACTCAGTCGCAGCGCGCTGATGACCCTCGGAGAGCCACCCTCCCGAAGGTGTCGGCTCTCGCGTTTGGCATTGCTCCCAAGAGACGAGCCTGCTGCGTAGTATATACAGGTGGAGCTTTGCCGTTCGCAACATGCGCACATTTATTCGTCACTGCTAACGTTGATTCGCTCTTGGGAGACGCTTTGTACAGCGGTATTCGGGGACATTTCTGCTGAAGCGGGCTGGTATACAGAGGACGCGTTCATGCGGAGCTTGTCGCAATGTGGTCCTCAGTAGTCGCAGTGATCCAGTACAGGAAACAAACAGCCACTAAGAATGAGGACCCGCAGAGATTTGATCCTGTACAGCAGCTTTTCTCTGTGTTACGCACTTCCCGCGGTCCTTATTGAAGGAAGATGAGGTTTGGCGGAATAAGCAGAAGAGGACGAGGAAGCTGGGTCTGTCCGCTGTGCTGTGCTAATCTCCAGCGCATCTTAACATCTGTGTAAATAAACCTCGTAACAAGTGTGGTGGAGGTGCGGGAAGCAGATCACCACGGAACCTCTCCTACTTCGCCGAAGCAGAATAATTGCTGGGTTCCCCCCCACTACGGACGGAGATGGCGCAAGCAGATGGTTCAACGCAGCCCACGCCAGCAGCTCAACCGACCATCGCACAGTCTTATCGAGAATCCCGGCACTTCTATGGCAAGCCCGGGGAAGACGTGGATGACTGGGTCACCCACTACAATCGGGTGAGCAAATACAACCGCTGGGATGCGAATACCAAGTTGACGAATGCGGTATCTTTTTTTTAAGAAACTGCGCTAACATGGTTTGACAATCGTGAAGCATCCCTTACCACCTGGGATCGCTTCATGGAAGAAATGAGAGCGGAATTTGGCGATGCCATTGAACGAAAAGAAGAGCCCGAACAGACTCTGGCTCAACGAGCACAAGTGGGGGAGACCTGCACAACTTACATAGAAGTCCTCAAGCTGTGCAGAATATTTTATGCTCGGATGATTGAGGAAGACAGAGTGGGCCACCTCCTCAACGGAATAGCGCAAGACGTGTACAACTTTCTTATCTGCTAGGACGATTTGCATACCACCGCTGATGTAACACGGCACTGCCGCACGTTTGAATGTTTGAAGCGACGCCGTATCATTCCGAAGTTTGGTCTGTTGCCTAATGTCACAACTGTCGCCAGTGTGGATGTGTCTGAAACGACAAGCATGGCAGATACAATTCGACAGATCGTCCGCGAAGAGCTTCGGAGGCATCAAGATATTGGGGGCCACGTCAGACCCGTCTACAGTGGCACCTCTTCGTCAGACAATAGCCCATCTTCTACCTGTTATGCTCCCTTTGTTAAGTCTCCTTCGGACACCCGATGCTCTGCTGCTTATCGCCCGAACATCCAGCCTCTCACCATCAACGCCTACAACAGCGAACACTCTCGTCCTCCTCGTCGACTACATCCAGAACATGAAGCGTTTAATCCAAGCGACGATGAGCCTTATTCATCGAATGAACGTGAGCCGCCAGTGTGTTATGCCTGTGGAATGATTGGCCACATTTCGCGTTTTTGCCGCAACCGCCGTCCGTACCACCAGTATCGCAGACATTGGGTGAACTCCCGTACAAGGCTTCCTGCCGACAATGATAATTCATATAGAAGAACACCTGGCCGGAATGAGTACAGAGCAACAGCTAGCCGACAAGAACGCAGAATGGTGCTGAACCGAAACGAATCACCGGCCTCTGACCGCAGCTTGACACCACCGTCTCGGCGCCTACGACGCTCCCCTTCTCCCCGACGACGGTCGCCACCTCCGGGATCCTGTGCAGCAGCTTTTCTCTGATTTGCGGCAGTGTTGTTACTCTACAGTCGAGAACAACCACTGTCTGGCTTCCTGCTTGATCGCCATCGTTCAACAAGTCCCCTCTCGGCTGATTTTTTTTTTTTAATTGGTTCAAAGGAACGAGAAGGCTCAGTATCTGCCATCATTTTTTTTTTTTTGTGTGTGCGTGTGCACAGCTGAACCGCTCAGGTAAGAAGGAGGGTAGGAATGAAAGCGGAAAAAAAGAAAGGGGTGCCGTAGTGGAGTAATTTCGACCTCCTGGGAATTTTTAGTTATCGCACGTTAAAGATCCCCAGGCGGTCGAAATATAATACTAATAATAACAATAATAATAATAGTTTCTTCACAGAAAAGGAAAGGCGCCGTATCTGTCACTTGTTTTGTGGACACCTTAACTGCACCGTAAGTAATGGGGGAAAGGTGAGAGTGAAAGTGGAAAGAGAGAAAGATGTACCGATGCTACGTAGTAATTTCGACCACCTGGGGATCTTTAACGTGCCCTGACATCGCACAGCACACGGACGCCCCTCTGTTTGGCCTCCATCGAAATGTAGCCGCCGGTGGTTGGGATCGAACCCAGGTACTTCGACACTGTAGTCGGGCATCCTGACCACTGCACCACCGCGGCGGGGAAATTACTCCATTAATTTGGTTTCTGGGGAAAGGAAGGCGCAATATCTGACTTCTTTATGTAGTCGGTTCTATATGCATATGTAGTCGGTTGGAACCCCTATCGCAAACTAGCCTTCACTAAAAAAACGTGTGGCTGGCTCCAATCCACGCTGCGAAGCTGGTTTGACAGCGAAGCTGCAAAACGACGCCCATTGCACTTGAAAATGACACACCTGGCTCTACAAATTATGGCGCCTTTACGTTCCGTGGTAATGAACTGAATTGGTTGCTAGACTGGTCTCTATATGAATGCGTGGTGACGCCGCGAAGAGCCAAGACCTCTTTGCCTGCTTCTGATCGCGGAGATCTCTGCTCCCGTCCCTTAGGCCTGCGTACCGGGGGCGGGAATTGGGAACCTCCTTATCTGGTGGAAAATAAAGTTATAATAATCATCATCATCATCATCATCATCATCATCATCATCATCATCAATGCTGTTGAGTACTTTTCTACTATGAGTAGATTATGCAGCCGTCATATTTATCGGGAAACACACGGGCGAGAAGGAACGTGCTTCGCACAATTGTTTGCAGGCGCCGTTATCATTCATTATGCGGTTTGCACATCACAGGAGGGCTTCGAATGACGTCAACCTCTTTGGAAGGCCTGGTGTTTTTTCCTTACGACAACGAGACGAAAATATCCTCATACACCCCAAATTATATATTTTTCGGTGACGTTTTGCAATAATGTGTCTTAAATACACGTTAATAATCTAATTTGACACAAACCGGGCAGTTCTAACCCCATGTTTGCTATTGCTTTTCTTATTTTCGCGCCGTTTGCATGTCCTCGCGGCTATATCGATGTCCGCGCTATTTTGACGCATATTCCGAAGCCATCCAGCACAGCACCTCTGTCTTTCTTTGACTCCCAGTTCCCTCCCTTCATTATTACGCGGTGCAGGTGTTCAGGTGTCAGGTGTGATAGAAATATGGGCCTTTCCTTTCCTCTAAACCAGTTTACCAAATAATCACCACGGCCACCGGAAGTTACACCCCCGTTGCGGTTACGAGAGGTAGTCGCGGTACGACACCCTCACACATGATAAAGCTCGACTCGGCAAGCAATTTTGTGTGCATTAAAGCCAACAAACCGTTTAACACCGGTCCGAACCTCGGGTGGCAAGCGATTAGACTACAATTTTGAACCAAATGCCCCCCTCCCAAGGCCTGGCGTTTTTAGCTTACCTCGGAGGGTAGAGGTATACAGCTTCGCTGTAAAAGTGATGCTAGATGGGAAGTGAAATCGTATGACACCACCCTGAATCTCTGCGACATCACCGAACGAGCAGCATACGTTTCGCGTGAACCATAGACAGGCTTTGCATTCATGCAAGTCGAGAAGAGTCATCATCAACTTGGCTCGTAGAGCTGAGGATGATTGCGCTTTCATCGCCTGCAGCCTGTGCCGGTTGCCATTCTTGCCTTCAGTTTCTAGATGTGTTGCTTCACAGCGGCGTTGTTCACTGAATCATTTTGTGGTCCTTTCAGCCTGGTAAACCCTTCTCCATGTATTGCGAATGGGTAGCAGTGTCCACTTATTATACTCGGCATTTCAGCATTTCCGTTAGCTCAAACGGCGCTGAATAGGTTTTCACGAACAAGAAGTTTGTCGACGCGTGTTCTTCCCACATGCAACGTCCGCCAGAAAATATCAACTTTCCCTGAGGGTCCGCACAAATCTTGGTGTCGAACCGTATAGTACGCCGGACTAAAGCCAACAAATGTCACACGTCGCGCAACGGTAGCCGCCTCGAATCGTGGCACTCTCCCGTGCGAGAACAAAACGCCATCTTCTACTCGCACTACGTTCTGCGGAGAGGCACTCACGCTTGACGCGGTGTTTATCTTTGCCAGCAATTACACAGCAACGCTGTTTATGTTCGTGTGGTGTCTACTCGTAATGATGGCGGCCCTTGCGAAGCAACCTTGGCCACACGGCTCCCGACAACGCTCCTCTTTCTCCCTCTTTTGTCTCGAAGGCCCGCGAGAGGCGCTTATATTGCGCCATCTTCGCGTATAATTCTTCTTGAATGCGTTCGTTAATTCCTGCTGCTAGGAGTTCCCTTTAAAGGCCACGAGTGAAACGGCCGTGGCGTCGGAGCTGCCTGGCATCATATCCTGCGAGAACGTGAGAGAGGGTCTTTTCACAAACGCTCTGCCGCGCTGATTCAGGTGGGTGGCGTGGAAACGGTTCCGTGGGTCGTTTCCCGCTCTTTAATTACAACGCGCTTCTTTTTTTCTTTTTGCCCGGTGCGAGTTGGTTGCCGACAGTTGCCAATCGCTTCCTGGTTGTTTTGTTTTAAATTATGATCGTTGCTGCTGCGGGGGAGGGGGGAGGGTCATGTCGTTTTGTAGGTGACGAATTTCGCGACACCTTGACCTTTCTACCTAAATCGGGTCAGCTTACCACATCTTAAACAGAACACCTGCTACAGCATAGTTTGACAGACTGGGATTATTGTGTGCACGTTTGGCAACATACACAGTCTGTATAATTGATGCAAAGTGTGTTACAATGTCTATAGGCTAAACCAGGAGCTTTCTTTGTTGCTTTCAGACGACGAAATTTCCTCTCGCGTGGGTAAGCTTCCTGCGCTTTCGATGAACCTATAGTAAGCGTGGATTTCTCCTAAATATTCTTATGGTCCGTGCTGTTTAACACGAACAAGTTTTAGCAGGTAATTGTTTTAATTTTGCATGTAGGCTACATTCAGCGTTAGTTTCTCTCTGAGAGCACTTCTATATGTGCGCGCATCAACTGTTAATTCTTTTTTTTTTTTTCCGAACCACCAGGAGACAAATGTGTCCTTAAATCTTTGGTTTATAGTAGAGTCTGACACTGTGGGCAGGGGACACGCTCGAACTTCGCTCTTGCAAAACATTTAGCGGAACGTAGCGCATGCGTCGCGCAGGTAATCAACGTGCTCATCGGTGACCGTCGAAACGCTGGCAGTAGTGACTGGCGGCATACCGATGGTATTTTGAAGCAGAAGATTCACTACGCCATGTATTAGCCAAAATCAGCCTGGCGGGCCGCTTGACCTTCAACGATCCAGAGATCATAATATGGCTATATAGCTTAACCGTGGTACCGCATATGGCGTACCACCGCTTGATCTTTGAATGCAGATAGAGCACCAAGCTTCCCTCTAGTAGCTGACGGCGTCCTCAACTACATCGGCTCGGCAATTTAATCGCTGCAAAACCATGCCTGGCCGTTTGTAAACCTAAGCATAACCAAAACAAAACGACGCTTTCGCTTCGCCTAACTAGGTTTAGCAGGGTTAAACCTCAGTCATTTTCATCACGTTAGCGTAGGAACGCCACATAACCGAGGAACGTCTCTGGGATTGGCAGCGGCGTGTGAAACCTCGATGGAAAGGAGGCAACCATTGGATAGAAAAATTATCTCTCCGTTTTCAGGAAAGAGGAGGGAAGAAGAATAAAGGAAAAAAGAGGCTGCATGCGCAGTAAAGGCAGGAAGCTGGGCTAGTTGGTGTGTCATCATTAATAAAAAGACTGGCGCATATAACACAGACATAGGCGAAGACAGGACGTATGTCTGTGTCTGTGTTATATGCGCTAGTCGTTTTATTAAAGTGTGAGCAGGGCAAAAGGAAAAGCAGGGTTGCCAACAAGAGCCGACGGTTGAGCAGAGTAGAGAGGAGCACGTGCTTGCACGGACTGAACCCCTCAGCGGCGTCGGCCACTCCGTCGGTGGGAGCAACGTAACGTCAGCGAATACTCTACCGCACATTAATCATCTCTTATTTCTGTTCTTTGAAGTGTATGAAGAGGAGAATTCGAGCTCTAACCACGACGGTGCTATGAAACGAAGTGTCGTGAATATAGGGCAGTCTCCCGTGTCGGTTTTTAAATGTGAAGTTGGCACCGTTTGTAATGAAACGTTTTTTGCACATCTCTGTAGCGCTTGCCTGCACTGAGCTTTCGTGAACATTGGCCGCACTGTGCCTGTTGTGACGTAATACATGCCGCTCCGTCTACTTATACGTCACATATATGACATCTTCCGTAGCAGATATATATATATATATATATATATATATATATATATATATATATATATATATATATATATATATATATATATCGTAACGAAGGTAATGACAGAGCCTTAAGTTTCTGTATTTTGTACTGTTTGGTAGTACCCAGTGTTGTCATTGGTTTGTCTTTGCTGCTTATATGTTTTAGAAAATATTTGCTTTGGCAACTCCGAGCTATCCAGACCGATCACTTTCAAATCGATTAGGGAAGATAACCTTCATTGTTTACGTCTGCAGAATTCGGAGCTGTTTGGCAATTAAGGATTTGCGCTGACACTTTTTCTTCCGCTATTCTTCCAAGGTATACTGCGCACACAAAAAACAAGGACGAGAAAGGTACATAACAAGCGCAGACTCGCGACTGAAATTCATATGGAAGGAAACACATCTATGCATTCAAGCGTCATATCTAGACCCATGCGCAGTTCAAAAATGTGCCTTGATTGAATGTCCTTTATTGAATGGGAAGGCTCATGGCCATGGATGGGGATAAAGGGGAGTAGACATAATCTTCATTGTTTATTTAGGTCGTCACTCGAATCACATTGCTCTAACCAGGCCACTAAGCGAGCCATACTTGGCAAATATCATCTGTGTGTTTGCATCAGTTTCTAGAAGGGAACGGTAGTTCAGGCGGTAGGGTTCGATCTCGGGGCGTCCAGTAGAAAAAGCAGGGCATTCCCAAAGTAAATGAGATATGCCGCCGCAGGTTAGAGTCGTACAGTGGGGGCACGTAATCATTTTCTCTTTATACTGACGCCAGCGGGCCATAATATGTGGCGTGTAAGCCGCATGGGCGATGAGCTTATTCAAAAAGACTTCTTGACTTCGGGTGAGGTGGGTTCTTCTCGTAAAAGGTGGGTCTGGTGTGGCCACCTGCATGCGATGCTGACTGAGGCTACGAAGACTGGTCCGAGTATAGTGCATAAGGGCAAGAGAAGGGGTATTAATTTCCAGAGCAACAGATTGCATAAAGATGGGAGAAACTGTGCGCAGTATACCTTGACCGACTCGCCCAACAACGCACTCCTTTCAACTATGTTTCTTCCGCTTCTGTTTCAGGCCAGGAGACCGGTGCTCGGAAACGCCTGGCGCTTTTCCACCTCCGGCAGAGGAGTTGCGGTGAGCACTGTTACGTTTGCTGTGTATTATGCGTGAAATGGCCTTTTTTTCAGGTACCATCAGCGTCCAATAAGACTGGAGCTGGATAACTCTAATGTGAACAAAAGACTAAAATAGGCTCTTCAGGGCATAATATACAGGCCAGCTTCATTACCATTTCAGGCAGCGATTTTCGCGCTATTTGAAAATAAGGGATACTGAGTATCCACTCTTTTTCCGCTAAAATTAATAGTCTCATTTTGGTGTTTCTGCTTCCATCACCTTCTTCCTTTAAGCTGGTGCTGAATGGTACGTGTTCATGGACGGACGCATGACCATCGTTGTATAAATGTGCACACTTTGGCAGACGTAAAGAGTTCGAAGGGCTGGCTTCTAAGCCAATCCAGGGGCACCTACAGCATCCTTGAAAGTCCTAGATCTCGGAAGGGTGAGGAAGAGCGTTTCTCCCATCTTTATGCAATCTGTTGCTCTGGCAATTAACATTGAATCGCACAGAATTCCCGAGTGCGAACTCCCTCATACGGTTTAAACTTTTGACTAATGTGGTACGCATCCCTTCACGGCTACTCAGTGGTGTCACGGCGTTTTTCTGTGAATCCCTGCGATTCACTGGTGTCACGATTCGGGTTCGTGTCCCGGTATCAAGGTTCCAAGTCATGAGGTGAACAAAAGGTGACTTTATACATTATGTACATTTATGACAGGAAACAGAATATCACCGGCACGGGGGCCGAAAGCACCGGCTTCACGTGACTGTCTTTGCACAGCGACGGCCAGGGAGTTTTCGCCACGTCCCCGCCAGACGAGCAGCACAAGACTCGACGAGCGCTCGCGATGATCTCGCCCCGACAAGCGGCAGAGCCTTCTTTTATAAGCCCGAGAGGTTTAACAGCGAGCACCGCCGCGGACCTTCTGCAGCTTGAGGGGGAGTGGAGGACCGGGCACAGGCACCGGAATGTCTACGGTATATACTGGCTTGCCCGATGGCTAAGCTTCTCCTCAGTGCGCTGCAGTCATGCGGCGCAGCATCGGGAATTGCAAAGGGGTGTCAGGCGCTCTCCGGCACCCGCTCGGCTCCAGACATCGACCGCTGCAGGAGCCACGTGAACCACGGGTAGAAGCCCGGTCATAACACTAGTTCAATTCCCAATCGTGGTGCATGTATTTCACTGGGAGAAACTAAGGGAAAAAAGGTCATCTACCGAGATCTGATCGCAGCAGAAATTTTCAATTTTCGACCAGGTCTTTTCGCTATGACATGGCTTGCAGCTCGAGCGCGTAGCCCTAGCTGACCCGTAATAAGAGCAACAAACGCATTATTTTGTTTTATTGCGCGTATCTGTCATATTTAGCATCCCATCAGAGCACTGCGAGCTATGAGATTCTCCACATAGGCTCACTGAACTTGAACAGAGCCCGCACAGACCCGATAGCGTGTGAACTCCGAAGGCTTTACAAATAATAATAATAATAATAATAATAATAATAATAATAATAATAATAATAATAATAATAATAATAATAATAATAATAATAATAATAATAATAATAATAATAATAATAATAATAATAATAATAATAATAATAATAATAAATCTTTAATGTGCGCAGGAACAATCATGTGGTCTTCGTGCTGCAGCACAAAAAAAAAATGACAATGCACACACAAGTTTTACACACATACAGACGGAACACAAAAGAAGAAACAAATAACACATGAAATGAAACTGAGACGAAAAGGGTCACGGAAAGAAAGAAATCATTGAGTAGCATGTCTTATATACACAATCAGAGAATTGTAGAGCACATCACGAAAAAAACAAACAATAGATAGATAGAGAAAAAAAAAGCAAATAACTGACATTAATAATAATAATAATAATAATAATAATAATAATAATAATAATAATAATAATAATAATAATAATAATAATAATAATAAATTTATTGCCACAACACATTGGGATACATACAGACTCGGGCCTGTCAAAGCCTAGAGGAGGCTTGCAGGACTAGGCCCGGCAAAATCGGCGGCTAAAAGTAAAGGCAATAAAATATCAGGGTAAGTAGACACACACACTGAAATACAAATACTAAGGAAGATAGACTCTATAAAAGAGAAAAAGTAAAATAAATAAAAAAAATAAAAAATTGAAACTTGCAAGTTTCCTGCGTCATTTAGAATTAAAACTTCACAGATTTGAGCATTTGTTTTACGGTGGCGTTAGAAGTAGCGGACAACACCTAATCAGGAAGTCTATTGAATATTGTAGGGACAAATATACATCGTCTTGCTTTGCCGTATCTGGTTGCGTATCTGGCGACCGTGTAGCGTTGACAATTCCGTAGTGTTCTGGCAGAAACAGTTTCATTTCATTTATTGAAGCCTTAAAGGCCCGAGGGCATTACATAAGGCGGGGACAATAACACTGTATAACAGCATACAAACACCAGTTCAAGAAACAAAAACAAAGAAAGAAAACGAAACCAACAAACAAACATTAACAAAATATACAAGAGCAGACTAGTGTGCATTGTCGAATAGAACACTGAAGGTGACACGTTAGTTTTGCTCGGAAAATTTCACGATCTTTGCATGAAGCAATAACGTCCGGTAGAGCATTCCCGGGTTATTGCATCTGGAAAAAAAAAGAGTTATTCATTGCTGCAGTGCGGCCAAAAATCAGTTTTAACGGTTGATTGTGATCAAGTCGACGGGACATTCTTGAGGGAGGTTGCAGGAGAGGGTGCCGGTTGTGAGGATGGTAAAAAAGGAATGAAGGAGGCAAAGACGTGATATAACGCGGCGTAATTGAAAGCTTGGGAGGGAAAGAGTTCGTTTTAGTGCTGTGATGCTGGTTTCACGTGAGTACTGTGACATGATAAATCGCGCAGCACGGTTTTGGATGGGCTCTAGATTATTAGCGAAGTATGCTTGTGAAGGGTGCCAGGTGAATGAAACGTATTCTAGTTTTGGACGAACATAGGTCTGGAATGCGAGCTGTCTGATTTGGGGTGGTGCTGATTGTAAATTTCTCCGTAAGTAACCAAGAGTGCGTGAAGCCTGCGAGCATATTGTTTCAATGTGAGTAACCCATGATAAAGTTGATGTTAGGTGGAGCCCCCAACATCTGACGGCTGCTAACGGCTGTGGTGGAATCAAGGGCTACGACTCGGCATAATAAAGAATAAACTAAATCGGGGGGATTAGACCTACATAATGCTGACCAGTCAAAGTTCCCAATTAGATTGTCTAATTTGCGTTGATCGACTATAGTCACGCTCAAGTCATTTAGAGCGGCGTTAGAAGGTGACGGCCCAAGAGTCTTACAATCAGTACGGTCAGGGAATCGGCAAACGGTAAAGTAATGATCGGCTAGACTTTGAGTAATGACCGCTGAAGAAAGATTGCAGTTTGGAGCACGTATGTGTATGGGATCTAGACAAGACTGAAGTAATCTACCGCCGAGCACTTCCTCGTGAGACGGTGCGATGATAACATTTTCTATGCCGCAAGCTGAAATAATGGCTGGCAATCAACCACTACCGTTCTTGTGGGACATAATGTATCAATGTTCAAGTCACCTGCTATGCAAGATTGATCTATTGTACTATTATCCTGTAAGATATTTTCTAATTCCAGTAGGAAACGGCTGATACTGTTTGATGGTGGTCGGTAAATTGCCAGCAACGTTAATGATGTTAGCTTGGAGCAGAGTTTCAACGCTAGGCATTCTGCATGTGCAAATGATATATCTATCCTAGATACATCAAACGTGTCTCGGGAAAAGCAGCCATTCCACCTCCTCTGCATGATGAGCGAGTTACGAACGTTGTTCGATAACTGTTCAGCGTAAACAAATGTAGGCAAGAATCTGGAACATTGATTTCTGTTAGCACAAATATATCTACAGCAGCAGTATTCACGCAACCTACAGATATTGGCATTAATCAGAGTAAATTCCATGTCAGAGTTTAGCCCAAAGCTCTTTTTGAACGATTCAAAATCCGGAAAACTTAGGGTAGCTGATGAAGCACTATTCGTTTTATTTGTGCTAAGTCTGATTCACATGTCACACGGATAAGAGGAGGCTTTTCCTCTTTCCTGGCAAAGATCTTGCCTCCTCTTCCCCAAACAAATTTAAATTGCTTTTCTTTTCCTGCCTTCCTGTCTTTCCAGAACAAGTCACGGTTCATTTTTGTTAGGTTGTCATTGAAATAAACCTTTGGCAGCAATTCTGCTTCATGCAGTTCTCGGAGCTTGCTTTGAGCGCTAAAGCACCTCTCTCTAGTTGCTAAGCTAGAGAAGCTTACCAAGATGATAGGAATGCTGTCTTTCTTGGCAGGAAGGCGATGTACTGCGACAATGTCGTCAGTTGAACAGTTTCCCAGCTCCAGTTTTTCCGCCGCGTTTTGTAGCTTGTCAAGCAGATTTTCATTTGGAGTGACTGGCATTCCATATATCTCAAGATTAGCTTTTCGGCTGTATTGCTCTGCATCATTTTGTTCTTTGAGCATACTGTGCACTCTGTTCGTCTACTATCTCCCGCAAGGCCTGTATTTCTTTGTCCCGAGCGCATTCTGATTCCTGGCTAGTTTTTAACTGCTCTTTCAATGTGTCGTATTCTTTCGACAAGAAAGCAGCCGATTCTTCCAGGTCTCCTACAGTTTTCGCTAGGTTAAGGATTTCTGCTTTCAGGAGTAACAAAGAGTCTACCTTAACCACTAGTGCTGGCAGCGCTTCAACATTTCTTTTTATTTCCTTAATCTCATCTGTCAAGAATGATGATGCTTCCGCGCTTTCGTTTGCGCCTTCAGTATCAAGCTGCGATGAATTACCACTGCGCTTTTTTTTTGCAGTCCTGCAAGTTTTACATATCCATGCATCGAGTATGGCCTGGCCCATTGTGGTAAAAGTATTGGGTGCTATTTCCGAGCAGCCCTGCCGCAGGTGATATGAGTGCTCGCAATCAGAACACAATATACGCCCATCTGTTGGTATGTCTTTTTGACAGGCTATGCAATTATTGATCGTGTATAACACTGTACGGCAAATAGTACAAGTGAGCAGTCGGCGGCAAGATAAAAAAAAAAAAAAAAAAAGAAATGACAAAGGTGAACAGACGAACTACCTGTGAAATGTACAAGGTATCAGTGATGTGCCCAGCGCATCGCCGCTGACTGCAGAAGTGTCCGGGAACGCGGTTCATTTTATCTTGAAACGCTGTTGCTTGAGGTTGTCTGGGCTGAATCCTCACTGGCGGTAGCTAGTAGCTTTTATTGCTGGGAATCTTTCACTGTCCGTTGAGGTGGATGTAGCAGGCTGAGTCCTTTCAAGCCCTGTGAAATGTACAAGGTATCAGTCATGTGCCCAGCGCATCGCCGCCGACTGCAATAATAATAATAATAATAATAATAATAATAATAATAATAATAATAATAATAATAATAATAATAATAATAATAATAATAATAATAATAATAATAATAATAATAATAATAATAATAATAATAATAATAATAATAATAATAATAATAATAATACGTAAATAATACAAACCAGCAGGCGAAGAAAAACTTTTAGAATGTATAGGCTTTGTTGTGATTTCAATGCGTATATATCCCCGTCCCATTAGCCACGCGCTCTGCTCTACCTTTTGCATTCTGTGCTGAGATCGCCTTGGTCATTCGAAGTGAGCGATAACTACACGGGCCCCTACCGAGTAGGACCGAACAACCGGCAGTGCTGCTGGAACGTCGTCATCGTCGCAACTCCCGATCGCGCTTCCCGCGTCGCTGGTCAACGTCCTCATGCCGCCTTTTAAGACGGCCAGCGCCGTGGCACGCGCCGATGCTTCTCAGGCACCGCGACGCGGATGGTCTTCGAGGGAGACATCGTCTCGCCCCAGCAGATTGCGCCCGTCGAACGGTATATCTACGTACTACCACGTGTCGGCTAGAGTTCCACCCATCGCTTTGCTTTCGCATTTCGCTGAGCCCCGATTTTTGGGCGCCCCGCCGGGGTGGTGCAGTGGTAAGACGCCCGACCACTGTGCCGGAGTTCCCGGGTTCGAACCCGACCGCGGCGGCTGCGTTTCGATGGAGGCGAAACGAAGTGGCGTCCGTGTGCTGTGCGATGTCAGCGCACGTTAAAGATCCCCAGCCGGTCGAAATTACTCCGTAGCCCTCCACTACGGCTCCCCTTTCTCTCTATCCACTTTCACTCCCACCTTCATCCCTTCCCTTACGGCGCGGTTCAGGTGTCCACAGAGCAAGTGTGACAGATACTGCGCCTTTCCCTTCCTATGAACCAACCAACCAACCAACCAACCGATTTCTGGGCCTTCAAAAGCACCGCAGCTGTGTCTACCCTGCGCGCGCTCATATGTAGCGTATGCGTTTTCGGCGTACGTGAGGCAGCGCATTCGTACTTATTTCATTCAGTGCACTTACATATAAGCTTATACGGTATTTGTATGGGTAAAGCGTGTACCCGTGTTCGTTTCTGCGCGCAGGTGTGTTTAGTTGTGTGCAGGTGCGTAACAACGTATTCGTGCTCGGCTTGTTTGCTTAACCCCGCTCTCGTTTGAATTGCACGTGGTCAGGAGAAATGAATCACGCGCCATGCAAGCGCGCAGTTTAGGGCCACGTCTGGAAAGCCAATCTAAAGCGAGACGCAATCTGACATACGTTAAATAAGTGCGGTTTCTAGGAGCTATGACTTTCTACTTATCACTCTTTGTCCGGTTTTCCAGAATTACAGTTATAGATGTAACGGAAGTAAATATTTGTAAAAAGTTTAATTTGTAATTTAACTTGTCTGGAAACGTTAAGATTAAGAGTGTAGTTCTGAAAAAAGATAATTAACGTTTACACTGCGTTATTTAGAATTTACGGATTCATCGCCACTCCAGAAATGAAATACGCGTGGAGTTTTCAAGTGCGCGGAATCAGTTTAACTGACGTGTGAGCACTACCAATTCGATGATTCGGTACTATGACACAAGTTAAGATACGTGCAGTGGTAGACACGCGACAAGGTAGGCTGTGGTTGTGACAGTATAGTCTATCTTGGCTGCAACGACGCCCAGAAAGCTAGCAAAATGGTGTCCAACTGAAGAAAGCAAGAAATAAAATCCTTTCTTGGTCAAATGAAGCACTATTCATTGTGTGTGCGTTACAGAAGCTGTGGGGCACGTTTGCGATATAGGGTAACAAGTGGATGCCTTGTAAAACCAGCCATCTACCCATTCCTATCGTAACGCGGTCTCACAGAAAATGGTGAAAACGGAAAATTAGTGAAAAAAGTATTATCCTCACTTGCATTCTATGCATGGTCTAAAAAAGGTAAAAGGGAATTTTGAAAAGCCATTGGCGTGCATCTTGGTTTGGCTGTAGCAGATCGACCCACGCTTACTTCCCGCGCCGAATAACTTTACGTTGACGTGGGCATGCTTTCGCGGCGTTGCAAGACCACGTCTGATGGACCGTAGTTTTGAAACGAGCCCAAGAAACTGAGTGCATCAAACTTTCTGCAATTTTTCGCCGTCCAAATGCAGCTGCCGCGTGGATACATGTCAAGCTCGTATGGGGTCGAGTTTTCGTTCCCGTGCTCAGCACCAAGACCGCCATGTCATTCTCATCCTCAAAGGTAACACGCAGCAGCTTCCGAGATGATAAAAGGTGAATAGGGAAACGCGAGCTCTTAACCAATGACCTCAAGGTGTTTGAAATGTGACTTGGAGTTTAAAAATATCGTTTACAGTCGCAGAGTCGAGGAACGCTTAGCGTGTTTTTGAGGGAGAGCGCCTTTCATGGATCGATTCCGCTGCTTCCATCTTTTCTCACTTTATTTGCCAGGTCATTCCACTGTGAATTAGCAGTGCGCACCTAGGCTGGATGGCGTCGATGGGCACGAGCTGACCAGCTCATGCGCATTTCCATGGCGTCTGGAGTAGAAGCACCAACGCCGTTCACTGAGATCGAATTTTGAGCTTCGCCCCTCCCCCCTCCCCCCTCCCACCTATGGTGCAATTTGTGTGTCAGCTATCTACTGCGCGTCGTTGCTTTCTGCATGGAAACGCGAGTAGCGCGCATATTTCTCGATAGCCGGAAGACTCAGCTTACGATTAAAAAGAAAAAATGCGGTAGCTATAGAAATGGCGAATAAGCGGAAGCTGGCAAGTCCGTGTGCTTGCGCTGCTCCTCCGTGGAGCTACAATACCGGAATGGCCGCACGAGAATAAACAGGGCGGACGTCGAACGTTGAATGAATACCGCTGATAGCGTGACGGGGAGTGATCAACGCTAAACAAGCAAATGGAGACGAAGGGAACGGCACTATGTGTAGAGGGCGGAAGAAATCGCCCCGCTGCGCGGTAATCTGCGCGACCACCAATAGGGCCCCCACGCCTTGGGCAACGCGCCGGAAAACAATTACGGACGGCGGAGGTCCGCACGTGGCGGCTAGGCCTACTCAATATTCAATCTGGGTCTTCTCTCGCGCAGGTTGTTTATTTTCTTCCTATACTTATTTCTCGCCGAACATGCATTGCTGGTTTAGATCAGCGCTCTGCAATAGCTCGTCAACCAACACTCGTCTAATGTCTTCGTGCCCCCCCCCCCCCCCCCCCCCTTCGTCTTTGCGATTGCTCAGTATCGGTGGCGAGCTCAAGGTCGCATGAATACTCGCGTAGGTGACTGGATTTCAATAGGGAATAAATAGCGAAACACTCGTGTACTATACACGTCAGTGCACGTCCCCCACAATACGGCCCGTGTGCAACTAAAACGTCAAACTCGCACAAAACATACTATGCAGTGTTGTTTCCCCTGGCCTAAATTAAGAAACGCAAATTGCAAAACAAGAAAGACCTTCGCACAATATCAGGTAATATACGCACGTACAAAAGCCAATATAAAAATTTTATTACCGCTCCTGAACCTCGGGAACTCGCCATGTCGCGGATTTGAAACAACGAATATTTGTACATTTCACGCAGCTAATCCAGCTTGTGTGAAAGACCAGCTGGATGGTCTCGAATATGAACTCAAGGGCCAAGGGAGAGGGGGCGAGTTTTTATGTAATAAATATCTTCGTACTATCCTTGCAATAATTATCAGAAAAAGAGAAGATTTTCTAACGTTACTGAAATTCACGCATTCGTGCCTTTGTAAGCCATTATAGCTTACACACCTATTCCATTTGAAAAACTATCGGCGTAGTTGTCGGCACCGCGTGTCAGAAATAAGCGAGGGCTACGTAAAAAAAAAAAAAAAAAAAAAAGAAATCGCATCATGGTAATTTGTGGTTCTAGCAATTGATGATTAACTGGTGCGATATGCAATGAAAGGTTATAAAATCGTTCTAATTATTTGAATAATTCATCAAGCGAAGAATTGGAAAAAGCGGGTTAAGGTGTGAAAATGTTCAGAATCAAAAGCTAATGCTTGATAATGCTAATTAAGAAAACTTAGAGTTAGGGAGAGAGAAAACTTAGAGAGAGAGAGTTCAATTGATCAAATCATTGATTGAAATAATTGAAAAAATATATAAATGCGTTCAAAGGTGTGGAAAGGCTCTGCCAATGAAAGCCAATGTTTGATGCTAAGCATTGGTGTATAAAAATAACAGAATTAAATGCATTAAAAACTCAAAAAAAGAAAACCATCGTCCGTGTGGGTGAAACGCTATCGCGGTATACCATTAATGGTGAAGCTCAAGTATCCTAATTTTCTTTTCTTCGCACAGCTTGCTCTCAACAATGTCGAACACTTTGGCCTCAAATCTTTGGCTGCTGGTAACTTGTTGATGTCAAGCTCCATGCAGTAAACGAAGCACACAAGATGCAAACAGTATGCCGCGACTACGCGGCACCAAGCTCCATAAATTTCAATAAATCCTGCCGCCACGTGGCGAGTGGCGCTGAACACAATATAGCTGCGGGAAATTAGTTAGTTTGAGCGCAGGAAGCATTTATCAGGTCAGGTTTTGCAGCCAGAAGGAAGAGTCTTTCATGGTGATCAACACGTTGAAGCATAATATGCCGGAACTGTCTAGTTTAAAATTTTAGGAACAATCAGCCGTGGTAATCACTATGTTGAAGCACAATGTGCACTTCTTTGCTCAAAACGCCAAATATCTCCCTTCAGTTAAACCGGCGGCCAACAGATGACGCTAGCTGCTAAATTTCCCCAAAACACTGGGCATGCTGGGCATGAAAGGGTCAAGTATTGAGTTGCATTAGAGTGGCACCACATGCTAGGTTGGTATAACTCAGATACAGTGCAATGCTGCTTCCTTCTAATGTTCGTACTTTTTGGCTGCTTCTATCATGTCTGACTGACGCCGACTTCAGGCTTTTAATTCCCTATCCATACAAGCTTGCTATATATTTTTTGTTAACTTTTCGATTAGTGGATATACAGCAAATCGTTTTCTTTCTTGTGACCAGGTAATAAATCTTTATTTCCTTTTTCGTCTACCCCTGGGGATAGTTTCTGTTCTACATCTTCTTTTTCAATGGCGTCGTCTCTTGCTGCTGGCTGCGAATCCGTTCTGCCGCATTTCAGTGGCAAATTGTTTTCGACGCATTGGCGCCCATCTCCGCCCTATACGATTGCCCCGATATTTGAGTCTCGGGGCTATATTTCATGGTATGGCCTGCGACACTTGATTGCTGTATGCCATGGGCCTCCTGGCTCAAATCAGTGCTCCTTTTTCTTCCTCTCACCAGTGGTACAGCGGTGCTATACACTGTGTAGATTTCTCTTTATCAGATTTAAATAGAAAGCGCCGAGTTTGACGAGCGTCACCCTTCTTTCACTGCACGATACTGTTTTAGGTTTTAAGCGAACAAAGTCAGTAACAGGGGGGGTTGAAGCGGTAGCTCAGATTTAAAAACAAACAAGCAAACAAACAAGAAATCTGGTTGTTAGCTGTTTCTGGAACTCAACTTCTTTCGCAAAATTGGACTGCAGCGGTGTGTCGAACTCCTCTTCCTCTAATGGAATGCAATGGAGTTTCTTCCATCATTAGCTGTTCGACGTTCAGGAATTTGTTCTTCTAGAGGCGAAAGCATTCGTTCGATGTACAGCCCACGGAAATGGAGGTTGCAGGCTGGTTACCTTTCCTATCTGGCTGAAATTTTGGAAGAAATTTGTATATCCATTTACGCGCTGCAATCATTCTGGGGTAACAGTACGGTACGGTACGGTACGGTACGGTTTAGTATGGTATGGTATGGTATGGTATGGTATGGTATGGTATGGTATGGTATGGTATGGTATGGTATGGTATGGTATGGTATGGTATGGTATGGTATGGTATGGTATGACGGTATGGTATGGTATGGTATGGTATGGTATGGTATGGTATGGTATGGTATGGTATGGTATGGTATGGTATGGTATGGTGCACACGAAAGACGCTATATGTATAGGTATATAATGACGAGCCCTGAGCTACTTTTTGCCAGCTCCGACTCATAAGCTTGCACCTTGCAAAGCGCACTAGAAGCTGCTTAGCCAAGCTGTAAGATTTGATCTTGCAGCTTAAACTACAGATAATGAGCCAAGCCAGTGATTCAGTGGTCATTTTGCTTCGTTGCGAGTGTGACTCGTGATCTCGATTCAGTTTTGGAACATATTAGTTACCGCTTCCTTGTTTGCTTGCGGTATCATACGCACGCATTCTGTATTCTTTGATTTTGCCGTGGGAAAGACGGCTGAACAAGGACGCCGGGCTGCATTTTCGACAAAACCTTCGCCCCCGTTCGTCGATAGCGCAGCGTGGGTGGTGGGGAAACTTTATTTCGAGCGGATACAGACGAGCGACCCGAACGGCCGCTATCCCTTGGGCAGTCAACTGGATGAGCTTTATCTGTGTCCCCAAGTCGGGGTTGAGCAGTACAGCCTCCCAGTGATCAGAGTCGCGTATGAAGTGGCTCGCAGGTAGGGATTGTGGGCATTTCCAGATCACTTGATGATCGGCTTTGGCCTCACGATTTTTGCATTTGTCTGAGTAGAGCCCTTCCGAATATAGGCAACATAATTGGGGGATAAGTATTAGCTGGAAGTTTACGCCATGCTTTGACCTGACGTTTGGAGAGCGTTGTGGTTTCGTCTGGGGGGCTCTGAGTTTGGAAACCCTGTAATGCTGCAGGATGGACTTGGCTTCTATGGCCATCTTTGGCATTTTACTTCCCGGAGCTGCCGAAACGTGGTTGCGGTGCGTGCCGCATGCGGTCTGTGACTGCAGCGATAAGCAGAAGTGGAAGACACCAATAGCCGTCGCATTGAACGCGCTTTTGTGTGCGAACAGAACTATCTCCTTCTCTCTTTTTGTCGGAAGATTTCGGTCGCAGGGGAGAAAGAAATACTATTATGCAACGCACATTTCAAGGATGCACGAAAGCGTCCAAGCTGCTGTCGCTGCTTTCAGGCTGAATTGAATGGAGCAGCGTTCTTTGTGAAATGCCTTGTTATGTAAACTGCGCCGTTATTACTTTCGGCATCTATGCGTGTGTTTGGCTCCACTGGGCTCAGTGCGGTCGATGCGGTTGTTACAACGCTCGCTGCCTGTTTCCTTCAGACACTGCGCTCGTGTCCTCACACACAAACATCGCGGGCTTCAAGCCTGACGCGAGATGTGGTGGCAATTTTCAGAGAATTGCGCATGTGGCATGGTGGCGGCCCTTACAGAAATGCAAGGAAGGATGAGGACGTTTAGGATGGGCAAATAGGCGAAGAAGAAGGCTGGGATAGGCATCGAGGGCATGTAGAGATTTTATTTAGTTAATGAAATAATTATGATCTTGCAAGAGATGGAACGTGGAAAAAGCTGCGCAGGGCCACTTGAGATGCCCACGGGTTACTCACGGCAGCATTGTAAAACAGGCATATTTTACTATCAATGCAAATAATTTGCCGAATGTGATCGTAATAGGCACCCGATTCCACAGAGAAGCGACAAAAGCGAAGTGCAGTGAAGTACATACAAGCTTTTATACACAGTTGTGGGAGAAACTGGCCCAAAACTTCCCCCAGTTGAAGCTTTTATACAGTGAAAACAACGAAAGCGTTGCATAAAATATATTATGCAATGAAAGAAATGAAATATTTAAGTAGGAGAATAAAGACAATCATCTGTACGCAGAAAATGCAAACCGGAAATTGTTGCTGAAAAGTTATTTTCAGTCTCAGGTGTTTCAATGATGATTGGAACATGTCAACATTTTGTGCCATTGAAGGTTGTTTAGAAGTCGTGTTAATGTGCTTGTTGTTCTCTCTAGACCAAATTTTATTCTACCCCTGTAAACGTTCCGGAGTTCAGATTTCTGATTTTGGTAGATTGGTACGTTGCGTGTGAGATTAGCAAGATTACCTAGGGCCTTTAACTATTTTTACGATTGATCCTTTACGATTTTTTTGCATAATATTTTCTATGAGTTTCAACTCATATAACTAAAAACTCCCGACCATGTCTATTTATTAAACAAATGAGCTGTATGAGCCTTAAATTCACGATTGTTAATTGACCGCAATGCTTGCCTCTGCAAACAAGGAATACTTTATTAACGGCTTCGATAGTTTTCCTAACATTCTGAGCATAATTTAAGTGGGACACTAATAAAGATGCATAGAACAATTAGCTAACTTTAATAGAAACTAAGTAGCGATGTAGCCTTTTAGTAGCTACTGCTCTAGATAACCTGCTGATTGCAGAATTTACAAAGTTGTCCCAACTGAGGAAACAAACAAAACATCTGATCTTTGACAATTCGGACTATTTTATATTTATCTCTGCCCAGCTTGGTGTGAGGTGCGAGTACTGTGGCTTTAATCTGGACTCTATAGGAAACTGTTTTTGGTTTATTTATTTCGATTTATTTTTAAAAACTCAGCACTAATTGACCGGGCCTGCAGTGCATTTGATGGAGCATCTTTGACATACTATATTTTCCGCAAAATAAGAAGATAGCAGAATGAGAATATTCCACATCATGAGCATATATAATATGCGGTAGTCATATCCAGAATGTCATTAATATATAAGTTGAAAAGAAGAGGTCCTAAGCTGCTACGCTGCAGGATACCAACATTTTTTGTGGAAGTGAGCACTGGATTCTCTTTGACAGCAGCATACTTCGCGCGGTATGTAAAGCAAAAAGTAAGTAAGTAAAAAGAAGCGCATTCGGTTACAGAATACGGCATGTAATTGGTCGTGGCGGCTGCGCTAAACAGGAATCATGATTGCGCGCAGCTGTCTTTCGTTCTGTACAGCTGTGCGATTCGAAATATTTTCCGAATAGATGTCACGAGCCAATAGTAGGGGATCGTGGAGGCCCAAGGGCATGGTCGGAGAAAACACAACCAGTAGTGCTAGGCTGGTCAGTGCTATGGGTTTTCCTGAGACATGCGTAAGTGTAAACGAGTGCCGAATAAGACGCATTTTGAACCTTTGAATTCTCGGTGGAAGAGAGTCGAGAGGATCATGACCCAGTAGCGGAACCAGAGGCTTATGATCAGTTTCAAACAAAAACATGAGACCTCGCAGAAATTCGTCGAAGCGTTCTGCTGCCCATGTCAAAGCCAACGCTGCCTTCTACATCTGCGAGTATCTCTGCTCGGTTTTCGTGAGTGATCTGGAGGCATATGCTACAGGCCTTATTTCGCCTGACGGCTGGTTCTGGAGTAGAACTGATCCAGGCCCTTGCGAAGACGCGTCTGCTGACACGATTGTCTAGTACCCGGGGTTGTACCTTGCCAGGCACCTGCTCGAGCTCAGAGCTGCCTTGATTTTCTCAAAGGCTTCCTCCTGTTGTGTTCCCCAAGACCGGTCGCTGTGTTTGTTGAAGAGGCTGCGCAGAGCCGCCGATCGACGTAGCGTCGGGAAGGAACCTTGCGAAGTGGTTCATCATGCCCAATAATGAGCAAACTTCCGCGACATTTTCAGGTTGGGGCAACTCTTTGATGGCCCTAACTTTCTCGGGGTCTGGGCGCACGCCACTGGCGTCTTAAAATAATGCCCAGGAATTTCACCTGCTAGACAGAGAAACATCTTTCTTTGTTGAGGGTCACGCCCGTCTTTTGTAGTCGGTCAAGCACGTTACGTAGAGCGGTTGTCATGCTCCACCTTGTTCTTGCCGTATACCAGAATGTCATTCATATAGTTCAGTACACCGTCTAGACCTTCTAGGACTTGCGAGAACTTCCTTTGAAAAATTTCTGGTGTTGATGTGATTTCGAACGGTAGTCTGCAGTAGCAGTACCACCCAAACAGCGAAATAAAAGTGGTTAGTTTTTGACACTCCTTGGAAAGCTGTACTTCGTAGAAACCGGAATGGACGCCCAGTTTAGAGAAGACCTTGGCTTCCTGAAAGCTACTCATGATTTGCTCTACTGTTGGCAGCTGAAGGCGCTCCCTTGTTACAAACTAGTTCAGTTGCGTGAAGTCGACACATATTCTAACCGCTCCAGACGGCATCACCGCGGTAACAATAGGCGCGCACCATTCTGTCGGCTCTTCGACCTTCTCTATCATTCCTTCTCGCTCTAGCCTGTCGAGCTCTTCCTTGACCTTTTCTTTCATGGGTATAGGAATCCGTCGTGGTGTAGACACAGCATACGGGACTGCATTTGGCACGAGACTTATTGTATGTTCCCAGCTATGGAGCCTGTCCCCAGGAACACTTAAGAATATTTGCGTACCATGTCATCAGCAGTCGACAACTCATCCAGAAAATGCACAATTCCTAGAGCTTTGATAGCTGGCAGTCCCAACAGGGGCGTGCGCAAGTTGTGCACGACGTAAATAGTTTGGTGTGAACGGCTGTCTTTCCAGCCAATTTCAGCGACGAACTTTCCGATTGTAGGGATGCTTGCATTGCTCGGGCCGATAAGATTGCCCGCTTGTCCCAAGGAACGCAGAAGGAAAGGAAAATTTTCACCTACCACTGTCACTTTGGCTCCAGTATCCACTTTCATGGCAACCTCGTGGTCATTTATCAGCACCTTGACGAAGTGCGCAGAAGCTCTTTTCTGTGACTGCTCAAGCGTGCCGAGAAATTTCTTATCGGGTTCGGAAACACCGTCGAGATTCCCGTCTGCTTGCTTCTTTTTGCGGCATGCTTTTCCAAAGTGGCCTAAGTTTCGACAGAACCTACACCTTTCTTGTTGCGCTGGGAAACTGCTTCTCGGATGAGATGGTCCGGCGCAGAAACTACAGCTGTTTTGGCGGTTAGCAGTCTTCTGCCTGCGTGTAAACGTGTTTCTACATGCCATTTTTTAAAACTTTACTGCGGCGACGCAAGCGTCTGGGATCGCACTGTCGTCCCCTTTTAGCTCAGCTTACTGTTTCTTCACCGTTTCGCTCGTACGCGCGTTTGCCAAAGCAATGTTCAGCGTGACATTCGGATCCATCTACAGTTCCTCCAATAACGCTTGTTCCCGTAGACCGACTACGAACCGGTCTCTAATTAGGCGTTCCTTCATGTCCTTAAACTCGCATCTGTCTGTAGCCTGATAAGCTCGGTTGTGAACTCGACTACAGTTTCGCCCACCTGCTGGCTGCGTTGATTAAAGCGAGCACTCTCGTAGACTGTATTCTTGGTGTGGACGAAGTAGCTATTAAGCTTCGACTTTATGAAGCTGAGGTCCTTCATTTCTTCGTCTTTGACGTTCAACGATCGAAGAATCTCCCGCGATTTTCTGCCCATTGTATAGAGAAGAGTCCTTGCTTGATCTTCGTCCGGCTTCTCGTGTAGTCCGGACGCGAACCTGTAGTCAGCAAATTCATCCATCCAGGCAGGCCAGTTCGTAGTAAGATGCCAGCACGCGCCGAACCACGGTGAACTGTGGGCGGCACCTGACCAAGCATTGGTGTCGAAACAAACGCGCCGGTTTTGACACCAGGAGTGCAGATTGCGTTCGCATCAGTTCGGAATGGTTCGTCACCTGGTGCCTCCCTCCAGGCAATCTGGCCCAGTTGTCTTTCCTCCTCACTTGGGTCAGCCTGCATTTGCTAGAATATCCGGACTCGCCACAGTTAACGCAAAGTGCAGTGATAAATTACTACCTCTCGGATACTTTGTAGATGGGAGCCTGTCTGAAAATTAATTTCGACTCATTGTTTTACTCCTTCCCTTTTTCTTTGAAAATGGTGTGTAAGGCGTAAAATATATTTTATGAATAAATTGCCAAAATCCCTTTTCTTGCTGGTCGGGGGCCAGAAGCCGTGCGTTGGATCCTTGTATGTGCATTTAACGAGAAACTGTGATCGATGCCTTCCGGCACCGGTTCCGTTACTGAAAGGAACGGAGCGATTACCAGATTTGGTCACTGCTGAAATCTTTAAATGGCTCGTTTAGTAAAGGCACGCCCAACCGCAACCCCTTTTAACTCAGTGAAAATCGTCTGCATAGGTATTTTTCAATATGCTCCTCTCTGTCCAGCAGCAAAAGAGGGAATAATAGCCAAGTATATTTGATTAAAAACTGACCATATATTTTCGCCTTTTTGATACAAATGCGTGGCCGAAACGGCTATTCACTGACGCTGTTGTTGGTAGATTTGGTGCAGTCGGCCATCCTTGGGTCCACCGAAGACCAAGGTGCGGATCAAGTGCTGTCGTGCGATGAAGCAGTGGCAATCGCAGCGATGGTCTATTGCGCTGTAGTAGACTGTAATAGCCGTACACAGAGCAGGCATAAGAGCTGAAGAGCTCCGCGAAAGACATCGGTTTCTCAAGCTTCCGAAAATACGCGAGTGCGACCCAAAGAAACAACTGCTCCAAGTTGCGACGTCACTATGGCTGACACTGCTCAAACTCGCGGGTATCACGGAAGATGAGAAGTCCATGTCAACCACGCTGGATTCGTCCAGAGATGCTTTAGCAGCAAGCTGTTGTCGCGATATGTGTACAACTGTTCTTCACACGCTCGCATGCCGTTTTCTAGGTAAAGGAGCAGCGCGGCACTGTGATAACAAGCTTCCCCGTTTCCAGCCATGCACGTGCATTGCACCACCTACCTCCCCGTCGTGTTTTGCGGTAATCCAGACCTTCAAATGAAGGGTCGAAAATCTCTGAGAGTGATTGATGTGCTTGCGCAGTAAAGTTAATTACCAGAGGCTTTAACTGATCCATAGATAACACGTGTTGTGCATGCCGTAGAATGTTGCTCCCGGCTAAACCACTCAACTCTTGTAGCTCAAATATCGCGCAGAAATGGTATTTTGCCGTTAGTATATATATGATACCAAACTTGTTTGGGGTACTTGTCTCATTCGATTAGAAGTCGGATGTTTGCATCATATGTGGCACCAACCAAGCCAAACCAGCCGCTGTCTCAGCGATGGCACTTGTGTCGTTATCTTGTGTTTACAGCAACGCTGCCGTAGAGATTCGGCGAAGGAACATAGAAGGACAAAGTTGTTTTGCGGAAGTTTTGAAGAGCTTTATGAAATTATTCATTAATAATAATCAGCGAAACATATATTGGCCGAAACTTTACTAAACTTGAAGAGTTTTTCATCGCAAAAAATCTTCTCGAGCTCACAACGCAACGAGGTGGCGCCACGGGTGCCATCGCTGTGGCGTGTTTTGCTTTTGCTGCACGTTTCCGCCACATATGATGCAAACATCCGACTTATTCTAATCGAGTGAAATAAGCACCAAAAACAAGTTTGGTATAAAAGAAATATGACGATCAAATGCTATTGCTGTGCGAAATTTGAGCTGCAAGGATTCAGCGGTTTTAGCTGAGAGAAGCATTCTACTGTACGCGTGTAATTGCGCAAAGCGTGAGTTTGTTCTAGCCACGGCTCTCCAGCCCCTTGTAACGTAATTGTGTCCGCCGAGCGATATGTAGGCTTTCAGTTGGTTTCTTGTGACGAAGCTCGTCCGTAGGTAGCATAAGCAACTAATGAATGTCGCGCATACTTATGCGCGGTCACAGGTCCATGCTGACATGGACTGCAAACGGGTCGGTGCCGCATAGTTCCATTTTTTAGATGTACTGGTCACAATCTACAGCGCGCAGATTTTTCAGATAGTTCAAACTGTCGCTCATATGATGCCGATTTAGTTTTCATTACATCAGTCTTGGCATGAGGTAGAGTAACAGAGAAAACGGACACACATGAGTAGCTTAGCCACCGACCGCACTAGTCAGAACAGGACGCCAAGCTGGCTTCGGCTGCGCACTGACGTCATCTTTAATGTCACGTAAATACTCCTTATATATTGATTCCGTGATGCCTGTTTGAAAAGGAAAAGCGACATGTAGGTTTTTGTCAGAAATCCACGCACAAAGCCTGCTACGTAGCGAAGTGTGCCAGCTAACACATCCGGTGGTCATACCGACACTTGTACTACATTTTTCAGCTTCAGCGGCATTTTTTAAGGCTAAAGGCGGTTCTCTGCAAGTATACAGAACTATGCAGTAAGGCAAGAAGCTACCATAACATTCGCCGGCGCGCGATCATATGCGCATGCGCGACGCCATTCTGCATTAACTTCCGGCTCTCACCTCCATGCTCGCTTGCAACTGTGGCTAGAAACAATCGTAGAACGAAATCTAAAACCGAAAAACGGAAATGGCTGGTTTACTGTTGTTCGTTCATACAAATATTCTTTTGATTTCGCGCACGCACAGAACGAAAGAACGCGCCGACCAGTGTTGGGGTGAACCCTTGGGGTACTGAAGCCACACTGCCGTCGTCACAGTTTGACGTCACGCATCACGTGATGGACTCGTAATAAATAAAATGCGTAGAACAAAAAAAAAAGCATACGCCCGCGACCATGATTGGAACCCAGGGCGCGTGCGTAGGCAGCTTCCCTGGCCGCTGTATTAGGCAACTAACCCGCAGTTAAGAAGGTACTTTCTCGCGCTGCGAGGATTTTCAGATAAGTAACGTGTTTGTCGTTAGAACGTAACTGCATGTCTACTTCTACAGACCAAGTTCAGATTCATAATGTATTCAAGATGACCTCAAAGTACCTCTCACCGAAAACAGCTTTGTCTACCACTCACGTGTGTACACTCGCCGCCGCGTCAGGCGAATGCGTGCCCCTGGTGCATTCCCGACGAACGGTGCAGTGCGCCTGCGCTAGAGTTTTGGCCCGAATGTGCACTGCGCTCGAAGGAAATCGTCAGACATCCGGGAGCGCAGTGTCAGGAACGGCGGTCACTGCAATAGGCACTGCACGCTGGACTGTCCCGGCATCTGCGAAGAATGTCGTGGCGACACGCGGTGCCGTCGTTTCCAGCCAAACTGCTTTGACGTATACGCTGCAGTCTTCTTGCCTAACGGGTTTCCTTAGCATCGCCCAGAATCTTTGACGCCATACTACTTGGTGCGGCTGACGGATAATGTGTCCATCACGAGCACTGTAAAAGAAACTACGAACTCGCCATGCAGTATAGGTAAATGCGCAAACCATAGATCGTCAGCATCATGTCAGGTCGGGCGGAGGGATTTAGGATGCAGCACCTGTATTATTTATTCCAACGAGTTCCTTCACTTGGAAAAAAACGTCGCGCACACACCGGCCGATCCAGCGAACACACAGGCGCTCACCGAGAGGCTCTGGTCACGGAATGCATTCTGCGCGTATCTGATACAGCCGAGCTTGGCCACGGTCACGGCTCGCGCTGACAATACGTCTAATAAAGCTCCATTTAGCCAGTCAGAGAGACTGTGGCGCGGTGGAAGTTCAGAAAAGAAGCAAAATGTAATAAAAAAAATTAAAGGTGGAACGGAATTCATTGTTTCCTTTTCTTAGGATTCACAGCTGCGTCGCCTGGCGAGTCCAAGCGTACTCCCTTTCTAGCTCGCTCTCCATAGAAGTGTCAGCGCAGCCCCGCACGAGCGGTGTGCGTTCATCTGAAAGATTACGCCACCTGGACCGAGACACGGTTCCAGCGGAGTTCCGCCTCGTCGCGTGAACCAGCAGGTCGCTGCACATTCAGTAGCAGCAGCAGCAACTGGCGGCGGGGCGAGAAACAGCTCGCGTAGCTCACGAGTTATGTCAGCCGTTTATATATCTGCTGCGCACCGTAAGACAACAAACGCAATCCAAGCCATGAGCGGCAGCAGACGCGGGGACGCTGCCTCGGAGCTCTGGCGTTCTATAGCCCGTCGCTTCGCTGGCGCTGCAAAGAAATGACTCAAGCTGTGCTGTTGAGCGCGGAGTTCTCAGCTCTCGCTGTTTGGTAGTCGGAAGGATACTGGGGTATCGCGCGCGCACTTCCAGGCGTCATTGAGTGCTCCGAAGGTCGTGTGTCCTCTCGAGGTTTTCGCATGGAAGGTGAGCGTTCTGACCATTCGACGCCAAAAGAGCTATTCGGAACTGCGTACTAGTTATTATTACCCCTTGCGCGGGCATTCGCTCGAGCTGAATGCCTAGAAACCGTCCTGAGACTTTTTTCTGTGCCTTTTTAGCTTGGAACTGTTGCGCTCAGTTTAGTACGAGTCTTACAAAAAAGGTGGCCATAGCGGCATCGCCCTTAATCACAATCTCGGAACTCTTAAGGTTCTAGCCTGGTTCTGCCCGTGCATTCTCAAAATAGCGATTTCTTTCCCGAAAAGAAAGTGCAGTTTCGCCGATAACCTCGTCATTACCGAGGGAGGGAAGGATTATTTTTCATAATCGAGAGCCTAAACCCAGGCTCTGTTTTAATGACTGCGTTCTCAGTGATGCATCTCTTGCCTCCTTTTTTTTTCATACCTCCTCACTTCGAACTACGTTTCTCTTTTGCCTCCATCGCTTTCATATGTATGTGGGGGAACGGGGGGGGGGGGGGGGGGGTTGCATTCGGCATCAGTACATGCTGTGCGTTTATGTCGGACCGACTACTCTCTGGCCGGACAGCAGCATGGCAGGAGCACGTGACGCATAGCGTGCGTCATATTACGGCCTTTAGTATAGCAAGTTTGTGGATCTCTGGCCTCAGCCTTTGAAAGGCCAACAGGAGTGAGCAGGCTGAGTTTCACATATATGGCGCGTAATCGGTCACAATAGACACTGAGAATCACGGAAACCACGGAAAGCATACGGGAATCTTTCTTATTTTGTGGTGTGTAAACCGTAGAAACCGCAAGCGTACGATAGAATAATTTGCTGCGCAATCATTTCAGACAGAGCAGGACTAATCTCTTATGTCTCCCCTGGAATGATGAAGGCATTTATTTTCCGAACCAGTACTGAGCTTAAAGGGTTCAATCCTGTATACGCTCTTCTGGGTTTTATAATCCCATGCCGTCCTGGCATGCCTGCCCGATCGCTCACAATGCATTGTGTATGTGTTGGTGCGCAGACAACGGCTGGGCGTCATCGCCGGACGACTCCCTGATGGCCATGGCTCCCATCTACGAGAAACCCAAGTCAGCCACCTTGCCCCCGATGCACCACCACACGACCAAGGTAAGCGTGGCAGAATCCAGTGTGCACTGTGTGGAGCGACCAGTGGCTGACATTATGACCAATGAAATATGGCCCCCGAGCGCTCAGTGTCTGCTCCTCCCTCCCCCATACACTTATGATTAGCAAGTGCGCGGCGGTTACCGGTATATGTATTTGTCGGCCTTACAAGCGGGCACGCTAGCTCCACTGCTTACGAATGCTTCGCGTCGTTTAGTGAGAATAGGAGAAAATTCTGAGTTGTGCGGGGACCAACGGAAGGATTCATAGCTCTGCACTGACTGTAGAAGTAACTCACCATGGCTAGAAAACTTCATTTTACGACAAGCAGAGCCGCAACAGAAAAAATACCATGAAAATGAAACAGCGCTTAGTTTCCGTAATGAACGCTGGTATAAACGTTTTCCGAGAGGCGGCGTTCAAGTTCCTTGTGCTTTTTTATAAACTAAATTATGTGTAAGAAATGATGTCGTCTGTCGGTCATGTTTTTTTGTTGGGGCAGCTCCTTTCGCAGCTGTGTCTGTTATGGTTATGAATCAGAATGGATGCTTCCAGAAATTTGCTCTACGTTAATGCATTTTCAGGAAGAAAAAAAAGCTGTTATCTGATCACGATGATTTGGGATTGTCTAGGTCTGGCATTTATTACATTTTTTTTAAAGAAAGGAAATGTGCTGTTCAAGTTCGTCCATTCCTTTTCATATATTCCTTGTCATTTTCCACCTTCTCGTCGGCGAAGCTTTAAACAATATTTGAATGCACGCGGCTTACACTTCGTACGTAATCAAGTAAGCCTTGTAATGGGCACTGTTTCAAATGCGGTACTTGGGAACACGGATGATCAACCAACTGGCTCCATTGCTGTACACCTGTGGGCGCGAAAATGAAGGAACGAGACTGCTGTTGATTGGCACCAGAACAAGACTGCCTTTTCTTCACCGGGCAGCGCGCGATATCCGGGTTCCCGTGCCACCCAACATGGCGCTACAGGGCCCCCCGCCTTGACTGGAAGTCGAAACGAACAGAGAGCCGGTGATGGCACTGGAGCAGGAGGTCAGGCGGCGATGCGAGGACTGCCCAGTGCGGTCTCCATGTAAGCCGGCTTAAGGCGGCCTAGGCTGACGGTCTCTGCCCGGCCGTTTTGTAGGAGGGCAGTGGTTTTCAGAGTGCGGTGGAGAACGCAGAAAGGTCCGTCGTAAGCCGATATTAGTGGAGTTCAGACAGCATCGCGGCGCACAAAAACGTAGGTCGAAGTGGCCAGGTCAGGGTGTACAAAAATGGTATGGTGGCGGGACGGACGCGGTGGAGTAGGTCTTTAACGCAGCCCAACAGGCGTTGAAGGAATTCTTGGGGCTGAGCTGGGAGATGCTGTGATGTAAAGAAGTCTCCTGGAAGACGCAGAGCACTACCATACACCAGCTCTGCAGCTGAACACTGTAAGTCTTCCCGGATGACGGCCCGTAGGCCAAGGAACACAAGAGGTAAAGAGTCGACCCTGGGCGCAATTGGCGCAATTGAGGCGAGCAGCTAGGGCGGCCTTCAATTGGCGGTGAGGGCGTTCCACCATGCCGTTGGCACACAGGTGATATGCAGTGGTACGGCAATGCTTGGCGGCGAGAATATTATTAAGGGAAGCAAACAGGGAGGACTCAAACTGGCGGCCGCGGTCGGTCGTCGCGGTGCTATGACAACCAAATCGAGATAGCCAAGCAGGGATGAAGGCGTAGGAAACAGTCTCCGTGGTGATGTCAGGAATGGGGACAGCTTTCGGCCAGCGAGTGAAGCGGTCGACTATGGTCAGGGTATAAATGTAGCCTCGAGACACTCGTAGAGGGCCCACGATGTCGAGATGTGCATGGTCAGAACGACGGTCAGGTAGTAGGAAGGCCTGGGAAGGCGTCTTGGTATGACGACAGACCTTCGTCGTCTAGCAGGGCAGACACAGGCGCGTCTAAGTGCGCACATCAGCATTGGTTCCGGGCCAAACATAGCGCTGGGTGAGAAGTCGCTGAGTAGCCCGAATGCCTGGATGGCATATGTCATGTAGAGAATGGAAGTTGGGGCGACGTAGCGAAGCCGGAACAAAAGGGCGCGGAGGTCTGTTGAACATCGCACCACAAGGGCTCAGGAAAGCAGGGACGGGGCACAAGCCGTAGTTGGAGGGAACGAGGGTTCTCTTTAAAAGCGGCAAGATCACGGTCATTCTGCAGGGCGGAAGAGAATGCGGCCCAGTCCACGGCGGGAGATGGAGTTTCTATCGTGGCAATACGAGAGAGGGCATCAGCGGCAATGTTGGTGGCACCAATTGTACATAGCGAATCATCATCATCATCATCTACATCACCCTGACTATACCCACTGTAGGGCGAAGGCCTCTCCCATATTTCTCCAATTACCCCGGTTCTGTGCTACCTGCATCCACTTGACCCCTTCGAAGTCGGTAGCGAATGTCGGTAGTTAACTTCGAGATATGACTTTGCGGAGTTTGCGTGAGACGTTCTTCGACGAGTTGGTGCGGAATACATACACCAGAAGCTTATGGTCGGTTATCACGTGAAATTGGCATCCTTCTACAAAATGCCGAAAGTGCTGTATAGCGGAGTAGATGGCCAGGAGCTCTCGGCCAAAGACGCTGTAGCGGGTATCAAAAAGAAGTAGCATCCGAGATTAAAACGACAAGGGTCTCCACTCGGAGTTAATATACTGCTGTAAGACAGCTCCAACGGCTACGCTGGATGCATCCACCATCAATCTCGGTGGGGCGTTGCTGCCCGGATGGACCAGAAGCACGACTTTTGCGACTGCTTGTTTTGCAGCAGTAAAGGCGGTCTGGGCTTCTGATGACCAAGAAATGGCGGAGAACGGGCCAGCAGTTGACCGAAGGAGGTCAGTGAGAGGGCGAAGTAGCTCTGCATAGTGTGGATGAAGCGCCTGGAAAACTACCAGCCCCAGGAATTGCCGCAACTGGAGGAGTGTTGTAGGCTGGGAATAATTCTTGATGGCCTGGACGGTGAACACGAGAGGATGGATACCTTCCGAGGATATGTGATGACCCGAAACTCGAGTTCAGAGCCACCAAAACACACTTGGAGGCGTTCACAACCAGGTCGTACGACCGCTGACGCTTGAACAGAACACGTAGGTGTTGCTCATGATCTTCAGGCGTAGGGCTGGCGATGAGGACATAATCCAGGTACGCGAAGACAGATAGTAGGCCCCGCGGGACCTCGGCCATGAACCGCTGGAATGTTTGAGCCGAATTGCATAGTCCAAAAAGCATCCGCACATACTCAAACCAAAGGGCGTCGTAATGGCGATCTTAGGTATGTCGGCGGGTTCGATGGGAATTTGGTCATAAGCCTTCACCAGGTCAACTCTGCTAAAAGTGATGTAGCCGGCGAGGTGCGACGTAATGTCTTGGATGTGGGGCAGCGGATAGCTGTCGTGGACAGTCTTAGCATTCAACGCCCGATAATCTCCACAGGGACGCCGTAGGGACGCCAGTCACCGGAATCCCGCTTGGGCACTAGACGCATCGGAGACGCCCGCTCGCTGGTCGACGGGCGTATATAATGCCGAACTGCAGCATGTGGTCAAACTCACGTTTGGTAATAGCGAGACGGTCTCCAAACAGGCGGCGTGGTCGAGCAGCTGTGGGTGTATTCCGGGTGATGATGTGGTGTGTCGCCGTATATTTCGGCGCCTGAGTGAGGTTGCATGGCTTGGTCAGCTCCGGGAAACCCGCTAGCAAGTTTTCGAACTTGGAGGAAGGTATCAGAGTGCGGATGCCCATGGGAGCAAGGTCGGTCGAGACTCCCGAGATGGAGAGATGAGTCAGACCGTTAGTAAGGCGACGAGGCCGCACGCTGACGTTCAAGTCGAAGTATGAGAGGACGTCCGAGCCGATGAACGGGTGAACCACGTCTGATATGAAGGATACCCATCAAAAAGTGCGGCGTAGCTCAAAGTAGAGGGTGAGAGATCTTAGTCCGCACGTGGCAATAAAAGAGGTGTTGGCAGCACGGAGCGACTGCGCAGATGACTTGGAACGATTAGCCTTAGTCGGTGGAACCACGCTGATTTCCGCCCCCGTGTCCATAAGGAACCGAGCGCTGGAGAATGTGTCATTTACTATAAATGGGCGGCTCGGACGACTAGCGGGACTACACGCCGCCGTTAGAGATCCCGGCGAGCGTTTCCCGACCACGAACAGGGGTGTGTATGTACACTTCGTGGCCCGGTGTCGAAAACACCGGTGGTACCAGCAGAGAGCCGGAGGAATGGGACGTCGAGCTTGACATGTGCGCGGAATAGCGCGATGATCCAGACGAGTTGGCCGGATCTCCTGGGGCAATCTGCGGAGGGCGGCGACTAAGGCGGCAAGCTTATCGAGATGGGCCTCCAGGCGCGAAATCGCCGGCTCTCTAGGCGGCAAAACCGCAGTGACGGATGGGGAGGTCGCCTCATGAATGTTATCGGCGAGCTCAACCAGGCGGTAGAGCGTGGCGTCACGAGCCGCCGCGAGGGTGAGGCGGATGGGCTGGGGAAGCGTTGGAGGAAAAGCTGGCACATCCGGCCAGAAGCTGGGAAGGGCGGCGATCGCCAAGGTCTTCCTCGGTAGGAGCTACTGGAGGCGGGAGCGCTCCGAAGGCATAAATCTCTCCAGCACCTTGGTTTTCAGGTGCTGATATGGTATATGTGTATCACCCATGGGGGCTGAGACAACGTCAGAGAACTCGCAGGTAACGTCGGGAGGAAGGCTCGAGGCGACATAGTATCGCGTCGTCGCCAAGCTGATGCGGGCAACACAAAATTGAGCCTCGATCTGGTGGAACCAAACTTGTGGGTTCTGGGGCCAGAAAGGTGGGAGACGAACCTGCAGTGACGAAACGTCCTGCGGACGTGAGCCTTGTTCCGTGGATGCAGCAGGATCGATCATTTCTCGTCCTAGGTAATCAGATGAAGGCCTAACGCCTCAGGAGCGAAGGAGCAAGACTGCTGTTGATTTGCACCAGAAAAAGACTGCCTGCAGAGGCTTCACGAGCCACGACTAGGCGCCGTCTTTATTTTCTTCGCCGGGCGGCGCGCGATATCCGGGTTCCCGGCGCCACCCAAGAGGGCACTACAAGGACTTTGAATGTGTTCGTAAAATCTTGTGATCCGACTACAAAATAACTTAAACTCGAAAAAAAAAATGGCAGATCCCCAACGAGTAATAAATATCAGCAAATGCACTGGTGGCCGTAGAACCTTGGATATTTTCCGAACTTAGGCGAATACGTCGATCGAGCTTATTTCGTCTTCCGTTAGTTAACCGCAGGCTTCGGCGGATACTTCCTTGCTACTACGGAGTCACGTTTGAAGTTCCTCGATCGAGCTCCCTCCTTCGATGCATATCGCCGTTTCGTCCCTGCTTCGGGTTGTACGCAGCGCGCACGTATTTTACGTAAGCGCGCGAGCAGTCGAAAGAAAAAAATAGACAAGAGAAACGCACGGTGTGTAAATTTCGTGTCGCCCTTGTTTCGACTCTGCCCCAAACCAACCTTTTTTTTTTTCAACCCCACAAAACTGCAGAGTGGCAGAGAGAAGAAACTAAAAAGAAATTAATGAAGAAGGGCTGTTGTAGGGGAGGCCATCACTAAACAGAGGGTGAAGAACGAGGGAAGTGAATGGATGTGGGAAGGGGGGGGGGGGGGGGGCGTGGTGCATTTTCTCTCTTATTAGTAGCGTTTTTTTCTCTGTCTTTGTCTTTTAATCTGGTGCCGGCTACGCCTTCTGGACTAGCAATGCTGATCTGCAGGTGCTTTCCGGTCGCGCGAGGTACGTGACCGCAATATCGACCCCGATAGACAAAGAGAGAAGAGGTGTGTGCTGGCGGCGACGCGAAGGGTTTTTAGATGGCGGTCGGCCCCGCGTCTCCCCTTGCTTCAGCCCCCCTCCGCCATGTGCGGCTCCCCCGGCAGTGCTGCGCGGGACGACTCGCCACAGACCGTACCGCCGGCACTCTCGAATCTCTCGATCTCCGCACGCTGGAGCGCCGCTCAGTTGCCTAGACATGGGTATCGGCTGCTTTGATTCTTTATCTCTCCCCATTCCTCTCTCTCTCTCTCTGTGGCTTTATTTTACCACGAGTATATCTGTCATGGTGCCCTAGTGTCCCTTCTTTCTTTTTTTTCTTTCTTTTCTTTTTTTTTCTTTTTTTTTTTTCTTTCTGCTGTGATCAGAACGTGCGCGCCCGTTCAGAGGATTCTTCGGCCGCTCAGAAAATCCCGCCGAGAAGCGCCGCGTCAGAGCGTATACTCTTATGGATATTGCGCGTAACTCGGAAGTAACACCTGCCAGGGAGGTGTTACTTCCGAGTGCAGTGCTCAAAGTGCATCTCAATTTTGAACCTGAATACCATTAGCATTTTCTTTTTCTTTTTGCTTTTGTTCATTTCTCAGTCCCACTTCACACAGACTCTGCCAACGCAGTGGGGTCGCGATGCCCGCTGGGCCGATGGCCTCCACTTGACCCACAGCCCCTCCGCCCACTGCGCACCCGTTTCCAATACTGTGTGTGAGGTGCTACTATAGTCGAATCCGGATACATCGAACTGGAATGGGATTGCTGAACAGCTCGAGATAATCCACAATTGTATATATGTAAAAATGGCGATACATATCCTTTTCTGAAACCTAAACTCATGAATGCACGCCAGTGATGCATTCTCACAACACACCACTCGCTATAGACGTTATTAGGCCCGACTGGACTTTATTTTCATTCATGCTGCAGATGTCGGTGCTTGCTAAAAAGTGCGCTTTAAAATGAGCAACCACTAATTGAAATTAAGGCACGGACGGCTTCTTCAACGCCTTCGGCACCAACGACCGAAATACGCCTGGCGAGCTATAGGGCCGCTGGTAAGCTTTGATTAGGCACGCTTCACCTCCTTACAGTGACATAGTTGAGAATAAGTACAAGGAGGACGCTTCCAAGCACTCCTCACTGTTTCCGTGTCAAGCATTTTCATGGCACGTACACAATCAGCAAGTGTTCAACGGCCATGCGAGGAAAGTGGTCGAATACAGCTGTTAAAGACCGCTTTCAGGTGCGCAGTGCGCCTTTGGATACGTCGAATGACTGGTGAAATTGGAGATTTAAATATGGCGAGGTTGCCCTACATACAATTTTTCACTGGATTTTGAAGGGGATAATGTACTTGTTCGATGCAACAAGTAATTCCATATATCCTGGTTTGATATGTTCGGGCTTGACTCTGTACGTATACATAATGAGAGGTTTCCTACGTTATACACGTGATATTAAGCTCATGCGCTGGTCTACGACAGCTGACATGAAATGCTTGTTTAGTTCGCGTGCATGCATTCGTAAACGGAGCAGGCCACCGCAACATAGCACGCCGCTTGGACTATGACGTTTGCTCATCGCCTATTACCTCGTCATTGCCTGGAGGGAAGGATTTTATTTTTTTCATAATCGAGAGCCTAAACAGGCCATAGACCAGAATTTTGATGACAGCGTCCCCAGTAATGCATCTCCGCCTCGCGCGTGCGTGCGTGCATGTGGACATGCGCGGGCTCGCTCGCTCGCACGCAGGCACGGACGCACGTACACACACACACACACACACACACACACACACACACACACACACACACACACACACACACACACACACACACACACACACACACACACACACACACACACACACACACACACACACACACACACACACACACACACACACACACACACACACACACACACACACACACACACACACACACACACACACACACACACACACACACACACACACACACACACACACACACACACACACACACACACACACACACACACACACACACACACACACACACACACACACACACACACACACACACACACACACACACACACACACACACACACACACACACACACACACACACACACACACACACACACACACACACACACACACAATTCAATGTTTATAGAACGGGAAACGCATTTCCCGTGTAACTGTACGAAATCTGCATTCTTCCGCGCTGTGGGCTGTTTTTCCTGAAATAAAATAAAAAGGAACGTTACTTAATTTCCTGTATTGTTTCTATTGTTTTTCTTTCTTTTTCGGTCAATATATTTGCGTCTCTGAACAGCGGACGTGGGCATGTGAAAACAATGGTGGAGGGCCCTCTTGTGCTACAAAATTGTTAATTACATACTACTATCCCAAATTCAAGCTTATAGGGAATAATTACAGCTGTTTATATATATACATATATATATATATATATATATATATATATATATATATATATATATATATATATATATATATATATATATATATATATATGTTATATGCAATAAGCAAACAAGCTTAATGGAACAGCCAACGCAAAGCATCGCGTGTCCGCATCAATAAAAAAGTACATTCGCCTACGCTGGGTCGCACGTCTGTCGTTACGCACACAATCGACCCTGGTACAAACGCACCTTCACGACAGCGTCCTTATCGCGTGTCGGCCTCTGAGCACCAAGTCATTGCTAATAACGTGGACGACATGCTTCGCCGGGGCGTCATACAGCCATCTAACAGTCCATGGGCTGCTCCGGTTGTTTTGGTCACCAAGAAAGATGGTTCCATCCGGTTTTGCGTCGATTACCGTTGGCTAAACAAAATCACGCGTAAAGATGTCTATCCTCTGCCGCGAATCGACGACGCCTTGGACTGTTTACAGGGAGCCAAGTATTTCTCCTCTTGGGATTTGCGCTCCGGCTACTGGCAGGTACCGATGGCTGATGATGACCGCTCGAAAACTGCCTTTATAACACCGGATGGCTTATACGAGTTCAACGTTATGCCCTTTGGCCTTTGCAATGCCCCAGCTACTTTCGAGCGCCTGATGGACACTGTTCTTCGTGGACTCAAGTGGCAGACCTGTCTTTGTTATCTAGATGACATCGTAGTTTTCTCTACCGACTTTTCTTCTCACCTTCTCCGCCTAAAGCATGTCCTCACGTGTCTCGCCGACGCTGGTCTCCATTTGAATTTGTAGAAGTGCCACTTTGCCGCTTGAAAACTCACAATTTTAGGCCATGTAGTCTCTAAGGACGGCATTCTTCCCTACCCCACCAAACTTCGCGCAGTTGCAGAGTTCCCGAAGCCAACCTCCCTGAAGCAGCTTCGGAGCTTTATCGGCCTCTGCTCCTACTTCCGACGCTTCATCTTGAACTTCACCTCTATCATTGCTCCTCTGACCCGGCTCCTTGCCGACAGCTCCGACCTTTCCGCCTGGACTCCAGCCTGCGATAAAGCCTTCGACACTTTACGCCGCCTTTTGGTTTCGCCTCCCATTCTACGCCACTTTGATCCGACTGCACCTACGGAGATCCACACTGATGCCAGCGGTATTGGGCTTGGTGCCGTTCTTACCCAACGTAAGCCTGGTTACAGCGAGTATGTTGTGGCATGCGCCAGCCGAACATTGACGAAAGCAGAGTCCATTTATTCAGTCACAAAAAGGGAATGTTTGGCTATTATTTGGGCCGTTGGAAAATTTTGTCCCTATGTGTATGTCCGACCGTTTTATGTTGTGACCGATCACCATGCTTTGTGCTGGCTGGCCTCTCTGAAAGACCCATCCATTCGCCTTGCTCGCTGGGCTCTTTGTCTCCAGGAGTATGACATCCACGTCATTTATTGATCAGCTCTGCAGCATACCGACGCGGATGCTCTTTCCCGCTCGCCATTGCCTAGTGGTACCTCGTCGGAGCACGTCTGTGCTTACGATTTGTCGACTCTTGCCACTATCGACATGTCTACCGAGCTCGTGTCGCAGAAAAGCCGGTGTCGTCGGCGTCGGCGGCGTTTGCCGTGAGCGATAAATCCCGGCATGCACTTCATAAATAAAAAGCAACTTCCAAGATGGGCTGTGTGGGAATCGAACCAGGGTCTCCGGAGTGTGAGATGGAGACGCTACCACTCAGCCACGAGTTCGATGCTTGAAAGCGGTACAAAAGCGCTTCTAGTGAATGCGGTGTTGCCTTAGAAATTGCCGTAGCACGTTATACTGCGGTGTATATCGGTAATTATGAGCATGTTACTTACAGAAGTCGCAGTTACACGAGTAGCGAAGTACGTTTCCGCTACATTTCTTCTGCGCTCTGCGCACATGCAGAGCCATCTTGCGGCAAACACAGAAGAACCTCTCCTCGCAATGTGCGGCGCTGCCCCGACACGTGGCGCGCCACTCGCCACTGACGTTTCGCCGTGCACCCTCACGGGTTGTAGAATCAAGCGTCTTTCCTTTCTTTAGGTCACTATCTTCACTCACCCGCTTCTCCCCTTCGGGCCGCGCGGGTACCGGTGCGAGGATGCCCAGGAGGCACCAATTGACGAATTCAGAGGGGATGCCAATGCGGATGATGCTGATACGGGTGCTGTTCACACTACCGCAATCATAGCATGATGACAGTGCTCTTGAAGACAACGAACGACATTCATCCAGGTGTGTCATGCCAGAATAGCGATTTGAAGGAGTCCAAAATGACTTACACTACGATGAGTGAAAATGCCAGTTTGGTGTGTGTGTATGTGTGTGCTGACTGACCGACATACTCAGTGCGTGTGAACGCTAAAGGAACACGGGAGCAAGAAACGTTGTAGTGTGCACAACACAGTGCGACAATGTAGATTGTGAGAAGCACTTGTTTGAACAAATAATTAGAAAAAAGTTGTACAGTGCACTTAGAAGTGTTGAGTATGAAAACTATGTCTTTGTGTGACTCAGAGCATACCGAGGGAATGAGTGGGCGGTGCGAACGAGGTGCAATAACGTTATCGCGTTCCACTCTTGAAGGCGAAGCTTAAGCGTCCTCAGAATTTGTTTTTTATCGTAACCGAGCGCTTCTAAACGCAGCAGCATGCCTTTTTGGTTTCGCGATAAATTAAACGCTCTTCGGCGCCTCCAGCCGTGGCAGTCTCAGCCGTCCTACCAAGGTAGTGGCACGATGGCCACTAGGCGGAGCTGGCGGTACGCGGAAAACTCCTGCGCAGGTTCCCTATAGCGCTAGGATATAACCCTGACAATTGGAATCTGGCCTAAGCCATTCACTAATGGGAAGTCATAATATATATTAAGAGAACTTCTTGTTGGGCTAGTTGGTAGCTGCTCATGGTAAATGTAAAGGCGCCGAAAACCACACACGCACACACACACACATACACACACCGAAGAAAACGGGACAGAGTGCCACTAACTGAGTTATTGTACAAAAAAACAGGTAAGCATTCGCCACTGCCGGAGCATTCGCAAGAATGCTCAAAAACCGTTTTCTTAGCCTTATACAAATTTATTGACGCTTCGCTAACGCACAAATTGCCTTTTTGTGTTCTCGATGTAGAAATCTTCAATCAGTTCTCTGGCTTTCGTATTACCACTCCTTGAAAGAATCCGCACATTTGAAAAACACAGTTCACAAGTGTGTCAAGGGCAAGATCTGATATGTTTAGGTAAATTGGGGCCCTCTTTATTTTCCTCTACATTTCATTGGTGTTCCCTGATGCGCTCATTAACACATCGCCCGGTTTGTCCGATGTAGGAACGACCGCGCGAGAGAAGAGCTTCATACAACCACTTCGGCATATTTCATGAATTGTGACCACAGCATCTTTCTTTTTCCTGTTTGCTATCCGAGCGCAAAGGCTACCGAGCTTCCGGGGGGCCGAAACGACGAGTGGCACCTACTCTTCTGCAGGGGCCCACATGTGCACATACGGCCACCGGTCTCGCCTTTTCTCGAGAGACCTCCGCCCTACTGTCTTGGTCTTCATCTTCTGCAAGAGGCTTTCGGCTACCTGTGTCACAACCGAAGAACCAGGGAACCGAGCTGTAGCCAGCCTGGCCATTTGGATTTCAATACTCTGTCGCATCTTATGAACACATGAATTCCATATATATATATATGGATTTCAATACTCTGTCGCATCTTATGAACACATGAATTCCATATATATATATATATATATATATATATATATATATATATATATTATATATACAGAAACATATTTCAGAAGACAGCTCTACTGCCAGAAGCAATCAGAACGACGACGTGTACCACGCCCAGCTTTCAACATAGCCGGCAGAACGGTAGTCATTACTTTCATGCGTGAATTAATCATCATCGCTCGGGACCAACTTGAAAGGGGGGAGGCGCAGACGAATAGAGGAGACCTTGAATGTGTGCGGATGCGTGCCGTGCTGTCAGTCCCTACCTCACGTTTAGAATACCACGCGATGAAGAGACGAATGCGAAAGGCCCGCGGTATATAATCACTTAGGGACGACATCCAAACGAAAGGCTAATTGACGGTACAGGCACCCGCTTGAGTGCTACTTCCTTTTCTGCGCACGCACGTACCTTTCGTCGAAGATCTTCACACAAACTTGTTGTACCGGCGCCTTCCGCGCGCTGACTATTGGTCTGCCCACTCGGCCACACTGTTGCAATCATGGAACGAGGAAGAAAGGCAGAGAGAAAGGGTAGGCGTCAGCAGGCGGATCCGGACAGCAGGTATCATCCTGCATACAAACCGGAAACATCCCGACAAAGCAGCGCGTATTGCCAGCGTTCTTTGCGATGCGCCGGAGCGATGGACGCTCGATTTGCGAGTCAGTCGGGCGTGAGAGGCTGCAGGGCAGCCGAAGACAAAAGCCAAGCCAGGACTCTAGGCCTCGACCGAAGGGAGCTCCGCCTATAGTGCGACCCGGAGTTGAGTCGGTGACAGTATAATTGCTAGTTTCAAGACAAACCCGTGGCGGCTTCCCATTGTCGCTATACCGCTCGGTCTTCGTGTTTAGTCGGAGATGCTGCCAAGCACTCGTGTTTGTTAGCTGGCACGTGAAAGTCGAAGAGCCTATTCAAATTTAGGGTGGGTCGCTTGTTTGCGAGGTGAGGTCAATCAAGCTTGCGAGAGGGAGGGATTTGAGGAAAAGGTGTACACGGAGGGAACAATGAGAGAGGATGCTGATCCGACGATATGGCGGCAGGATCGAGTTGCTGTAAAACTGGCGCCCGAGTTTCCTTCTGCGCCCGCCGTCGTTTCCAAGGCGCCGCCACATGCTGCATTACGTTAGGACATAGCGGCATGTAACATGTATCAGATATTGAAAATGTTGCAAAAGATTTGTATTCATGTACGGTTCAACGTCCTGAATTTGTACGTCGTGAGCTGAGTCTGGAGCCACGTGGATGGCCCCAGATCTGACTTGACCCCGTGGGATTGCTCAACGCGCTGCGTTATTAGAGTCTATGTGTGTCTTGGCATTGGATGTCTATCGAAATGGGATCTACACGACTGGTATTCGACTCCGCGGCCTGAGCTTTGGCAGTCGAAGGTCGGAGCCACTGAGCCAATGTGCCAATGTGGCAGTTAAATGTGAAGGGAAATGGCACCATGTAATGGACGTAGTGTTATTTCAGAAGATAATTGGCTGCATTTTCTTCGTTTATTTGTATTAAAATACGTGATGGAGAAGCGTCATTTGCGAACCTTATTGGGAAATACTTGTATACCTTTTGATAAAGGAAAAGAACAGTCCGTTATAACCTGCGAATATTTCCAAACAGCCCCTTCTCTTTTAAGGAGGCCTTCATAGCACAGTGTGGAGTTCTGTTTTTATCTGAAAGTAGGCGAAAAAAAAGGCTAGTGAACAGCTTGGCGCGGTACGGCACCAAAGGGAGCAAACTGTCGAGAACTGCTAAACGAGTGAGACAAGCGAATAAAAGAGGCTTGTACGGCTGGAGCGTATCGGAACCCGGATGGCTTGCGCCACCATTCGAAACTCGGTCGGTTGCCACCCAATGGAGACAGGGCGGCTTAACAATCCCCGCGCTCTGATTCTGACGGCGCGTGCACCCAGCGAACGTCATCCGATCTCTGTGTAGCAGGCAGGTCGAGGAGCGGTTCGAGGGATTTAATAAAAGCTTTCTTTCAATCGCACCGGCTTACAGTCATTCAACGTCCCCGGCTCAGCGCAGCATCTCAGAACTGTGCACGCAGGCGCTTGCGACAACTCCTTGCGAGTAAACGTCTCCCTCCACTCTTTGTGAAGAAGGTGAGGAGGGAAATGGAAGAAAGCAGAGCCTGAATCTGAAGAGGCTTCAGCCTTCCTTCACCACTGACTTCAACCCTCCTCTCTCTCTCTCTTGACAGTCGGAAGTCACGGTTGCGGGATGACGAATTCGAAGCGGCTCCTCTCCGAACGAAAGCATTTTGCTCTGCTCGGCATAATCACGGCGTTTAGGAGGCGACGTCGAAGAAGAGGAGGAAGAGGCTGCACGCCGGCGTCTTTGCGGGCTTCACCTTCGATGCGATTTTCTTTTATTTTTTCCCTTAACCTCTCATATGCTGGCACCGTGGGTTGCACTAGTGGAGTTAGAGAACATTCCTTAATTTTCGTGACTTTCTTCGTCGCTGTCTACACGGGTTCGCTATGGTACGTTCGATAAACATGCGCGAGTGAGGAAGTCGTTTCAGTCGCGTGACAGCCGAGCGTGAGACCGCGCGGCTCCCTCGTTATGGAGCGCAGTGATTGTTATGACACATGTAAGTGGCAAGCAATATTCAATGATACTATACAGTTTACAGTCATTAACTGTGAAAGCGAATTATAGTCCACAAAATAAGATGTGCATCGCACACGGAGCAGCGCAATTATGTCGCGATAAAGTGAGTCCTGGAAGGAAGCTCCTAGGTACAGGCATCGATGCTAGATAGAGGGAGGAACATCGCGCCTATCAGCGGTCGTCATCACACGCTGAAAAAAGGAATGGAAAGCGGACACTTTTCCTTATGCCTTTTTTCGCAGCCAGCACCTGCTAGCGACCTGTCGTTGTTACACTTTGCCTCGAAATAATGACACGGAAATGGATGCTTCCTAGAATGGATGAGCGCCCCTCACCTGCAGGGCGAGTTCTCTTCGTTTGGACTGTCTTGTTCTTGAAGAGCGCAAAGATTTATGATCGCACAAAGAGACCATCTCGACAGCAACAGTTAAATCACTCTCGCGAGATGGCCCATGCTTGTTCTTCATCTGCCAGCTGGGACACATGCTTAGCGATGAATGGTCCTTGCCTTTCCATACCATAACTGAGTAGTGAGGGCCGTAGAAAAGCTAGCGACCAAACGGTGGTGGCTATATTCGCCGGCTGTTGACCTTTAGGGCCAACAACTCAGGCTGCCTGCATAGACGCGTCAAGGCATGGAGATAAGGAAGCCTGGGCGCTTGAATTGATTTGGGTCAACAGAAGGAGAGGGCCTACAGCAGCAGATTATGAAGCGATGGCGGATGCTAGCTGGTTAAGCTTTTTGGCACAGAAAGGGGAACTTCTTCACTTTTTCTCCTCCTTCAGTGGGGAGAACTGATGACTGTACCAATTCAGTTTAGTTTATTTTCCCGGGATGTCAGCGAATAAATGAACTGAATTAATGATAACGCCCTCCTTCCTCAAAGCATCGCCCACAGCCAGTCACCCAGATGAGTTACGTCTCCGGATGTGGCACATTCTTTTGGAGGTCAGCATGCTGGCATGTATTGCCAGGTAGGCCACATATACTTGACTTGGACCTTGGGTCTACGCAGGACATATGTAGTGAGCCGCTTTTATAAGGCATATCAAATATAAAATATTAAAAAGAAAAGGGTTTAGAGAGTACATCGCAGTGGTAAGAGAAATTAGAGTCGTACATATGTTAATGTGAAAACATTTGCCGGTCGACGTGTAATTGCATTTGCCCTTTGACAATGTGTTAGTGTCAGATATTATAACTGAGTGCATATTCTTCGTAACTGAAGTGCTCGATTCTAATTTCTTATGCTTTGCAATTTACAGGTGGCACTTCTCAGCGCCTTGATAAAGCGTCCACGTGTTGGACTGTGCAAATGTCCGCGTGCACTTTGTTTTGAACTGATTTGCGCACGGACGACGAAGTCGAAAGCAGAGCGCTGGCGATTAACTCAGTGAATGCATTGGCAATGGCATACTGGTTGTCTACGGCTGCAGCCGGTGAAGCTCATCTATCCGCGCCGCAGTGGATTCGAATGGCTCCCGCGGCTATATAGTGTTCAATTATGATATTGTAACGTAACGTTACGCAGAAGGCACTCTGGCACCGAGGAACACCGACAACCAGTTAGGTCAGCACGAGACGGAGCAGTCTCACTTCATCGTCGTTTCCCAATCGCCCGTTCAATTCTCCGTCGCCTTCTTTGAATGGCATGTGTCATTGCCCCCCTTCTTGGCAGCATCGCCTCGATGCTGCAAATGCGATGAGCTGACAGATAGTGTGCTAGATTGATATGGGAAGACCACAACACAAAACGGGACGCCATTAGTCTCAAGATCAGTCAGCGGGGCGGTCGTGGTAGGGACGACATGTACAACGTCAGTGATCTTGCGTCGTCTGCGGCTTGAGAGGTCTTGGGTCGCGGATTCGACTTCGTAAGTAACGGCACTGATGCGGCGGAGGACACGGTATGGGCCGAAATACCGGCGCAGCAATTTTTTGGACAGTTCGCTATGACGAACGGGCGTCCAAATCCAGACATAGTCTCCTGGCTCGTAAGCAGCGAAGCCCCGTCCCTGGTTGTAGCGGTCAGCGTCTAGTTGCTGTTGTAGGTATATGCACTGCCTTGTCAGCTGCCGCGCTTCTTCCGCGCGCTGAGTAAAACTAGCGATGTCCAGGTCAAGCTCATGTTCGTAGTCGGGGTATACGGGCAGCATTGTATTCAGGCGAGTGGTCACTCGACGGCCGAAGATAAGTTCGAAGGGAGTGAGCCGCGTGCGTCGTCTCTTGAAGTGCCGTGTTGTACGCGAACGTGGCATATGGGAGAATTTGATCCCAGGTCTTATGCTCAATATCCACGTACATAGACAGCAAGCATGTCGGCCAGAGTTCTGTTTAGCCGTTCCACCAAGCCATTAGTTTGCGGCTGGTACGCCGTGGCCCGTTTATGGCTAGTGTGTGTAAGATTCAGCACAGCCTTAGTCAGGTGAGCCGTAAGAGCTGCCCCACGGTTGGTAATAATAATAGCCGGAGCGCCATGACGCAATGCGATGTCGTGAACAAAAAACTCTGCTACTTCGGTGGCAGTTTCATTTGTGAGCGACGCGGTCTCAGCATACCGGGTCAAGTAGTTTGTCGCGATAGCAATCCAACGTTTTCCATGAGTTGACTTCGGGAAAGGACCAAGAAGATCCATCCCCACTTGCTGGAAAGGAGTTTTCGGTGGAGCGATAGGTTGAAGAAATCCGGTTGGTTTCACGGGTGGAATCTTGCGGCGTTGACAGTCACGGCAGGTTCTGACGTAAGTCGTACTGAAGGTAATAATTTCGGCCAATAGTACTTCTCTCGAATTCTTGCAAGCGTACGACTAACTCCCAAGTGGCCGGTGGCCGGTTTGTCGAGACAAGCGCTCAAGATGTCAGGCCGTAGGTGCGTAGGTACTACGAGTAGAAATGTCTCTTTTGATCTTTCATAATTGCGCTTGTAGAGAACTCCACTTTGTAGCGCGTATGACTGCAAGCTACGACGAAAAATAAGCGGTACCCTACTACCGCGCCCTTCCAGATACTCGATGAGCGGCGCCAGTTCCGGGTCCTTGCGTTGAAGGTCAGCCATATGGGATTGGGTAATGGCCCCAATAAAGGGAAAATCATCAGCGTTTTCCACTACAGTGGAGTCCAAGGGCGCGCGTGACAAGGAATCCGCATCTTAGCGCTTATGTCCCGACTTACAGACAACAGTAACGTCATACCCTTGAAGACGGAAGCTACATCAAGCCAAGCGTCTAGACGGGTCTTTAAGACCTGCCAGCCAGCACAACGAATGATGGTCGCTGACAATACAGAAGGGTCGTCCATGCAGATATGGTCGAAACTTGCTGATGGCCCACATTACTGCAAGACACTCCTTCTCCGTGGTCGAATAGCCGATCGTGAGAGTGTTCGGCTCGTGTAAGCGATAACCCGTTCTACCCCGTCTTGCCACTGGATGAGTACCGCCTCGAGGCCAACGTTGCTGGCATCAGTATGTACGTCGGTTGCGGCGTCTTCATCGAAATGGGCCAGTATTGAGGGTCTGTGTAGGCGACTTCGGAGCTCCTGGAAGGCTTGTTCTTGATCGTCTCCCCACAGGAAGGGTATGTCTTCTCTATTTAGTGCTGTCAGCGGTTCAGCTATCTTGGAAAAATCTTGGACGAAGCGTCGGTAGTAAGAACCAAGACCCAGAAATTGCCGAAGTGCCTTTTTGTCGGTGGGGCGTGGAAAACTTGACACTGCCGTAGTCTTCTCGGAATCAGGGAGGACCCCCTGTGCAATAACAAAATTGCCGAGAAAGCATAGTCCTTTGAAAGAGAAGTGGCATTTATCAGGCTTGATCGTTAGTTGCGCGCCTTTGAGTGCTTGAAGCACGATGCGCAACCGGTCCAGGTATAGCTCGAAAGCAGGCGAGAAAATAACATCATCTAAGTGCACCAAGCACGACAGAGACCAAACGGAAGTACCTTAAATTCGTATAGGCCGTCGGGCGTCATGCTTCGGACCATCTAATCAGTATTATGTGTAAAACCGCTGCTTGGGCAGGGCCAGCTTACGCTTCAGCGAGGCTTTTATGCTCTTCCATAATTGTTCTCTGAAAACGTGCATTCGGTTAGTCAATAGCGGAGCATATTCATCTGCCTACGGAAAGCAGCCGTGGTACAACCGGTTGTGATATAGAAAACAGGAAAGCTGTCGTATAAAAATAAAACGGAGGTCGTTTTTATAATAAATAATAATAATAATAATAATAATAGCTGGTTCACAGGAAGGGAAAGGCGCAGTATCAGTCACACTTGTTTCTGTGGACACCTGAACCGCGCCGTAAGGGAAGGAAGGAAGATGGGAGTGAAAGTGGAAAGAGAGAAAGAGGAGCCGTAATGGAGGTCTACAGAGTAATTTCGACCACCTGGGGATCTTTAACATGCGCTGACAACGCACATCACACGGACGCTTCTTCGCTTCGCCTCCGTCGAAACGCAGCCGCCGAGGTCGGGTTCGAACCCGGGCACTCCGGACAGTAGTCGGGCGTCTTACCACTGCACCACCCCGGCTTTTTTTTTTCTTTATTTCCTGACCGAGGACGTACAGAAAAAAGACACATGTGACATCAATAACATGACAAAATAAAAGATCAAGCATTGACTTAAAGCTTCAGCCTTCCTTAGCTGAAGTTGTCGGATTAAAAATCCCTCATATGTGACAACCCTTCAAAACTAACTAACCATTCTGGCTCTAGTTTTAAAGCTTTCTGTTCGTCCACATATGCCCGTATGCTCTCTCTAAAGAGCTGTCTCGCTGAACGTGCATCGACGTCACCGTGCTCCACAGCCATTCTGCTTTTCCATATGCTGTGAAGAGCCAGTAGCATCAAAAGATCCAACGGTGTATCATTGTTCGCTTCTACTGGCAAGAATCGGATACCATGTGGGCTTATGGGTAGTTCTTTTTTAAGCGTCCTCTGGAACACGTCCCATAAAAATACGGCTTCCCAACATTCGAGAAACACGTGTTCAATCGTCTCCTCTTTCCTGCATATTATGCAGTAGGGGTCTTCGTGGGAACGGACAAGTCGGACAAATCTCTTCCGCCGGGTGAAGGACGGCGGGCTTGGTTTGGCACATCTGTTTCTGCGCCAGTTAGTCAATCGTTTCATGTTTTTGAGGAATGTGAAAAATCCATTTCTTCGTACGGTCTGTCAGTTACGCCTGGGTCAAGCTCTCCCGGGAATTGTCGTTTCTTCTGACCGCATGTCAGGAGGTGTCCACGGGTATCTAAGGGAAGTGGTCTTGGCGTACAGGTTCTTGATGGTGCGGTTTACTTTAGACTATTTGTGGAGTGTAAACTGCACCACCCCGGCGGGGCGAGTGCCCGTTTCTGTACAGAGGTTTTGCAAAGTGATTTTTGAGTGAAAGTTTTTCTGAGTTATTTTCGTCTTTAGGACATTGATAAAGAGAGGGAGACCAGAAAGCTGGGCCAGTTGACTACCCTGCACTGGGGAAGAGGAGGGAAGGAATCAAAAAGGAGAAGAGAGTAGCGGCGAGGAGCACGATCGCAATTTGCCACCCAAGCCTTTCGCCTGGGTAACAAAATAGTGCCTTTTAGGCCTTGAGGGCAGTGCACTGTGCTGTGGCCATGATTCCAGGATTTTATCCTCTGATAAAAGGCAAGCATTGAGGTGTTAAATGAGTTTTGCTTGCAAAAGGAGGGCATTCTCACAGGAAATGCCTGATTGTCTGCTCCCAGCCATACATTTCACAAGCATGGCTATCGACCAACCCCATCTACAAAGCATGCATGTTGGTCTGTAAAAGCAGCAATGTTGCTTCGCGATGCGCTGGGTTATGATAAGACGAAGTCGCAATCTAGTGTCCAATGTACTGAGAGAGGGTCCAAAACTCTACCATCTTCCGCGCTTAAAGTATGAGCTCTAGCGCCAAAGAGCGAAGCTGCGTCAACCCTAGATGTCTACAGAGATCGCCTGGTTTTTGGTGGCTAACATCAACCAAGCTGCATACTTCATTTAGCATGCGATCTCTTCAGGCGAAGGGTATTTTGGCCACGGACCGTGGAATTTTCCCTCGTTTCCACTTCACATGGAAACACCGGAAACATTGTGCGAACCACTAAAGGATCAAGCAGGCACTGGCACCTTGACCGTTTCGTCGCGTAACAAGCAACCGGAGAAGGAAATATACTTACACCGACTGCTGTCATAAACGATATTCATTTGTCTCGCTGTACCGAAACGCCCGTCAAATCAGCTCGAAACATATCGCGAAATAATTTATGGTTACTTCGCTTGTCCCAGCCCCTTACTGCTAACCTGTCTTATACTCTCCGACTGTTTTTTACCTTCTTTTTACCTTCACTTAGGTCCACTCTGAGTGGTGTCGTACCGCGCGATGCACTGCGACCGCCGACACTTCCCTGAAAGGATAAAGAAACGAAGAAGGATTTGCTTGAGGCGCCCCTGGCATCACCTTCAATCACGCCAGTGCCGAACCAAAATAGCCCTCGTTCGCTCGGAACCCGTCGATGAACCGCGATTACGAGCTGCAGACTGTGGCCGTGGAGGTTACTCATGAAGACCGGCGTGCTGGAGACCAGAAAAGGCACTACGCGCGTCGAGAAAGTGTAAGAGATCGAACAAAAAGATGGAGACGGGTTGCCTCGAGAGCCGTTAAAGTCAGCACCCTCGCTGACCGCAGCCGGCTGCAAGTTGGCGCAAATGTTTCTTGTTTTTCGGCGGACTTGCGCTGCACCTGTCGGCGCCCTAAATAGACTCGGCCGCAGAGAGTTGACGGGCGGCGAAATCGCGGACGCCGAGTTCGCTACTTAGCAGAGGATGAGTTGAAGTCTTCGTTCGCCTGAAGCCTACCCACGCGCAGGCTCGTGTTGCGTTGTGTTCTAAATTCGAACTCTGCGCCTAATTAGCCGTAATGGGAGAAGAGTTGCGTAGCAGGAAGGGAGAATCGGAAAGCAGGGATCTATCTGGGGGCCTAATATTTTGCATTGCCGCTAGGCGACTCGCTCGAAACGACGGTATAATTGCGCTGCCTATATAATGATGGAGAGAGTTGACCGAGCTGAGTCGCTTGCATTCTCATGCGTGCGTGTGTGAATACGTGATCGCGCGGGCTTCAACGCGTGATGCAGATCTGCGAAACAAGGGAAGTTTCTTTGTTACATAAGACTTGTGATTGACATAGGTTCCCCTTGACTAAGATTTCGAGAAGGAGGGGCACAACAGCGAATGAACCGAAATCAAGATCGAAAATTCCTAGTTAGTTATGATCAAGCAATAATGTCGATCAGTGAAAGTGAAAAGCGTGAGATGAAGACGACTATACTTGCTGCGCAGTGCGAGATGGAACATGCGGCGCGCGTGTACGCGGCGCCGTCTGTGCAACGCATGAACTCGCAAATGAACGCAGTAGAGCTAGTGGTATAAAACAGCGCGTTTGTGAACATGACTATTCCATGCACGCATGGAGGCTTTTTTTTTTTCTCCAGTAACGATTCAGTTGCTTTCTGCTCCATCTAAAGGCGTGGCTGAGGTTTAATGATAAGGTTTTACTGACAGCATTAAACTCTCCACACATGCTGCCGCGTCTCTTAGAAACATACGTGGTCGTATCTATATTTTCTGGCATGCAGCGGGAAATTGTTACCATATTGAAAGGCAACGCCCACCTAGACAATGATGACGTAAAAAAAAAGATAAAAGTAGAAAATGCTGACCGCTGACATAACATCTGGTGGCAGCCCCGGGATAGAAGACATCTGGGAATCAGCTATGTCTAAATTTCATCCGAACAAGTTCCTTACATATCATGGCTGTGCGATGAAGTATGGGCATAGAAAATCAAATGTTTAATAAGAGCGCTATTATTTTGGATTGCAGAGTGACGTATTTTCTCATTAAGGCGTCTATTTAACGTAAGTTTGATAAGAGCGTACCTCCTCGAAAACTACTCTGACGTTTTTTTTTTTTGTTTTTTGTTTTTTCATGTGCGAGCTTCTCTTCATAAACATGCAATGTGCTGGCTCGCTCAAATGCATCACTGCCAATGACACCATTGCATCAATATGTTTCTTTGCAATTCCTGGCTCCTCCGCACACTAAGTGCCGTGTCCGTACATGTATTCGTGCCTGATGTGTACTGTACTTGCAACATTCGGTTAGCGCTGCCATCATTTTTTGAGCCACATAATGTTCCTCGTTACGTGTTCAAGCTGTCCGACCCAGCGTTCACGAATCTTGCCTCGTTTCATTATAGCTGGTCGGCTTGGCGGCGTTGCTCAGCTTCGGGAACGTATCAGAAGCTATGAAGACTCGAAGAGCCATGCGATTCCCGGAGCACTAAAGCGAAAAAAAAAAAAAAAAAATTGGCTGATGCTTATTCTTGCTAAACCTAGTTTGGAGAAGCGAAAAAGTTTTGCTTGCTCTTTCTTTGGTTAGGCTTAGGTTTAGACATGGGCAGACATGATTTTGTAGCTATTCAGTTGGCGAGGCTATGGAGTTATGGACGCCGTCGACTACAAGAGGGAACGCGTGATGCTGTATCTCTCGACGAAGCTAGGTCAAAGGTAAGTGGTGGTATACCGTAGGTGGTACCATGGTCGAGCCATATAACCACAGTGGGACCTCTGGTTCCTTGAAGGTCAGGTGCATGCCCAGGCTGACCTTGGCTGATACATGGCGTAGTGGAGATTTCGCTTCAAAGCGGTGTTTCGAAAGCAAGTGGGTGACAAGGAAGCCACGAATTGAAATGCGGTCAGATCACTTAACTAAGCACGCGATGTTTCCGGCTAAAACACTTCCAAATACCTACAAGCAGCTCGAAAGAACACAGCTGGAGATGGAAGGGTAGACATGCGGGGCGCTAACTGTGAACGTTATTTGCGTACAAGCTAACACGATGTACTTACATGTAAGATCGAAGTGTCATAAAGTGAAAACACGCATTGCGAACGGTACACACATGAAACTGCCCAGCAACACGTGCCAACCAGCGTAGGTCATGACTCGGTAGGTATGCCGTGCTTGTGATGTGTCTGCTCACGTGGAGTACACTCGATGCTTACATGCACGGCACGTCGGCTTGTCCTCGAATAACATTGGCTGTTATCGTCCGTGCTATCCACTCATGGGTCTTTAGCTGAGCTTTTCTTCCGCGCTACGTTTACACGTTATTACGATGCAGCTATCGCAGACCAAGTTTTTACTTACCGAAGTGGAACGTTCATAGGGTCAAGCCGAGCGTGTGGCGCGATAACAAGCAAAAGGCGTTAACAGGAATGGCTGCTGAAGGCAACTTATGCCGTTGCCTCTTTGGCGTTTTGCGTGCGATTTTTGCTACCTACGACCACGAAGGCAACGTAGTTTCGGATCTGCTGATCGTCTGTGTACACTACACGCATGCACCAAAAAACGCAGGCTTCGAGCGTACACATCCGCGGGGCGCATATATGGTGACCATGCAGGATTCTCGGTACATTATGTAAAATTTAAGTGCGCTCTCAGGAAAGCAGCAACAAATGACGAGAAATACGGAAGAGAAATAAACAGAGTAAACCAAAAGAAAACAAGCGGCGAAAGATAAACAGCGGCGGCACAGGTACGTTGTTCGTCTCCTGCGGCGCGCAGAGTCGGCGGCCGAATCGGGGTCGCTGGTTTGAGAGGCGAGAGTGGCGACGCCACGCTCTGCGAGAGCTGTCACGGAAACTGCTGCGGCTGCGGCCCTTTTTGGCGACAGCTGATCGCCTGGTGCCGACCGCGGTACGGGAGACCAAATTCGAGGTGCATACAAACGCTGCGACAGCGAATGCACACCTTGAACAGCGATCGAGTCGGTTCCGTGGTTATTCGAGGAGCACATGTATACAATACAGAGCGCGGTATCAGGAGCGGGCCCGAGCGGCGCTCAGTCAGTCATTCTGCGTTAGTGGAAGCGAGGACATCGAGGCACCATATAACTGGGCCATGGTGACGGGCGCACTCGACGGGTCTGTTCAGGGCCCTTATACTTTACACACGCTCAGCTGCTCGCTGACTGCGTTTCAAGCCCGTGCTTGTGAAGCACTGCCACAAGTTGCACTTCACGGGCCCAGATTCACAAACTTGTTCTCGTAAATTGGCTTTCGTTAAGCTTACTTTCGACTGACCGACAGTTTGTTATGTTTTTGTTTCGTTTTTTTGTTTGCCTGTAACTTCTTAGCGGCAAGCCTGTTTTATTTACGTATATCAACAATTTTAAGTACTTCGCCCTGATCCTTCGCACCCAGGTAGTTTCAGCACCGCGGAAGCTTCCAAGCGAACTTGCAGCCTTGTTTTCTTTTATTCTGGAGCCAGCGCTCTTTGCGCGCGGTGCGAGCACCGTCGTCCTTGTGGTGATACCTCGGACACAAAACTCAGAATTTCTCAGCTGTACCGCGTTTTCCTCGACCCGCTTTGAACAGCCTGCTGTTGTTCATCAGCGTGGCTAGTAGTTGTAAATACACTCGCCTTCCTCCCTTTCCCCTCACCTTCCTTCGAGGAGTTCTCCGTGTGGCCCAGTGTGTTCGAGAAATGCCCGTTGCACCGCGTGCGCACACGTCGGAAGGTGCCCGTCTCTGGGTCATCGTTGTCGCGCCCTGATCTGCATAGACAAGGCAGAACAGCTCCGGTGAATCGGTAATGCGCGACGCCCATTGTTCTTGCTCGTTCCGCGTCGGTTCCGAATGGCCGTAACTCACCGGACGAGCGAGCGGGACGGCGAAAAGCTGCTGCTGCTCCATGTGCTTTCTTCGTCGTTGCTGTGCTGCTAGCAGCATTACAATCTCTTTCTTTATGACATTACCCCGCGTTCCCGTTTCTCGGGCAATGACGATAACCATGCGCAACTTTCAAGACGCGCAGTGCTTGTTTGGCAAATCAAGCGTCCGCGCGCACCCAGCTCGTGACGCGCGCTTGTACCGGAAGCGTCAGAGAGGGAGACGCTGTTTGGTACAGCTGCTGCTGCTGCAGCTGTTTCTAGCGCGTCAGCGTGGTTTGGTTGTCGTCGTACTCGTCGCTGGGGTCCCAAACAGAAAAAACTGGCACGCGGGCCGCGAGAGCTGCTTTCCGGTTTTGTAGGTTACACGCCGCGAGCGTTCTGTAAGTGCGGCCAGGAAACGCGTCAAAATGTTGGGAATGCGCGCGCCTCTCCACCTCTAGGTTAGTGCGGATATTTTCTTCTCTTTGAGAAGGAAAAACAACGGATTAAGCAACAGGAAAAGGCGGGTCGCGTGTTGGAGCAATCAAGAACAGCTTGTTTTGGAAGCCGTGCGTTCGGTGCATGGATGAGCGTTATGCTGCGCTCTGTATTTTGCATAAGACGTGCGCAGCGTAAGGCACAGACGCCCGCGTTGGCGCGCTTGCGTTGTGTTTTGGTTGAGGCAGTCGATGTTGCGGTTGGAGGCATTTGCACAATCCAAGTACTGCAGATAAGCAGTCCAGAAATGGAAAAATGCCCTGAGTTTCTCAATATGAACGACCTAAAGTAAGCAATGTGCGGTTGGCCTTTGATCCGGTCCATTCTCCATCGCCTCCCATCGAGTAGCCTCCACCCTCCCGCGAAAGCTTATTTTATCATTGTCAACTGCATCATCACCGTCCCAATCCATCCAAAAAAATAACCACACTTGATCAAGGACCTCGGTTTTCCTCTTTGCACGAATAGCGCACTACTACAAGGCTGTCTACACACAGACGTTAGTTTAATTTCGGCTAACGATTTATATAAAAATAACCGCCATTAAAGCTGTTATACTGGAGCAGTATGCGGACCAAACATGTCTAAGGCGTCGGAAGAAAAAAAAAAAAAACTGAAATCGGAACGGGCGCGCTCGCTATTGAAGGTGGTTCAAGTGTTCGGCGAGTGTTTCTTTTACGAATTTTGCTTGCACTCCAAGGGGACCGCTTTTAAGCTGGACAGTATTTATGTTTCAACCATAGACACGTGTCTCGCCGCCTACATTCAGGCTGGCCCTACGTGGAGAACCAAAAGATAAGTAAACTAGTGCTGGCGCCACTTCACCCCCAATAAACAGTTCATCGTAATTGTGTCCCAGTTCAGTTCAGTTCAGTCGTTCAGTCGTGTCCGACTCTTCGTGACCCTATGGACGCCACGCTTTCCGGTCTCTGACTGGCTTCCTAACATAACATAACTTCATCTGCAGTGCCTCGAGGATGCCATCTAACCATCGCGTTCGCTGCCTACCCCTTCTCCGGCGACCCTCAACCTTTCCCAACATCAAATCTTTCTCCAGCAACTCCTCTCTTCTCATCAGATGACCAAAGTAGCTGAGCTTTAACTTTAGAATTTGACCCTCCAATGAGTAGTCAGGGTTTATAGTCGCCAATATCGACTGATTTGATCTTCTGGCAGTCCAAGGAACTCTCAAGAGTCTTCGCCAGCACCACAATTCAAACGCGTCAATTCTTCGGCGGTCAACCTTTTTCACAGTCCAACTCTCGCATCCATACATCACAACTGGAAAGACTGTGTCCCAACGTAACCTTAATTCCGTCGCCAACGCCATTGTCCATAGCTGGGATCATGACCCCGCGCCAATACTGATGCCGGAATCAATAGCAGAGCTTATCGGTTTGATTGGATTACATTGTGCGCTACTAATGCCTTCCTAACAGGAAGTAATAGAAAAGAGTGCATAGGGGGACGCTTACCACACTGACTGTAAACCATACCTAGACGCCCTTGGTCTTTTCAGCTTAGGTTTCTGTGCATAAACCCTACTATTCCCCCAATAACCCTAACCGATAGGGTTACCTTATTGCTTATATAGGAGCACGCCCTCTGAACGTACTGGCTTGCCTGTCTTAGCCCCCTTTGCCGTAAACATAGCCACCGTCGCGTAAGAAACATCAGTGGCTTTTCCAGAGGCGTGTGAAAGCAACGAATTAGAGGTAATGCGTATCGTACTTAATCGGGACTTGCCGAGCGCGACACTTACATTAAATATTAATGGCATGTCGTTACCGTGTTTAAATTATCGTTTATCGGGTTACTCTGGCGGTATCTGCGCAACGCAACCGGATCGAGAAATGCGGAGCTTATGCTCGCTCTACGTTTTTAATGCGTGAGCATCATCATCATCTTCAGCTTGACTATACCCACTGCAGGGCGAAGGCCTCTCCCATACTCCTCTAATTAACTCGGTCCTGTGCTAGCTGCATCCACTTGACCCCTGCGAACTTAAACTCATCCGCTCAACCTTTCTGCTGCCCCCTGTTACGCTTTTCTTCCATTGGAATCCAGTTTGTTACCCTAAGCGACCGTCGGTTGTCCTCTCTACGTACTACATGCCCTGCCCATGCTCATTTCTTAATCTTGACTTCCACTAAAATGTCATTACCTCGGGTTATTTCTCTGAAAAACTCTCCGTGCTTCCTATCTCAACGTTGCACCTACCATTTTTCGTTCCATAGCCCTCTCCATTGTCCTCAACTTCATGCGTAAGCATTAAGTGCCCATGTTCGTGGGGTTTGTGTCAGCCGTTTGTGTGAGCATGAGTATGTCGCTATCGAACAACATAGAGCGAAACCAATAACAGCATCTGAAAGAGTTTAAAAGAATGAGCTTCTGTGTCAAATTTGATGCATGTAGTGCAATTAAGCAATTCAGTTCAGTTCAGGCGTTCAGTCGTGTCCGACTCTTCGTGACCCTATGGACCATGTCACGCCACGCTTTCCGGTCTCTCACTATCTTCTTAACATCACATAGCTTCATCTGCAATGCCTCGAGAATGCCATCTAATTAAGCAATTAATTAGAGCCAATTAAGTCAATCAGACATCGAAATAGCCGTGCAGAGTAATGACGACGTGTAAATCGGGTGACGCTGTACTCGACTTCCGGTAGTTGGAAATTTATATCGTTTGAACGTGAACGAGCGGGAAAAGGCGTGATTTGCGTGCACAAATGGGTGGAAATGGTTAGAATATGCACATAAAGAGAGGCAATCAACCAACTGCAGTCTGAATAAAGTTCATAAATAAAAGAAATGTTTCAAAAGAAGTACTTAAATGAGCAGAAGATGGGGTAAATATGGTAATTGGTGCCGTGACGTCATAGCGTTGCCTAGTAATGCGGTACTTCATGGAAAAAAGAAAAAAAAAAAAACCGGCGGAGCCGCATAGATAAGGCCGTCGCGTTCGTCTAGTCGTTCGCTTCCTGTTGTGGAGTTCGGATGTGGTAATGCGTTGTGCGTTGCGCGTAGTCATTTCGTATGGATTCCTCAAATAGTGTCAATGCGAAACCGAGAGGCGTCAAATGAGAGTAGAAAAGTCAATGCTTACGCATTCTTTCAATGCGGTTACCGCAGGGATCTCTAACGTTTTTATTCTTCTTGCTTTAGTAACGTAAATCATTGTCGTGCCAGGTTGTAATAGATATGTCAGAGACATTGCTTTCTACTTCTTCATGCAAATTAATTCACGCTCAGTCCGATTTTCTTATCGTTTTTTTTTTTTTCAGCGATGATTATCTAGCCAATGGCCCAGACACTCGTCACGTTAACGTGAGAATGTGGCCTAGTTGATAGATGTTCATTGCAAACGAGCGCGAAAAAGATGAAGACGCAGAGGAGAAGACGACAGAGTGCTTGTGTCATATTGTCGTCTTCTCGGCGTCTTCGTCGTTTTCGCGCTCGTTTACCATGAACTGGTCACGTGACGTTGCCGTTCCGACAGCCACGACACGACAGCGCTACGCGGGGCAGGTGTGTAGCATATCCGCTATGAAACGTCGAAACAAGCATGCGTGCTTTGCCGTGCGAGCTCCGCGTAGTTAATTAGCGCGCGCGGGAAATGAACCGACGCCATTTAGTCCGTTTAAAAGGCACGCGGTCCAAACAGCACCAACGTGGGGCCGTTCACGAGTGAACAGGAGAGTTGGCAGGTAGAGGAGGGGATCGTTGGAAAGGGGACTCGTGCCTCAATAGCGGCCTCATAAAACAGCAGCAGGAGTGGCGGCAGTAACAGCGAGAGAGAGAGCCTCATGCGCTGTTGTTTCCAACGGGCCGTTCGCGCCGCGTGTCGGAAGCGGCTGACGGTGAGGACCCTACTCTTCCATCAGCTGTGCGTGTGTTAACTCTATGGCTATGCGTCAGCAGCACGACCCGGCCAATGGATGATCGTGATGCGCACACCGCCGCCACTGCCGTGCTTGCAGCGGGCCAAACCGCGTGTTTGGGTTCTGCTTTCCTTTTTGTTCCTTCACGCGCTCTTTGTAGTCCGCGTCTTCTCATCGCTGCCACCTACGCACGAGCGCGAGTGGCCGCCGAACGTGACGGGGAAATTAGGCCTTGATGTACCTCCGCCGCTGCCGGACGCCCTCGTTCAGTCTTTCTTTCTTTCTTTCTTTCTTTCTTTCTTTCTTTCTTTCTTTCTTTCTTTCTTTCTTTCTTTCTTTCTTGCTCTTGTCGTTTGTTTCCACGGTGATTTTCAGGGCAATGTATTCGTGCACGTGTTTAGTAGTGCCCCCATGATCCCAAAGCTTTCTTTGAAGCGTCGTTTCTTGTAGTGGGGAGTCAGTGTATGCCATTGCGCGATCTGCGTTTCGGGAGAGAGCGCGTTTGCGGAAAGTGGGAGTGCGTGAAGGGGTTGGGAGTTGTTCGTGGAGCTGTCAATTCAACTCGCTGTGTTGAATTTTATACTCACGCGTTCATTCCGTTCTCATGATGATGAATCTGCTCCTCCTACCCCCTCTCCGCCAAAGGAAAGGAAGTAAGGAACCTCTTCTGAATAAAGGGATTAGGCAGCAGGTAATGGTTCACACAGTCAATTCGGCGTGGCACCCGCATTGTGTGAGCATGCGTCTACGAAGTAGCTGAAAGTATCTCAAGTCGATTTAACAGCCGCCACCTCGCTCAGTCGGCAGAACATCAGACGCGAAATCAGAAGCTGTGGGATCGGATCAAACCGGTGACATTTGTTTATTTCTTCTATTTTCTGATCATTTATAGCCATGATGACATTATTAATTCACACTGGGCAACATAAAAAAAAAAATTATCTATGCTTTCCTTGTCAAAGGCTGCTGAGCCCCTTTGTGTGTATCTCGTGTTGGGCGTCTCATTTTCCTGCTTTTGTTTGCTTGTTAGCTGAGGGCCTCCAATCTTGGCAGTCTTGAGGTCGTAGGTTGCTTCAGAGGGTTATTCCTCATCCTCCCCGGTAGATCACGTTTCATGAGGCCAGCAGCCCGATATAAACGGGAGTGGCACTGAGGCCACTCTCAAGGATGGGTAACACGTAACATAAGCACCCAGAAAACCAAATTTTGTTACTTGGAAGATTGAGCAATCACCACCTCAGCTTAGTCGGTAGAGCAGCGGAATTTTATGATCATGGGTTCGGAACCCACCGGCGGCATGTCGTCATTTTTTTTTCCCCACTTTACAATCGTATATCGCCGTATAAATAATTATTTTGTGTTATTTAATCCGCCCTCCCTTCCTGAAAATTCCCCTGTTCATTCATCCCTTGATGTGAGCGGTTGTTCAGTGTCTTGGCAACAAAGAAGCGTCAGTTTTGTCGTGTCCTGCTTTCATTTTTTTTTTAATTGCAAACGATGGCAAAGTAACAAAATTCGGTGTGCATTCAGTCTGCGTGTTTCGTTGTATGTCGTCCGCCTGAAACACGTACGACAAAAAAAAAAAAAAAAATGAAGTGACACCGGGAAGTCACCGGGCGTGGTGAATTTCAGAGAAACCGAAAAGTGGGTCCAAACCGAGCTCGCGTACGACAGTAGGGGAAAGGTCAATGATCCAAGAGCGGCAAAAATCTGCCCTCACCGGCAGCATTCTGTGCCGAACCAACGGCGACATCGACATTCTTCTAAGGTCGCTTAATGGTCAGGAACGCTGTTACACTGTATCCTTACGCAACGTGTACTCGAGGATTGCGAACACGGGTCGTATGGATGTAATCTTCCGGGGATTGCGCAACGTGCTCATTACGCAACAAAATCTCTAGTATCCATAGCTGCGTTTCTAAAACACGTTTCTCAAAGTAGCCAGGACCGACGTCTGTAGTCGATCCTCCTTTCGGCGCTGTGCTGCTTATTTCTTGCGAGAAAAAAAATATCGCTCTCATTGCTGCCAATCGTCAACTGGCAAACACCGCCTCTAGCGACATTCGTAATCGTTATTGTGACTTGCTGGACCTCGCCTGCAACCGGAGCACCCGCGGCATGCAGGCTGCAAGCGCCGCGAGGATGAATACCAACTCCAAGGTATGCCAACTAGGTGTACTTTCTTACTGATTGACGTCATTTTCGTTGTCGCTCCTCACTCATTATTTAGCTGCTGAATCAACAAAACCCTTCTTGCGAGCTAAACGGTCACAATAGGAACTCCTTTGTGCACTAAAGAAACTAAGAAAAAAGTGTTTGACTGTTCCCTGTTACAAAACTGCACTGGAACATTTTCGCTAAAGCTTGCTCTTATGAGAAAATGAGGTTTTTTTTCGAGACGTCAGGCTTCCAAAGAAAAAAAGAAAAAAGAAACTCGTTTTGCCCGAACCGTAATTCGTCGAGCACTTTAATTGCTTTCTGTCGGGAATATTGCATAAGCACAACAAATATTAATTTCCTTTTGCACATGCTAGCGTGTCGTTTATGAGCCTTATGGCCCGATGGCAACAGGTGATTTTCTCAGTCCACCGCGGCGGCTTGTGCCCAAGGCGTTCGGTCGCTTAGCCCAAGTTAGTACGATCAAATCCCAGCCGCGGCAACCGCATCTCGAAAGAAGCGAAATGTAAGAGCGCCCGTGTGTATCGCGTTATCAACCAAATGTATAAAAAAAAAACAAAAAAACATGGACTCCAAATTAATCTATAGCGTATCAGTTGAGATTTTTTACCATCCTTAGAGGGTGCCGGTGACGTGAGGGCCGGGCGGCTGAGTGGCTTTATACACCGCTGCCTACGTACTACTACCCGAAGGCCGTGTAGTGATGGTTAGCCGCACTCAATAGTGACAGCCATGAAGAGGGTCGTACGTTTCCAGCGTAAAGGATGGTGGCCGCTGAGGTCGTCGCCCTCGATGTTCGACAGAGAGCTTTTCGGGCCTGTTTCCTGCGCCCCAGCGCGTGTTTCTGCGCGTTTCTGCGTGTACCCGCAGCTGGTGTTGTCGTTAGCACAGCTGCTCGCAGTGTGTGCCCACGTGTAAGCAGGTACAAGCGGCTTCGCGCATATGCAGCGCCGGTTGCTGAAGCGGAGGAAAGCTGAAATTTGGACGAGTTGGTTTACATATTCATATTGCGTCAACAGTGCACCAAGGACCGCGTGAGAAGAGTATCGATAAAGACACGCGCTTGTCTGTGTCTCCGTTCTGTGCCGTTTTAGATGCGATGTTGGCGCAATATGGGCGATGAAGGTACTTTTTTGCACTATGACCCCCTTCCACGCACGCACGCACGCACGCACGCACGCACGCACGCACGCACGCACGCACGCACGCACGCACGCACGCACGCACGCACACACACACACACACACACACACACACACACACACACACACACACACACACACACACACACACACACACACACACACACACACACACACACACACACACACACACACACACACACACACACACACACACACACACACACACACACACACACACACACACACACACACACACACACACACACACACACACACACACACACAAAGAGAAAAATTCTGCTTTTTATTTTATACAGTTCACAGAAGATGCGTCTTTCTTTACCTCTTTGAACATGGGTGGTCCAAATTAAATAGTTCTTTTCACCCGGAATATTTTGTTCACTCGTTGTACTTGATGTGAGAGGAAGGATTATTGCGCATTTGTTGCACGAATTTAGACATACATAAAGTTGTGAACGCTGCGCTTGCCATTAACAACCGTTCCTTGAAAGCGGTGCATAAGGTGACACGGATATGCAAATATTCAAGAATGGAAGATAGATAAAGAGAGAGGGGGGGGGGGGGCAGACAGAGAGAGAGAGAGAGAGACAGCGCTCACGAAGACGAGAATTCAAACTTCACAGTGTTGTAGGGAAGAGCGCTGAAAATGCTGTCTGATTTGGGGGGAAGGGCAGTATAAACACTTCGTGGTTAAGCAGAAATCGCACACGGATATAAGCAGCTTGCACGCGAATATATAGGTAAACTTGCGCGTACCATTCCGTTTGTACTTTGGCAACAACGACTATTTGAGAGACCCTGAATTTGCGATCGATTCGAGTGCGTTGCACCCGGATGTACCACGTGGTCGCTTTTACAAGCTTGTTTCCAGCTATTATTGAGAGCGAACCTGGTGTCATGTGCAGTGAGCCGTGCCAGGTGTTTCAGTGAAGCCCATTACTAGCTTTTTTTTTTAGAATATAGGCTTTTTTGGGGCAAACGGATATTTTTTTTTTGAATACTAAGGTGAATCACGTTAACCGATGGATGACTGAATTACAATGGACAACTTTATGTCGGCACCCAATCACCTGCAATATGATATTTGCAGCTGACTATTCCTTATAACCATAACTGTTTTTAGAATTTCGGAAGAGCGATTAGTTTTGGCGCTGTGGTTCTAGATAGTTTGGCAATTTCTCGCTCAATTTTGCGCAGCGGTGGTTTGTACTGGTTTTGGAGGTTTAACTTCCCAAAAGCTGTTCGCCTGCATCGGAAAGCGGGCGGCGCAGCCTGGATTCGATTCCGCATTATTGGGTACAGCAGTTGAGTGCACTAACCGCTGCGCCACCGAGTAGTGGCTTATTGAAACAAGCAAAAAGGCGAGGAAAACACGTAGCCAACCACGGAAATTGCTCTTTGTCCATCAAATCGCGGCACACGTGGTACGTGACCTTCTCTGTTTGCCTCTCAGAGGACATCACCCTCCACCCCCACCCCCAGCAGCCAATGGTGTCGACCGATTCTTATAACTCGGAGTTTGCTCTCCTTAGACCTGCTAGTATGACAAAACATGCTGCGGCAGATGAAAGGGGTTCGATTACCTCGACCGTATTAACGGTGGCCCCATGGAAATCGGTCGCGGCAATGGGAAGTCTTTTTTATGAGACTTTCCTTCACTCGTAGCCGACTGTAGTCGCTTTGCGCGCAGTGCTTGCATAAAGCGACTTTCGAATTACCAGCCAACGCAGGAGGGGTGGGAGGCAGCTCTGACCAGCTCGGACGCAAGGGGTCACAAAGAACTCACCAAAAGAGCAGGGACAGCAGCCTACGCCAATGGGGTTCCGGACTGAGGACTCCAAGCGCCTCTACAACCTCCTAAACATTTTCAATAAAATATATTTACCACCACCACAGATCACATCATGGCATTACAGAGGAGGTCTTGTCATTAAACATTGCAACGTAAAACACTTCAACCATTTCTCCGCCGCGGTGATGCAGTGGTGAAGATGTCTGACTACTGTGCCGGACCCGGATTCGATCCCCACCGCCGGCGACTGCGTTTCGATGGAGGCGAAAGAAATTATACTTCGCAACTCTCCACTACGGCTCCTCTTTCTCTCTTTCCACCTTCATTCTCGCATTCCTCCTTTCCCTTACGGCTTGGGTCAGGTGTCCACGGAGCAAGTGTGAGAGATAGGACACATTTTATTTTCCTGTTAACCAATTATTAGTATTAATATTATTGTTCTTGTTGCACAGTATGGTCCAAAAAGGCACTTGCCCTCTGCCAATAGTTTTCTACTAGAATCATCATTTTTGTTATGAACGGTTCGCATGAGTATCATATTTTGCTACTTGGCTACTTCAAATCCGATGGCTGAAACCGCTTACCATAGAATATTGCGCCGCGCGACGGAGAAATAATAATAATAATAATTGGTTCACAGGAAGGGAAAGGCACAGTATCTGTCACACTTACTCTGTGGACACCTGTCTGCGTCTTATAGCACATGCAAAAAAAAATAATAAATAAAGCGGTGGCAACAAAATGCTAACTAGGTTCAAGCTGAAATATCCTAAAGATATATAGTAACATCAGCAAACGCCACTGATGGTAAGATGAATTCATCGCTGAGAAGCCGGGCACCAGGCGAGGCGAAGCTTGACGTGTGCGTTTGGGGACATCTTTTCCTACTTCGCAAATGGGGACTTTTCTCCCGGGGACGTTTTCTCCGTGGCCATTTTTACCCGGTACGTAGCGGTGGGCGCCACTGTGCGCGACTTACCGAGGAACTATTTGGATGGTCGGCGTGCTATGCATAGCGCGGTGGTTCATAATTGGAACTGCAGGAAGCGGACCACCGAACGCCGATGTCATGGGCGAACGTTACTCTACGAGAACAAGCGCGAAATGTAACATGCGCACTGGCTAGCCTTATCGCTTGTGTTGTACATGGGGGCGACATATGCGAACAAAGCCGCTTTTTCCTCATCCACGATTCAAATTTCTGAAACGGAGTAGCGTCCGTGTGCTGTGCGATGTCAGCCCACGTTGAAGATCCCCAGGTGGCCGAAATTACGTAGTAATCCACTACGACTCCCCTTTCTCTATTCACACTTTCACTCCCACCTTTCTCCCTTCTCTTGCAGCGTGATTCAGGTGTCCAGAGAACAACCGTAACATACAGTGCGTCTTTACTCTCCTGTGAACCAATTATTATTCTTGGACTTGAGCGATATCGAAATTGCGCTAAAGTCGCCCGTTCGATTGTCCGTCCGGACTGCGCGCTGACAGGTGTCCGAGTTTTCTCGAGCAGCCCAGAAGCTTCGCCCGTCAGCACAGTTCCCGGGCCGGCGGCCATATTCAGTTAGACTCCGAGCGCGTGCTGAGTATTTTCGTATTTCTGCAGATAATATCGTGCTCTAAACAATGATACAAGCTCCAGCTTTGCATGTTCGCTTTCTTTTCTACACACGGAAGCGTCCAGAGGTCCGAACACGGATTGTTTCTTCGTGCTGTCCAAAGTTGTTCACCGGTTTTGCAATCTTTTCAGCGCGCAGGCTTGAAAACATCGCCAGCGAATCGCTGTGCGCTGGAGCAGCTAACGCATGTTGTAAATGCCTTTGCAAACGCTTTCGTCTGCTTTCAAGCGCAGTGAGCTGGGCCCTCGGAAGAACTTCGCCAACAGCAACCGCAAGCAAATCCTGCAAAGCTGAGGGCTGTAAAACGCTTCGCATTCAGGCATGTCGTGCTCCGTTCGCGAAGAGCACCGTTTGATTCGCGCCTCTATTTTCTCTCCACGTCAAAGGATAGATGTGCGCGCGGCCTTACTGTGAGAGAACTGCGTCGTGGTAACTAATGGTTGGCAATAGTCTGCTAAAAGCAAACGATGGAGGGAGTTTACAAGGCTTTGTAACGATAGCACTACTTCCTGTCAGAGCGGAAGCCGAGACCTGTCAGCAATAGTCCGGGGCTGAAAAATCGAGTGTAACCCATTACAGAATCATAACGACTCTAGCGTGTTTTCCTGACCCACGTGACGGTAAGAAATTCGAGCAGCGGAGCGGCTAGTTCGCATTTATTTTTATCGGGTATACATGATGTTCTCAATCTAGGGAAGCACGCACCGATTGGCCTTGATATACGTCCGAAGTTCTCAGCTTTTGTTTTATAAAACAGCGCAGGGACACGGGTCTAAGACAGAGAAGAGACACACACAGCGATGAACTTGAATGCCTTGCTTTAAAAAGCAGTGTGTTCTTTCCAATAAACGCAGTTGCAAATTCAACGCCGTGTGTGTCTTCTCTCCGTCTTAGACCCGTGTTCCTGCGCTCTTTTATAAGGTATGCATAACTAACTCGCCCGAACTACCGTTTTACTACAGTTCTGAGTTTCTCTTGATTGGGCATAGATAATCTCTAAATTATAAGCTGTAGGCGATTTGTGGCTGCTAGAAGGAGTGACAGAAAGGAGAATGTCGTCAACAGCGCGTGCATCTTTCGGGCAGCGCTAAATGTGCCTTCAAAAATTGTGCTTCACTTCCTCATCGTCACCTGTCCCAAAGCAAGAGTGCCGGCTAACACATGGCTCCTTGATCGTGGGCTCCCGTCTTCCGGAGGCCTACTTCTCCAAGATCAATTTTTTGAGCTTTCGCAGATCCTCTCACGCGTCGCCGGCGAATTACACGGGCTTCTTCGGAAGCGGGAGCGAGCCGTGCCTTTAGTGGCCTCTCGCGGTAGCGCATCTTCCACGCTGTGACGAATCGAGGCATGCCGCTCCCGCATAGGCGATGAAACGCGTCTATAGCAGCGTACCCCGAGCCGCTGCCTTTGCGTGCCTTTGCGTCAGGGAAGGCTTTCATAGCTTCCTTTTTTAAAGCGCAAAAATACAGCGCTGCGAAAGACAATCGCAGTACGCACGCTGCTGAAGGGTTCTGCGTCCTGTGTTCATTTTTGCAGAGCCGTATTTCTTTCCTTCAGTGCAAAGGTGAACCGACTACAACCGCAACGTGTACTGCAGACGCTTGCTGCTGTTCTGCTATGGGTGCCAGAATGACAGCACGTGACTCTTTAATGCGCACCTGCTTATAATGCACGGCGAACATGTTCTCGAATGCAGAAAAGGTGGTGTGATGGGGCGCTTGCGCACACCATGTTGCCAGGCAGAAAACGTCAGTGGTAGCGGTTTGTGGAGGTGATGACGGTGCGTGCGGTTCCTCGAATACTACGGATTTGAAAATAGAAGAGCGCAGTTTTCTTGTTTCGGGGAACGCGGCCTCACATTATCTCGAGCGGTGTTGGTGAAAATGCGAAATGAAAAACGTCACGCAGCAAGTTTTGAGGATTTTAATAACGCCTCTTCTATACGCTCTACCCGGGGGGAGTTGTAAGCGATGAAAACGGCCTTACGTCGAGAAAACAAAGTTCACATATTCTCGTGCCACAAAATAACTTTCCCGTATCTAGAGAGAACTTGTACCGCAGTGTTGTACGGCATTTCATTAGGCCGCTACAGCATCTCCTCTGCTCCCGCCTGCCGCCCTTCCCAGCTGTCTCTTGGGGCACGCAGGTACAGTTTGCCCCTAAATTAATTATGTATTTGCAACTGTAACCGCAGTCGTCTAAGGGAGTGGAAACCGTCTATAGCGCTTTAAAAAAAAAAATGCGGCAATTTAGCGAGAGGCATGGTACCCGGAGACGCGAGCGAACGCGCAAACTGCGCCTCATGTGCAAACTTGGTCCCCTAACAATGTTGGTGCCCGCGGAAAAGCTGCTTCCCCCGAATAAAAGCGTTGGTGGCTGGCGCTGTTTGGGATCTGCTTGTCTACTCGCGACGCATGTTCGCGAAGGGAGCAAGCAGTACAACTCCAGCCCTGCCGCGTCTGTGTGAGAAAGCGCGCGCGAGATACGGAAGCCAAGGTGGGCGCTAATGAGAAGTCGAGACAAAAGGGGCCCGATAACGGAGGAGGAACCATAAGGGACTGCCGTTTCCGCAGGCGCCTTCTGATCCTGCAGCGAGCTCGCGTGCAGGGCCCACGAACAACTTCCGTTCGCCGAAGACGCCCGCAGTTCTGGGAAATGCGAGGAAGTGTGTGGGCGTGTGGTGTGTGTTCGTGGCGGAGCTGAATGCGTGCGTCCCGGTTCGCGTACGCACGTATGTGTGCTCCAAGTTGACGGAGTACGCCTATCCTGTCGTTCGATAAGGACAGTCCTTTGCGAGGCGATAGGAGGTCGTTCGCCACAGCCGACGTGGGAAAAATAAAAGTAGACCGGGCGCGAAAGAAAGCATGGCTGTAAGTAGCGCGCGATAATAATGGGGTTTGCATACATTGACGTTCTCTGAAGTCAAAGAAGTTCCCAGCTTCTTGCTCGTCTTAAGCGAGAATTTCGGAATATCGAATCAACGCGGAAAATATTCTGAACGCGAGCCATGGTTAAACGCAACCAGTCGTTTATTACGCCAGACTTATGATGCAGAGAACAAAAGGCATGTGCTCATTGCTGTTCGGTGGCAAAATTATGTGAAGCCAGAGCCTCCATGCGACCAGGAAGAGACAAGTGCACCACATACGATCACTAACGCCAGATACATGCAAGGGTAGAAAAAAAGTACAGGTTACATTTCGGACCTACACAATGTGAGACAATGAAATTTAAGAACACACTAAGTCTCTATTGTAGCCGCCTAATTTGCGCTACCCTTTTCGTTGAAATCGACATGCACCAATTCGCTCAAGATACGACGAGGTAATTTAAGTACCTTCGTTGTGGGCATAGGTTTTTTTCTTCGGCTTTCTCGTATCCTTCCTATATTTACCCAGATAATTTTTTTTTTTTGACTGGTTTATTCTTCCCAATATTTGTGCAGATCGTGCAGTTTCGAGTTTCGGTCTCCTTTTACGTCAAACTTACTTTTTATCCTGTGTGGTACCGTGAAGACACGAAAAAAAAAGAAAAAGTAATTCGAATCCGTTGTTTAGTTGCTCTTTCGTGCTATAGAGCTTGCTCGTGCTAATGGAGCAAGCAGAGCTTGTGAAGTACAATTCTGCCTAGTTCTAGTGTTGTTTTCTGTGTCGTATGTGCGCCGTTTCGTTTAATAAAAGCGCATAAGTGTATTGCTGTACATCGACGCAGTCTGCGTCCTATTACACGTAGACTCATGCGCGTCGGCGATCTTTCTTTTTCCCCTGGACGACGTTTTAGCGCCGTACGTCGGTTGGTAATGAGAGGTTCCTTTCGGGGGCCCTTTTAAGCTCTTAATGAAGAACCGGCAGATCTCCGCAATTATGCCCAGATGCTTCCTCGGATGACGCCCATTTCGACACATAGAGACGATCGATCGCCGACATCTGCGGCCGCATGTGCGCGCCCTTGAAATTATTTTTCTGTGTGGCTGCTCGATTCGAGCTCCCTTCACTTAAGCGGAACACTTGGTTATGCGCAACGGTCCAAACCGGGCGCTCTCTAGACAAGGTTGCGGGCCCGATTCCAGGCGCACATTAACGGCAAACCATTTGGCTCTTGCTTAGATTTGTAGACGAGCCCTCGAGGAAAAAAAAAAAAGTGTTGCTGCGCATTCAGGCAAACCAGTTCACTAAGAGCAGTGGACGCGTAAGAGGACATATTTGTTCTCTCCGCTGAAACAACTGCAGTTTGTTGGATAATGAGGCAAAACCAGATTTTATTTTACCGCTCAATCATGGGCACACTCTTTATTGCGATGTGCATGATCATACATCGCCATCTTCATACACGTAGCATGTCAGCTACTTATGATATTCTCAGTTTTCAGATAAAGCGAAAATGCGGGATGGTATTGTTTTTCAAAAATTAAAAAAAAATGCAGACGAAGACATACGAACACACAAGGAAAGAAGTAAGGTTGAAACCTGTGTTTCTTCAAGCTAAATTCAAGCCGAAAACTTTGATGGTGCTTCTTCAACAAAAGGCTTCGTACAAATGTGAAGCACTATATTTCCAAACATACCGAAACCCTTCACGTTTTGAGTTATTTTGCACCGGGTAATCACTGAGATCGACACAGCACAGTCGCGGAGGTATGCAGTTTGCTTCCCTAAAGCTTTGTCGTATTTGCAAAAGCTGAAGTTTGCATCACTTCTGGCACTCAAGGTTCAAAGGCGTTCTCTGTGGCTGTTTTTCGCTCTCCAGTGTCCGTACGATCTGACCAACAAATGCAGTCAGTGTCTCGATCACCAGTCCTACCTCGACGTATTTTTTGCGTACGTGAACAGCCTTGCCGACTGGACTACCCCTCCCCCCCCCCCCCCTTCCTTTAGTTTTTGCTTTTTGTTTAAGCAGCGCAAGCTAAACCAAGGGCATAGCAGGGAGGTGTGGTGATAGGAAGAAAAATTTGGATTTTTTTTTTGTTACAAAGGCTAACTAAGGCAGTGCCATGCCGCAACCATACATTGTCTCATTCATCTCCTGAAAGGTTCAAAGTCCCCACGTGCGCATGGGGGGAAAACAAATTGCGGAGGCGCATAATTGAACAACTAAAAACTGCGCCAATGTATACGAAGGAACGACAAGCATTGACTAACAAATGAAGGTGTATTAAAAATCAACAATGAAGCACAGGAAACAATGAAGGTGTACTAAAAAACAACAATGATGCGCAGACATTAACACGCACTCGAACACAATCAAGACGCACGCCTCTTCTCGAACACTTCCAATTAAGAAAATCAAAATATTAATCTCGCAGGCATGGAGGAGCACTGAAACTTGCTCAATTCACATTAATGTGTTATGTCTCACATATTTATCTTCTTATTTTGTCCCTATGCCTGCAAATAACTTTGGTTGCTTTGAAAAGAGGTGTGCACAAGTTTTTATCAGGTGGATGAGGGATATTATTCAAGGGGCACTTCACTTCATTTCACTTTATTTCCTTAAAGGCCTCTCTTGGAGGCATTACATAAGGGGTGGGTTTACAAAGGAGAAAATTTAAGCACAGGTCAATGTGTTTGAAAATAAATTTTTAAGGCATCAATAAATGAAGATTGGCATGAGAGATTGGCAATCTCTAATGTAGCGCAAGATTAGACAAAGGGCGACCTATTAACGGCGTATAATGCTGGCGTGGACTGGTATTCTTGTTTACATAACAAGTGGTTACACAACACGTGTTTACGCATGCAATTTCAAATCTGTTCGGTGTTTCTTTTACCGCTGGAACGTCATTTCAGCACATACGAACTTAATCTGGTGATTTATCTTTCAGAATCTGTTACCGGTTGTTTTCTTTGTCTTTCCTCTCCTATCGACTATGGCACACTTAAGCTCCCGTAAAACTCGAATGCAAAAGAATTCGAAGCAATGGTTGCAGCTACATGCTTCTGCCATTGCAGCCCACCGTTCCGGTTGCAGCTGGGCTGCGCTGCCGATATTTCTTCGGTGACGCAATACTTTCTCGGCTTTCTGTTGGGTGGAACCGCCGCTGCTGTAGACGGGTACTCGGGAGCGACTCCCTGAAACTGTAGAGATGGCAAATATGGTTGTGTCTTCGTGGCGGGATCACGTGACATCATCTCGACCTATCAACAACTTTTGTACCAGACGCGAAATCGCACGATGCGCATTAAAAGCGCAATCGTTTCGGCTGGTGCAGTATGCAGTTAGCTTAACTATGAAGTATGAAGGTTAACTGCAGTTGGTGACCGTCAAAGACAAGCGTTAGGCGGTATTATTAATCGCGAATCTAAGAACATACCATTGGGAAAATTTACTGAGCTGTGCTGAGCGACCACGGTTACCGACAATTCCCAACTTCCAAGCATAGCTTCTGCTACGGCCGAGCCTATTGTGAATTTTTTTCAGCGAAGAGGTAAATAAGAAAGGCAGTTCCAAGACATATTTTCCTGACATATGTGGATTTGGAAGGAATGACGAGAACGAGAGAGAGGAGAATGTCTGTATTGAGAAGAAGAAAGAGCCTAACCCGAGTTTCTTTGTGTGTGTGTGTGTGTGTGTGTGTGTGTGTGTGTGTGTGTGTGTGTGTGTGTGTGTGTGTGTGTGTGTGTGTGTGTGTGTGTGTGTGTGTGTGTGTGTGTGTGTGTGTGTGTGTGTGTGTGTGTGTGTGTGTGTGTGTGTGTGTGTGTGTGTGTGTGTGTGTGTGTGTGTGTGTGTGTGTGTGTGTGTGTGTGTGTGTGTGTGTGTGTGTGTGTGTGTGTGTGTCCTGACCAACAGCACTGATGAGATTAAAAAAAGGAAGAAAAACGACTCAGAATTTCTCAAAACTTTATTGAGGGCGAAGCGGCGCCACTACCTACTCGAGTTTGCCACGCAGCGCTTGATATGTCCGGAAATGAAAGCGGACACTTTGTATGTGGCTTGTGTTGATCATTGTTTCTTGGAATGTGTGGATTATCTAGCTTGCACCGCGATGCCCTCCGCTATGCTATGTTTTCTTATTAACAGCTGTATTCAAATTCTTAATAAATTATGAAATTTTAACACGGTTGAAAGCGATATTGTAAGGATGCAAAGCATTTCTGGCTGGTCTCCTTAAAGGAAAGTCATTATTTTTGCAGGTGAATCATCTTTGCCTGCCAGTTGTTGAATAAATCTCGAGATTCCCACGGCACGTCAACGAGCGCAGCTCCTCATTGTACTTTTGTCATTTCTAAGAAACTCCACGAGCAGCGTACGATAGGCTCGAGAAGACGCAGCGCTTTCTGTATTGCTGTTGCGGTCGCTGAATTTTCCACGGTCGTGCGCACGGGTGTATTCGTCACTGCCATTTCCGTCTCATTACCTCATCGCTTGAAGGGAATGCACCGATTTCATTCCCGGAAAGAAAATGGCGAAAAGTTAGCTGCGTTCGTTTTGTCTCGCCCGATTTCCTGACAAACTTTAACAGCCATAAGCGCGTATCTTGCGAGCTGTGATCCGAGTGACTTTGATTACGTCCACCGAAACCAATTTCTTGATGCCGTACAGGTTCCCTTTCTTCGATTAGGGATTTCACGCAGTCAGAGAGAGAGAAAGAAGGCGAGCGAAGGGAGCGCGCACCATGGGTGAATAGACCACGTGCACACGGGTGTGGGCGCCACCCAGGCCTGCGGTTCGGAAGAAGAGCGATCCGCCGTTTCACGGAACGCGGGGCTCTTTCCACGGGAAAATGAGGCGCCGTCGCGAGTCCAGCCACGTCGCGGCAGCCGCAATCTCGTGTGGCCGCCTCGGGAGTTTTTCGGCGGCGCCGGCGTTCGCGTGCCTAATGTGAAGGCTGTGCAAAGTGCATGCCTTCGATTCGCCGTTCGTGCGTTGGGCGGTGGTGAGCCCAGCAGCAGGCGACAGCGCCTCGATGAGGTCGTCTGCTATGGGGCGTCCGGAAGCCTAAGCAGGAACGTGGCGTCGGGCGCGGCTGAAGCAGGGGGACAAACGTGATTTAGCTTGTCCTTGTTGTACTCTTCCTTTTTCGTGATGTGGGGACACTGAACGAAGCTTTTGTAGATTTAGGACGGGTTGGAGGGCGCGGCATGTTCTCAATGGCGCTTGTCGATGTCGTGTCGTTTGTCGATGTCGCAGTACCCCATCTGTCGTGTGAGACAGATGGGGTACTGCGTACACAAGTGTCTGCGTGTAAAACGCCTACAAATTATTATTAAAGGTGAATTTCCTGTTTATATGACTGCAAAATGCTTCGATGATACCAGAGGCTTCGAAAATTCGAAATTTCTACTAGAATAGCTCTGAGAGAAATTCTTATGTTCTGTGTGAAGGCAGTAAATAATCAGAGAAATAAAACAGAGAACGAATGCGCGGCGACCAGCTGCAAACTGTCTTCGCCAGGCTGATTAGCGAAGGTATATACGAAACGTTAGTGCGTTATATACCTTGCGAATAAAGGGTCCACGTTATTCCTGAAATTTCTAGGCAGAAAGAGACGCTTCGTTTTCACGGCGACATTTACATGTAGGGTCTTGATCCAGGTAAAAACCGCCGTTGTTGGCGTTGCAGCTGAAAATCAAGTTAACATGATCTTACTGTGCTTGAGAGTGAAATCTGCCCAGAATGCGTTCTGGGTTGATTGAGGTGGGATGAGCTACGTGGGTCTCATATGGAGGGCTCTGTCGCGGAAATTGAGCTGTAGGTTACACAGAGCGCACTATGTTTTTAAACAATTTATTTATTTGATTTATATTCTGCAAAACAATAAAGCCAAACCGGGATGGGAGAAAAGGCGCCAACGCGAATGATAGAGCAATTCCTGAAGCTTTCTTTGCTCAAAGACTAGAGGCAAGCATCGCCAAGTATATAAAACACGACAACTGTTCTCAGTAACTACGCAAAAAAAGATGCAGTAACGCGCACTGTGGAAATGAAAAAGAATAAATTAAGGTATACATACGAAATCACCACAAATCACACCGCGTGCCATCGGTTAAAGTGACTGCGTCTCAACTGAACGACAAACTATCTAATTGCGTGAGAAACGTACAAGTCGGGAATGGTTCCCGGTAGACGATTCGTAGTTAAACGTCTCTGCCTCAGTGTTGCGATTTGAAAGTGTCGCTTTTTGCTATAGTATACCCTTCGAAGCCCGTAAGGTTTCTTGTGTTTAGAGGTTCTATGGTATTTCGTTTTCCTTAATTGTGATGTATCACTTGTTTGGGGCAAATTTTGTCTGTAACTTCGCCCCAATATAGAGTAAATACTATGGAAGTAGTTCCCTTTTTCTTTCGTAACCCGCCACAGAGGTACGTCTTCCAGAGTTTCACCGTTTGTTTCAAGTGGGCAGACGACTAGCATTGCGCGGTTTATCGAACAGCATTTGCGACACTGATAGCTCAAAACAGGGACACTGTTCACATTTACGGCGATAGTTCGTACATATTTCATGTGATTGACGCTTCTAATTTGCACTTGCAAGGCGCTCGCGCTAATTGGCAATTTTCGCGAGCTATATGGGTGGCGTTGCAGTCGAGCCAATATGGCGACCATCAGAAGGACTCCGTCTGTGATGAGCCTGCCTGGTTGCACAATCGAATCCGTCTAGTTTTAGTCGATGCAGAACGAAGAAGCGACGAAAGCTGAATGACGTGTGTCTGCAAGTACGTACCTAGTGTGCGAGCGAAATCGCGTTTGATCCTCGTACACGTTCAGGGTGTTTTAGCGTTGAGAACATGCCAGCGCTGAATGTTCCTGCATGTCGAGAAAATAAGAAGAAGGAAAGCAGGTTCATTGTTGCATTGTTACGGATAAGCAAGACTCTCCGAAATCTTTGCATAACGCTCAAATTTAAAATGGTTCGCTATGGTTTTTCTTCTGACTATATAGCACTCTGCTTGGATTTCAGTTCTGGAAGCCGAACCAGTTTACACGTGGCCATCACTCCAGTCGAACAAACAACGCCCTTTTTTGGGCTTTCGAAAGCAGCACACTTGTTTAGGGTGCTGGAATGGTGCGCTGCGGGAAAAAAAAATCTACAGCGCGCAACTGCTGTGTTTGGGGAAATAGGACATTCACTTGTATTTCCATGCAGTACCACTTCAGCGCGAGCCAAATACCTGAAACCCACAGCCTGCTGTAAAATGTCGCTTCGTTTAGAGAAGCTTGCTCACGTCTACGCCATGGAGCGACAATGTCCGTGAAGGACAGCATGTGGGTCCAAATTATTCAGACTGTTCCTGCACGTGAGGTGACATCGTACAGCATATTTCCTAACTCCGTCACAATGTTATTGCTGTTATCGGGAATCGATCCTCTTACCTGGGCATCAGATAGCCACGCTCAACCAGCGAGTCAACGCCGAGAGTGTGCCTCGAGGTATCAGATGAGACAAGAGATGCAAACGTTACCTTTTGAAAACTTTTGAGCATTTTTCCCGCCCAGAGCTGCCATGATGAAAGAAAAAATAATTTACAATCCATCTTGAAAGAGGCCTGTATGCCGTAGGAGCGACGACGGCAAGCTCACATATCAATAGTGTATACACTTTGTAGTTATTGAAGCCACTTAGAAATTTTAACGAGACGATCACTCTGCCTTCTATGGCACATTCACGAAGCCTAGGTAGTACAGCGTACAGTCTGGCGCGATTTGAAGGTTATCACGTTCGTTCCGGCGAAATGGACCGAGCAATTTTTCGAGGCGTTTTGAGCGATGTGAAAGCTGCGGGAGCAGGTGCACGGGCCTTGCGGCGGCGTGGCGTTCCCTGGCGCTTGTCGACTCTCGTCAGCTCCTTGGGTACATCATCTACGTAACTTTACTCTCGCTCTTTGGATGATAGTCTGCAGCGCGTATGATGTGCGAGCTGCGTTTTCATGTGTGCGGCGGAAGGTTGTGCCGAGCGAGGGTGTTCAGCATAGCGACGGTTCTATTCTCTCGTTTCGGCAACTGCGGAAAACGCAAGAGCAGATGGAAGTTGACACACCGGGAGCTCTGGTTATTCGTTTTTTAGGACGAATGGGATAAGTTTTCAAGACCCTGTTGCCCAGAGGTAATGGATTGTGCGTATTGAGAAAGTGATCATGTCAGTCTAATTGTGAGAAAAGTTTCGTTATAGTTCGTTTCATTTACGAATGCTCACCCAAAAAGAAATGAAAACAAAAAGTATTTTAATCAAGCATTTCACTTATACTCAGCGCAATCAAGGGGCTAACAGACACGATTTGCAAGTATAAAATAGGAGTAAATGACCTTGTAAGGGTAAACAAGCTCCCCCACATCTGCACATTAGGTGCCAATACGCAAGACACCCCGGAAGAAAACCTATTTGAATATTGAGGTCCGTTATCCTCCTTTAATTTACAGGCACATCAGAAAAGCGTAGTTTTCTCGCGCGATACAGCGCTAGTGTACAGAACGTGAGCACGCATAACTTTATATCGAAAAATGCGACTTATACAGAGCAGTTGCCAGAAAGAGCGAATAGCCCAGTTACTATATTACCACGCGTTCGCTCCACCCATCGGTGCTCCGCACATGTGAAAACGCAGCCCGCACATTATACACGCCTATTTTTAATCTCCCAAACAGTGAGAGTGATTGATTTATATTAATTTATAGGAAGGGAAAGACGCGGTAACTGTCTCACTTGTTTTCTGTGGACACCTCAACCGCGCCGTAGGGGAAGGGAGGAAGGTGGGAGGGAAAGTGGAAAGAAAGAAAGAGGAGCCGTAGTGGAGGGCTACGGAGTAATTTCGACCACCTGGGGATCTCTAACTTGCGCTGACATCGCACAGCACACGGACGCCTCTTTGTTTCGCCTCCATCAAAACGCAGCCGCCGAGGTCGGGTTCGAACCCGGTAGCTCCGGCACAGTAGTCGGGCGTCTTACCACTGCACCACCTGCGGGGCAAACAGTGAGAGTGAAGGCGCCAAGTTACGTCAGCTGCGGCACCCTCGAATCTGATGAGCGCCGGCAACTGCCAGCAAACACAACGCCGGCGCACGGTGGCGCGCCTGCTCCTGCATCCTACGGAGCAGCTTGGTTACGTCTGACAAAGACGCCAAATGCCCTCGAATGTTCCAACTTCGACTCGTGCATGGCGACCACCAATTCTGTAGCAGAAACGAAAAGCGGTCACGCACATGAACAAAGCACGACCGCAAATCCAACGTCTACGCCCTGCGTGTGAGCGGCTTCTACCGAAGCACTTTTGTTGTCCGCCTGCCATGCGAATGAATCGCGTAGGCGCGCCGAGCGTGTATTTTCCCACCAAAGAAAATGGCGTGTCACCGCTGCGGGACGAGCGCGCATTTCCGAGAACGTGCATATCTTCCGCTCGGGTAGCACGCGCGAAACGCTTTTCCCGTCTTTCTGTCCTTGCGTACCCATTACTTCCAATCCTTCGCCCCGTCTTCCACACCTGTCCGCTTTCGCCAAACTGCAAATCTCCGATTCTCCAAAAAGCCGCTCGCTCATGCGGCTCAGTGGTTTCCGCCGAAAAAAGGGTTACGGCCCGCCGTCCCTATATATACTGCATGAGCGCCGTCTCGTGCTTGCAACGGCGTGAAACCGGATTGGCGGCCCAGCTGTCGGATACGCCGCGCTATGGAATAATATTCCCTCAGCACGATACTTTCCATAAGCGCCCCGCTCTACGTTTAATTCCTTTGTTAATTAGTCTTAGAGCGCTAGCTCCGCTGCTTTTATTTGCGAGCTTCGTTATTCCGCGTTATTCCCGGACTAGTACTTCACGCGTTCTGCAGATGGCGCTACGTTCTCGTGCGCCACATGCTTCCTCTCACGCCGCGCAGCAAACATGGTGCTATCGCCGCTGCCGATCACTCCACATGTAAAACTGCAACAGGCTCTCGCGCTGCGCAGCAAACATCACGTTGTCTTCATCAAGTTCCAACTACGACACATCCTCGCGGTGTGCATTATGAGCCTCGCCGTCTTCGTGAAGTACAATTTACGCTGTTCCTTCATTTCACCTGTGTAAATACGCCATCTTGCTAAAGATAGAAACCACAGCCGTGCCATCAGACTGCCGAAATCATCGAACGACGAGAGGACAGACTAGCCCATTGACGAGGGGCTTACCAAGAGCGGAAGCGACCCAAGATCAAAGCGGCAGCAGCGACTGCGGTAGCGGCCGATGGCTACAACGCCCGTGAAACTTGGTCCGAAGAACCTCTACACTTTTTTTTTCTTTTGTCATCTCATTGGTTGCTTTCGTGGCCATCTGTTCAGTTCAGTTCAGTCGTTCAGTCGTGTCCGACTCTTCGTGGCCCTATTGACCATGTCACGCCACGCTTTCCGGTCTCTCACTATCTTCCTAACATCACATAATTTCATCTGCAGTGCCTCGAGGATGCCATCTAACCATCGCGTTCGCTGCCTACCCCTTCTCCGGCGACCCTCAACCTTTCCCAACATCAAATCTCTCTCCAGCGACTCCTCTCTTCTCATCAGATGACCAAAGTAGCTGAGCTTTAACTTTAGAATTTGACCCTCCAATGAGCAGTCAGGGTTTATGGTCGACAATATTGACTGATTTGATCTTCTGGCAGTCCAAGGAACTCTCAAGAGTCTTCGCCAGCACCACAATTCAAACGCGTCAATTCTTCGGCGGTCAGCCTTTTTCACAGTCCAACTCTGGCATCCATACATCACAACTGGAAAGACCATAGCACGAGTTACACGGATCTTGGTTGGCAGACTAATGTCTCTGCTCTTTACTAGGCGGTCAAGGCTAACCATTGCTCTCTTTCCCAGAAGCAGGCGTCTCCCAATTTCATGGCTGCAGTCTCCTTCCGAGGTAATCTTGGAGCCCAAGAAGAGAAAATCTGTCACAGCTTCCACTTCTTGTCCCTTGATGCTCCAGGACTTGATAGGGCAAGACGCCATGATCTTTGTCTTTTTAATGTTCAGTTTAAGCCCAAACTTCTCACTCTCTTCTTGTACGCGCATCAGAAGTCTCTTGAGTTCCGCTTCACTTTCTGCCATTAAAGTAGTATCATCCGCATATCTAAGGTTGTTGATACGTTTTCCAGCAATCTTCACTCCAGCTGAAGACTCGTCCAGACCAGCCTTCCTCATGATGCACTCTGCATATAGGTTAAATAGGCAGGGCGACAGTATGCAGCCTTGCCTCACTCCTTTCTCAATCGGAAACCAATCAGTAAGACCATGCCCAGTTCTGACTGTGGCCTCTTGCCCTTCATACAGGTTCCTCAGGAGACAGATGAGGTGAATTGGAACTCCCATCTCTTGGAGAGCTTGCCACAATCTGCTGTGATCTACGCAGTCAAACGCTTTCGCATAGTCAATAAAGCAGAAGTAGATGGGTTTCTGGAACTCTCTTGCTTTTTCAATGATCCAGCGAAGGTTGGCAACTTGGTCTCTAGTTCCTCTGCCCTTGCGAAACCCAGCTTGCACGTCCGGAAGCTCCCGATCCACATACTGCTGCAGCCTACCTTGGAGGATTTTCAACATCACCTTGCTAGCATGCGAAATAAGCGCGATAGTGCGGTAGTTGGAACAATCTTTGGCACTGCCTTTCTTTGGAATGGGGATGTAAACTGACCTCCTCCAATCCTGTGGCCACTGCAGGGTTGTCCAAATCTTCTGACATAATGTATGCAGAATGTTAACAGCGTCATGGTTGAGGTTTTGAAGCAACTCAGCTGGAATTGTATCAATTCCGCTAGCTTTGTTCTTAGCAAGGCTGGCTAAGGCCCATTCAACTTCACTCTTCAGGATGCCCGGCTCGAGATCAGTGACCACAACCGTCTTATGTTGGGTTTGCACATTCGGGTCCTTCTTGTACAGTTCTTCTGTGTATTCCTGCCACCTCTTCTTTATCTCTGCGGCTTCAGTGAGGTCCTTGCCTCGTTTGTCCTTTATCACGCCCATCTTAGCACAGAAGCTTCCTTTGATATCTTTGATTGTCTTATACAGAGCTCTTGTGTTCCTTAATTGGCTGTTGTCCTCAACTGCTTGGCACTGTATGTTCAGGAAGGCATTCTTATCTCTCCTTGCTATTTTCTGAAAATCCGCATTGAGAACCTTGTATCTTTCTCTTTCCCCCATAACTTTTGTCATCCTCCTTTCCTCAGCTATTTGCAAAGCCTCTTCAGATAACCATTTTGCTTTCTTGCATTTCTTTTGCTTTGGAACTACCTTAGTAGCAACTTCTTGTATTATATCACGAACATCAGTCCACATCTCTTCGGGCTCTTTGTCTTCTAGATCTAATTCTTGAAATCGATTCCTCACTTCCACAGCATATTCTAATGGAACTTGATCCAGATTATACCTGAAAGGCCTTCTAGTTTTCTGCGTTTTTCTCAATCGAAGCTTAATCTTGGCAACAAGAAGCTGATGATCGGTGCCACAATCGGCCCCAGGCCTTGTTTTTACTGCTTGTATAGCGCTTCTCCATCTCTGTCGGCAAATAATATAATCGATCTGATTCCTGTACAGACCGTCCGGCGAAGTCCATGTGTACAGGCGCCTCTTGTGCTGTTGAAAATGAGTATTCGCTATGGTCAGGTTGTTTTCTTGACAAAACTCTACTAGCCTCTGCCCAGCTTCATTTGGCTCACCAAGACCGAACTTGCCTGTAATTCCGGATATTTCTTCACTCCCTACCTTAGCATTCCAGTCTCCTATGAGAAAAACGACGTCTGATGATGGAGTGCGGTCTAAAAGGCATTGTAGGTCCGCATAAAATCTCTCAACGTCAGCTTCTTCAGCAGTAGTGGTCGGTGCATAGACTTGGATAACTTATGTTGAAAGGGTGACCTTGGATCCGAAGTGAAATCATTCGGTCGTTTTTGGGGTTGTACCCTAGCACTGCTTTGCCCATTCTTCTGTTTATTATGAGAGCGACCCCATTCCTTTTCTTGGATTCGTGCCCACAATAAAAGACATAATGGTCGCCGGAGTTAAATTCTCCCATTCCGATCCACTTGAGCTCGCTGATACCCAAGATATCAATGTTCAATCTGTCCATTTCTCGCTTGACGATATCCAGTTTACCTTGCGTCATAGATCTTACATTCCATGTTGCTATGTGATACATCTCCTTGCAACATCGGACTTTCCGGTCGCTTCCCGACACATCCACAACTGAGCGTCCTTTTGGCTTTAGCCCAGCCACTTCATTCGTCCTGGAGCTACTAGGAATCGCCCTTTGTTCATCCCCAGTAACATATGGGACGCCTTCCAACCTGGGGGGCTCATCTTCCGGCGCCATATCATTAATGGTATTGTGACTGGCCATAGGGTTTTCTTGGCAGGAAATACTGGAGTGGGTTGCCATTACCTTCTCCAGTGAATCACATTTTGTCAGAACTCTCTGCCGTGACCTGTCTATCTTGGGTGGCCCTACACAGCAGAGCTCACGACTTCATCGAGTTTCGCAAGCCCGTCCGCCACGACAAGGCAGTGATCCATGAAGGGGTCGTGGCCATCAACCTGCGTCATTCCGGCGTGGAAAGAATTCGGTGGGATTTTGAAGCAGTTGCTGCTCGACACATTTGTTGTTGGGTCCGAGCGTACAGCACACAAATGTGCAGCGCGAATGAAATACGGTTGGCGATTGCAGGGCCGGTACTTGAAGCCTGCTGAAGTAGCTTGTGCTGCCTACGTAGGCGATTTCTTTACACGGCGTGCAGTAAACCTATCTAGAACATAAAGAACCACCCTAAATCTAAGCATGAGTGGTCACCTGGATGAGGTAGCTGAGGTGATCTAATAAGCTTAAGAAAAAGCAGTAGTATGCTGGAACAAAGGATATGAACCCCGGAAGTTTTTATGCCAGCAAAATCCTATAGTTGGCAGCCAGACTCGGATGCGCCAGAGGCAAACTGCAAACTGTTGCTGAGCGCATAGAACATACGGCTGATCGTTTAAGTGCATAATTGCAATCAATCAATCAGTAGATCTAACGGTTATTTACTGGACAGGCGATCTTTTCGTACCCTGTATCAGTTGTAGCCTCTTGGTGCTGCTGCGCGGAAATAAAGTAGGCAAATAAAATAGGTTTATGGTTTTATGGAGCTTAAAGTCCCAAAGCCACTCATTCTATTATATACCGCCTAGTGGTGATAATTTCGGCCACAGGAGGCTGCTCTTTAACTGACATCGTATACACCTTCTGTTTCGCCTCGAAGGAAGCGCTGTGTGGATCGAATCCTTCCCGGCTCAGTTGTCGATTGCCCCATCCTCTGAGCCACCGCTTCGGGAGACTAAATAAAAGAAACACACTCACATACCTAGCGACGAAAAGACACGGAAAATAAAAAAAAAATTGGGCTATTCAGTAGTAGAAAGACCCCAAGTAGCAGAATTTTATTGGACCAAGCATGGTAAATCATCGATGGCCAATGCTTCCATAATTGGTGCAGTGCTGGACACCAATCAAAATTTGTGCTTGGATGCGGTGACAGGCCTACCATTGGCCATGCTTAGGAAGGCCAAGCATGGATAATCATTGGAAAGGTCAGGGATAACACGCGAACACCATGTTGGACCCCAGCAGTTAGTTCTTCATTGTACGCCAATCATGTTACCCAATGAGTGTTTTAAGCTTCTTCCTATAGCATCTGTTTTGAGCAACCACCAGTTGCTTCCTCCCTCCTGTAATCTTATCCAACATTTTATACCTGTACAGGTTTGGGGCCACCACTTCCAGATATATCAAATATATCATGCCTTCTGGAAGGTCTGAAAAAAACACTCAATATGGCCACTTGACAGGCTGGAGTGGAAAGGCAGCAGTAAGCAGTTGAAGGCGATGCTGCAAACTTCGTGCAAAGAAAAGTGCTAGATACTCTTGGAACAGGCTTCCAAAGAAATAAAATTTTCCATATATGAAAAGCCAGCTGGCTTGATGTCGACAATAATGAGAGGCCTAATTAATCGCCTTGTGCAGTTCTACAACTCACAAGCTTGAATATCAGCTATAAATTATTAATGTCTTCATACTTTATGTTCTTGTACATATGTATATCTGCAAATGCAACAGGAATATTGTTTGGTATATGACAGATGAGTACTGCAAAATACGCCACACTTATGTAGCACACTGACTTTGCGCATGTTTTTATTTCAGCCAAGCTACTCAATCAGCGTTAGTTGCATAATTCATCCACTTGTTGACGCTGCGATGATACGACGCCTGTAGGTGTGGCCGCCGTCGTGATCGCCTGTAAACATAAGCCAACTTTTGGTGGCATCTGCGAGGAATGCCTCCGTCGTCAAAATTCCTGCGTGTTGCACCTGCAAAATAGAACGCATGCAGCACATGTTTAAAAATGATGCACTTTTATCTCTGAAACCAAGTAGCAATGACATTGCGTCATTACAAGAAACGCGCTGCAAACAACAAAAAATGAGACTAAAGGAGAACGCTAAGAACACAAACTGTGACTAAGAACAGAAATGGCCGGCGGCGTAGAAATGGCCGGCGGCGTCCACGCGGGCGCCGCGTGGACGCAATTTTTCTCTGGGGCTTTATTTTACATGACGTATACCTACGACCCGCTAGCACCCACCGGCCGACGGTTGCAGCGCCAAATGCGCACCGCAATTCAGCGCACAGGCAAAACAGGCACTCTTACACATCAAGCCTCTAACATGAGTGCTTCACTCACAAGTCTTACAATTGATCCCCGCTCCGCTTTTCCAATCTTGGAATCTGTTGTACGCAAAAGTGCACATGGCCTGTATCCCCTGTACGTACCACGTCCCTCATAACCTAACGAGGCTGGAGGAGGTGTCCCTTACAAGGATTAGAGCTGGGGTGGCCTTACTCCTTCGGTGACATGTCGATGGGGTTCTCAAGAAAATGCAGTACCCAGCACATGCCTTAAGTGCCCAAGGCCGGCGGCCGAGGTGGATCTTCGCCACCTTTTATGGACGCGTCTAGTGACGCAGCTATCAAGAACAACACAACTACAGGAGGTTGGACTGTCGGCTACAAGGGAGGAATACTTGCACTTGTGGCTAATAGACAACATTAAGAGCCGGAGTTTGCTCCAGGTTCTTGAAAACAATAGACTACATAACTTACTTTAAGTTAAAGACGGCTTCATTCTATGCCACATGGCAAGTCTTCGAATAAAAAAAGTGCGAGGCGATGTGGCACAGCGCGCCATACCATGGGGATAGAGTCGCGAGCCAAAGATCTCAGAAGAAGATAAAGAATAGCCCAGTAACTCAGCGTCGCTCGTTCATGGCTCTTCTTCCTCTTCTTTTGAGAAATTACATGTGGCTCGTGCGAAAAATAAAAAAGTGCTTTGTGACTGCACATACGTGCATACAAGTATCTCTCATTCTTTGCCTCAATATATTGCAAAAAAACACTTAGATACGCTCAAATTTTGCATTAGGTAGTAACGTAATCGTCCTTATAATTTTTCCCAAAAAGTATCGACGAAAATAGATTTGTGTGATAAATCGCCTAAATTTCTGAACGAGTTCAGGGAGGGTTGGAGGAAAGTGTGGTGCTCAGGGTATGGAATGACCAAGTTATCTTTTTCTCTCGGGCCACATTTGCACTCCTCATTTTTGTTTTTCTCTCTTCGGGGGTATACCCGCGCATTCACACTTGAGGTTCACTTCCGTTCTCAAAGAGAAACATCCGAAATGGAATCGACATGACGCGCCATCCCAGAGGCGACCCCGCTGGTGTCACCGCGCCGTCTGCTGAGAACGGCTTTTCTCGAGCGTGCACGAATACGTATACACGCGGAATGCTAGCAGCTGTGCCGCGGTCCGCGCATGTCACCGGGGCATGCGCACGCGTCGCGTCGTCCCAGCAGCAACACTTGCGTTCGCACGTACAGAGCGCAGTCTGGCGGTGGACAGTCTACGCGCCATCACTGCGCACCGGTTTTCCCGACATATGTAGGTAAAAGGTGGTAGCTGCGTGCGAGGCTATATGCCCTGCGCGGAAGCACAGCTGGCTCAAGCCAAGAAACAGCAGCAACGCCGGCATTGTTCGCTGGGTGCCGCTGCTTGCACTGTAATGGCGATGGCGGATTCGGATCGCGCAGGACGATGAGACTGGTTCTTCTGAAAGGTCCGTGAGGTGTCACCGCGCCGACTATTTCTCCTTAACACGCTGCGCGCGCATGTAATTCCCAGTCAGTGCCCTGCGTGCGTTCTTCGTGTTGCCGTGCTTCATTGATCTGCCGACAGGAAAACATCAGCCGGGATCATGCGTGCTGCAATCTGAGTGATGGTTGTGGCAGTTGTGACACACTCTTCTGTAGTGCTGCAGACGCTGCTTGTGCCACAGTGGTGACCACCATGCACGTAGTGCTGAGTATTCACCGTCGGGATACCGTCGTGCACTCTGGCCCGCCGAGTTCTGCGTCACTAGTTTCGCCCAAGTTTTGCCCGACGGTGTGCATCGGCTCTTGATTTACGGCGACACGCTGTGCTTAGAGCGCCGGTTGTGACGTGCGCTGCTTTGTTTCGCGATAAATGTTCACCACCTCTGCGCGGAATATCGCTGCAGTGTCGCGGTAGTTTCAGCGACGAAGTCTTTGCTCGACGGGCAGCTTTCAAACGAAACTGGGACGTTTCTTCCGGGCGTCTGCTTCAAGTACATCCGTCGGTTCACGAGACGTGTCTTTCACGCATTATCGGGTGCTGCGGTGCTCGTGAAATTTCTGTTGCAAGAATAGAAGTGAAAGTTCGTTAGGATGAGTGACCCGGCGACAAATTCTGAAGCGGTATCAGGTACGTTTAGTGAAGCTGCCCCGGTACCTCGGCTGTTTCGTTCCCTCCACGCGGCAGCAATGTGTCACCAACTCTGACATCTGCACAAGTGTGAAGCAGGCGATCACGCGGACAAAGTTGGCCGGCGGTGTACGAGCGCCCATTTGCTACACTACGCGAGATAGAGCATACCGAACTCGCAGGCCGTGCTTCTCCGCGATGAGGGCCGTCCCGTACCCGTTCACACACCGCTGCGCGCCGTGGGGACCGCTTACGCTGTAGTGCGATGCGTGTTAGTTCGACCACGGCCCGTGTCGCTTGCTGTCTGCCCTCCAGACCGAAGAGAAAAAGAAACGGAAAAGCAAATAAATAAAACGGCGTGGAGTGACATTCGGCGAGGTGAGAGAAGGGGAAAGAAATGGCTGCGGCGTGGAGGAAGCGTCAGCTGGACAAGTTGGCCACCCTGATGGAATGCAGCCGGCTGCCTTCGAGACAGGCTGGCATGCTGACCGCGTGGGTCGCCGACATGCTCAGGGAATCCTGCGGGGCGGTGGATACCGTTCCCGGTGCGGTCGTCGCCACAACGGTGAGTCGTCGTCGATGACAGGTTTGCTGGACGTCCGCGTGCGTTGACAGCAACGAAAGTGTTTAGTGGGCGGCGGTGGTTACTTTTACGTCGCTCGTGCTGCGCGGTGTTGTCGACGTGGAATCTCTCGTCGACATCAGACACTGCGAGGGACAGTGCAGCATTTGTGTGCGTAGGGTATATGACCTTTGCCCAGAATATATTCCAGGCTGCAGCGCTCCTTTTGTTTATAAACGCAATCGTCCCATAATGGAACGGACGCTCCTGTCGCCAATACTCTTGCCACAATCCCCCCCCCATCCCCCCCCCCCCCCCCTTGCTTCCTCTTTACCTATATTGTAAATTTTGTAACAAAGGGCACTTCAGGGGATGTTGACACTTGTGCATTCACGTTAAGGAAATGTGATGGGAAGAAGTGACTTTTCAATGGTGCACCTTGAAAACGAAAAAAAAGTCTGACCTTATCAAATACAAAGTAGGCACTTATGCTTGGCTTCTGGTCGTTTTTGATTTTCTTTCATTTGCATTCATTCGATTCTATTACATTTTTGCTTAGTTTTAATATAGTAGTTTGCAGCCGCTTTATCTATGGGCGAAGCGAAGTCAACGCGCCCATTTTTTCTCTTTTGTAAAACGAGCGAGAAAAATACCATAAAAAAAGGGGGGGGGGGGTAAGGTCGTTTAATGGTCTTTGAGGAAACATTGACGCTAGCCCCTATTGCCGATTTCAACACTCTAATCACGTAGACACCACTATAATTGAAAACAGAACTCTTATAAACCTATAAAAGCTCAATGGAAAAACCAAAACTACCGGTGGTGTCACCGCCACCGGCTTAAGTCGCTAGTAAATTATGTTAGTCGACAGGGAATTGTAGCTGGGGGTCCCACAGGCTAGGCTATTCAACTGATAGAATCATATTATGCTGTTGTATGCGGTATTATGCGGTTGTATGCTGTTGTATGACGGTTCAGGCCGCCATTAGCAAGGTTGACACATGGGCGTATACACTTTACGAGATCCGCGCGCTTTCTTGCACTTTCAAAGAGGCGGCGTGTCGATGTGCCCCTCTTTTGGTGTCGGCTGCGTCACTAGACAGTGAAGCGCGAGGTAAAATCATTTTGTAGCTGACACTTTTCGCCCCCACAGCGAAGATTGACACCTTCCTCTTCGCGGCAAACGTCCTCGTCTGGCATGGCGTTGAGCACTGCAGTCTCCCTGATCGATTAAAGATGGCGGCCGCTGTTGTAACGAGCTTGGGACGAGCTGCTGTGGCACTCCAGTATCGGATGTAAGTTACTTTTATTCGCTGAGAAAGTCATCGAGGCGTGGACAGGAACGCGCCATGAAAGCACACCGCTACTATCTGCTATAAAAACGACGCATTCGCCGTTCAGCTGTACTAGTTCGCAATCTTCATTCGCGTCAATTTGAAAGGACGAGAGAGAGCGTTAGGTAAAAAGATATTCCACAGAACTGAGCGCACGCAAACGGTCTTATATCTCCTGAAACATAGTCCTGAACATACTCCATTCCTGCATTTTGTTTTCCTTTGCACACGCAGCATTTTAACCACAGGGATTGTTCTCGTCTATGCAGCCGGGAATGGAGTGGAATAAATAGTTCAGCTACAGTGTACCGCAGGTTATGTTCGGCTGCCGCTTTTGGCGCGGCTGAGTGCGAAGGCGCGGTTGGTAAGATAGAAAAAAAACAAACAAATAGATAAACTTTCACCATGCAAACTCGAAAAGATAGGAAGGGCACAAAATCATCCCATGTTAAAATAAAAGACGCTAGAAGCAAGAGCGGCATGCCGGAGGAAACTATTGCCCGGAGGTGGCCTGCACAAATCAAGTGCTTTCTGTGAAACATCTCAGCTGTAGTTTTTTTTTTTTTTTTTATTGGGCCAATTATCTGCTGTGTACAGCGGCTGTTTCTCCACGTTCATTGCGGACACACCCACCTCTCATTATATATTTGTTATTATTGGTACATCGAAGTTTAACTGACTAGATCATTACCGAAATAATTATGCCTCGGGGCTGGGGCCACTTTAAATATACACAAAAAGCATAATAACAGTGGACTTATGCTTACTTACGCTAATTTTCTTTTCCGTGTGTTATTCGATTCATAAAACCCTGTAATTTTTACTTCAACTAAAGGAAAGAATGCGTAACGCACAATTTCGCTTTCAGAAACGTAGCTGTCGTTCATGGCGGCTGTCGGATATAGCGAGTCACGAAGGTATAAAATGCATGCAAAGCTCACACACGCCGACTTTCGTTTCCGAAGCAGTCTTTTTTTTTTTTCTTCTTCTTCGTCAGGTTGAAAAGAAACCGACAGGCAGAATTCTGTTCGTAGCTGCAGAACACGAACTGAGGCAGGGTGAGCGAAAGGACTCGCGTGTGCCTTGCACGGCTGGCAAACATCCGGTTGGAAGGCCATTGCAATCGGTTCGCGTTGCTCGGGGAAAAAAAAAGAAAGAAAGAAAGCAGGCGTCGTACAAAGCAAGCTGCGCCGATTCCGGCTGTACCTGTGTGCGTGCCTGCAGTACCGCGTATTCCTGGCTGCATGGCTGCGACACTTTGTCGAAGAGGTGGCGCTGCAATGACGAAGCTGCATACGTACACCAGCGTAATGTCCTCACCGACAGAGTTACCGGCGATGGCTATTCGCAGCAAAATTGCGGCTCTCGACTATTTTCAATTTTAACAACTTTATCGAGGCAGGTTCAACTTGCACAATAGGCCATCTGAAAGGTTCTTTTCACGTATTAATCATCTTGTTTAAGCCTATAACATTTTTATTCCTCCCAACAACAATTATTCACAGCAACAAACTTGACCCAAGTGTACCTTATAAATGGATTCATCGAACACTTCAAAAACAGAGCTTTGCTTTGTTGACTGCAATATAGATTCTACACTCCCCCTTGGCTTAACAGTACTGGTAAATAAATAAATAAATCGTTGAATTTTGAAACTGCCAATGGGAGGGCTCATGACTAATGCGCAAGCACTGACAGCCATATGAGTTATTGGCAAGTATACGGTTTCGACGAATGGTCGATCCATGACAGAAATGCTTTCTCTGTTTCATCAGGCTCCTCAAAACTGAATTCTCCACATGCGTACGCAATGGAGGCGGAAACTTCAGCGTAAAGCAGCGAGACTCTGACAGAGTTATGCACTATTGCGATAAGAATAGCTGGCCGATTTGAAATAACGTCCAATAATCGATAGGACAAAGCCTTATAGTCTGTCACCCAATGATTTGCGATAATTTTGTGTCGTGAGCAGGAGTGGTGGTCTTTTATGTGCGAAAGGGAGAGAAAGCCAAAACCTTTATTGAAGCGATGAAGTTTCCTATTTCGCTATGACGGAACTCTCAGTCCAGGGCGCCACCTGCACACGCTCTGCCGACTTCCCACCGAATATGCTATTTGCTGGTTTTGCCAGCTTATACAGTTCAACATCCCTTATCTGCAGGGCGTGGGGCGAAGGAATAGGGTACTGAGACGCCCAAGGGAAGGTTCCAGACTTTTCCTGGGTGCCTGGGGTTCTGGTATTGCACAGTAACTTGGCTTTCCTGCATTTAGCACCCACAGATAGGCCGCGTGTTCTGCCCCCTCAGACTTCCGGATTATGGAGAATAGAGCGTTGAGTAAGTTGCTGCACAGCGCTCACACCATGCGACGCAAAAACGCTCGCACGCAGATAGAGCTTTAGGGGGTCTCGCTTCTCGGCACCTCTTTCTCTCTCTCCGCTTTCGCTTCCATCTTCCTCCCTTCCCATACGGCGTAGTTGAAGTGTCCACAGAACAAGTGTGACAGCTACTTTTCTTTCGTTTCCTGTGAACCAGTTATTATTATTTTTATTTTATTATTATTATTATTATTATTATTATTATTATTATTATTATTATTATTATTATTATTATTATTATTATTATTATTATTATTATTATTATTATTATTATCATGCAATCTCCTCCTTGCGTCGCCTGCATCTTGAAGCCTGCACCTGAACTGTGCATATTCGAGAGGCAGCACTGTATTGAATTGATCACAGAGGAGAACTTAGCTTTCTTCTCATCGCGAGCGCAATTGGAAGGAGAGGATCTTGCAAGAGAGAGAGGGGGGGCATTTATTTTTTATTTTAAATACTGCGAATCATGCACAGTACTAGCAGGAGGGGCACATTCAAACATTTTGCAATACAAGAAATGACAAGCATATACATAGAGAAAAAAAAAGTTAAACAATTAATCAGAATTTAAGATATTGCACCAGATTCTGATGCAAAACGGTGCGCAAGTAGGGCGCGTTGGTCTCATCACTCCATCACTCTAGAGCAGTCAGATCCAGAAGGAACTGGCTACGTTAGATTTTTAGTCTCGGGAAGTCACGGACTACTTGCTGACAGGAATACGGCGTTCGTGTTTCCGCGAGCAGCCGAGAAGCTCCGCCCACCAGTACGGCTTCCTGGAAAGTAGCACCGAGCCGGCGGCCATATTGGTTTAGTCTACGTGCGCATTCTGAGTGATTTTCATGTTCCTGCACACTATATTGTGCGTTAAACAGTGACGAAAGCTCAGCTAATCTCTAAGCAGCTGTAAGACGTTTGATTCTTGCATCTTTGCATTCTTGTCTTGAATGTCACTACACACGGAACCATCCAGAGTCCCGAAAACGGATTGTTTGTTCGTGCTGTTCAGACTTTCTTCACCTGTTCAGCAATCCTTTTAGCCCGCAGGTCTGAAAGCATCTCAAGCGAACCACTGTGTACTGGAGCAGGTTACGCTTGTTGTAAAAGATATTGCAGACGTTTTTGTCTGCCTTCGAGCGCAGTGAGCTGGGCTCGTGGAAGAATTTCGTGAGCAGCAAGGGCTAGCAAACCTTGCAAAATTGAGTTCTGTAAAACGCTTCTCATCGGCGCATGCCATGCTCCGTTTGCGAAAAACACCGATTGAATCGCGCCACTGTTATCTAACTTTAGTATATTTCAGTTCAGTTCAGTTGTTCAGTCGTGTCCGACTCTTCGTGATCCTATGGACCATATCACGGCACGCTTTCCGGTCTCTCACTATCTTCCTAACATCACATAACTTCATCTGCAGCGCCTCGAGGATGCCATCTAACTACCGCGTTCGCTGCCTACCCCTTCTCCGGTGGCCCTCAACTTTTCCCAACATCAAATCATTCTCTAGCGACTCCTCTCTTCTCATCAGATTATTAAAGTAGCTGAGCTTTAACTTTAGAATTTGACCCTCCAATGAGCAGTCAGGGTTTATGGTCGACAATATCGACTGATTTGATCTTCTGGCAGTCCAAGGAACTCTCAAGAGTCTCCGCCAGCACCACAATTCAAACGCGTAAATTCTTCGGCGGTGAGCCTTCTTCACAGTCCAACTCTCGCATCCATACATCACAACTAGAAAGACCATAGCACGAGTTATACGGATCGTGGTTGGCAGTGTAATGTCTCTGCTCTTTACTAGGCGGTCAAGGCTAGCCATTGCTCTCTTTCCCAGAAGCAGGCGTCTCCTAATTTCATGGCTGCAGTCTCCTTCCGAGGTAATCTTGGAGCCCAAGAAGAGAAAATCTGTCACAGCTTCCACTTCTTGTCCATTGATGCTCCAGGACTTGATAGGGCAAGACGCCATGATCTTCGTCTTTTTAATGTTCAGTTTAAGCCCAAACTTCTCACTCTCTTCTTGTACGCGCATCAGAAGTCTCTTGAATTCCACTTCACTTTCTGCCATTGAAACGATATCATCCGCATATCTAAGGTTGTTGATACGTTTTCCAGCAATCTTCACCCCAGCTGAAGACTAGTCCAGACCGGCCTTCCTCGTGATGCACTCAGCATATAGGTTAAATAGGCAGGGTGACAGTATGCAGCCTTGTCTCATTCCTTTCTCAATCGAAAACCAATCAGTAAGACCATGCCCAGTTCTGACTGTGGCCTCTAGCCCTTCATACAGGTTCCTGAGGAGACAGATGAGGTGTATTGGAACTCGCATCTCTTGGAGAGCTTGCCACAATCTGCTGTGATCTACGCAGTCAAACGCTTTCGCATAATCAAGAAAGCAGAAGTAGATGGGTTTCTGGAACTCTCTTGCTTTTTCCATGATCCAGCGAAGGTTGGCAATCTGGTCTCTAGTTCCTCTGCCCTTGCGAATCCCAGCTTGCACGTCCGGAAGCTCCCGATCCACATACTGCTACAGCCTACCTTGGAGGAGTTTCAACGTCACCTTGCTAGCACGTGAAATAGGCGCGATCGTGCGGTAGTTGGAACAATCTTTGGCACTGCATTTCTTTGGAATCGGGATGTAAACTGACCTCCTCCAATCCTGTGACCACTGCAGGGTTGTCCAAATTTGCTGACATAATGTATACAGAACGTTAACAGCGTCATGGTTGAGGTTTTGAAGCAACTCAGCTGGAATACCATCAATTCCGCTAGCTTTGTTCTTTGCAAGGCTGGCTAAAGCCCATTCAACTTCACTCTTCAAGATACCCGGCTCGAGATCAGTAATCACAACCGTCTTATGTTGAATTTGCACATCCGGGTCCTTCTTTTACAGTTCTTCTGTGTATTCCTGCTACCTCTTCTTTATCTCTGAGGCTTCAGTGAGGTCCCTGCCTCGTTTGTCCTTGATCACGCCCAGCTTAGCACAGAAGCTTCTTTTAATATCTTTGATTGTCTTATACAGAGCTCTTGTGTTCCCCAATTGGCTGTTGTCCTCAACTACGTGGCACTGTATGCTCAGGAAGGCATTCTTATCTCTCCTTGCTATTTTCTGAAGATCCGCATTGAGAACCCTGTATCTTTCTCTTTCCCGCATAACTTTTGCCATCCTCCTTGCCTCAGCTATTTGCAAAGCCTCTTCAGATAACCAGTTTGCTTTCTTGCATTTCTTTTGCTTTGGAACTACCTTAGTAGCAACTTGTATTATATCACGAACACCAGTCCACATCTCTTCAGGCTCTCTGTCTTCTAGATCTAATTCTTGAAATCGATTCCTCACGTCCACAGCATATTCTGATAGAATTTGATCAGAATCATACCTGAAAGGCCTTCTAGTTTTCTGCGTTTTCCTCAATCGGAGCCTAAATTTGGCAACAAGAAGCTGATGATCGGTGCCACAATCAGCCCAAGGCCTTATTTTTACTGCTTGAAGCGCTTCTCCATTTCTGCCGGCAAAGAATATAATCAATCTGATTCCTGTACAGACCGCCCGGTGAAGTCCATGCGTACAGGCGCATCTTGTGCTGTTGAAAATGAGTATTCGCTAGGGTCAGGCTGTTTTCTTGACAAAACTGCATTAGCCTCTGCCCAGCTTCATTTGGCTCGCCAAGACCGAACTTGCCTGTAATTCCGGATATTTCTTCCCTCCCCACCTTAGCATTCCAGCCTCCTATGAGAAAAAAGACGTTTGATGATGGAGTGTGGTCTAAAAGGCATTGCAGGTCAACTTAAAATCTCTCAACGTCAGCTTCTTCAGCAGTAGTGGTTAGTGCATAGACTTGGATAACTGTTATGTTGAAAGGGTGACCTTGGATCCGAAGTGAAATCATTCGGTCGTTTTTGGGGTTGTACCCTAGCACTGCTTTGCCCATTCGTCTGTTTACTATGAGAGCGACCCCATTCCTTCTCTTGGATTCGTGCCCACAATAAAAGACATTATGGTCGCCGGAGTTAAATTCTCCCATTCCGGTCCACTTGAGCTAGCTGATACCCAAGATATCAATGTTCAATCTGTCCATTTCTCGCTTGACGACATCCAGTTTACCTTGCGTCATAGATCTTACATTCCATGTTGCTATGTGATATATCTCCTTGCAACATCGGACTTTCCGATCGCTTCCCGACACATCCACAACTGAGCGTCCTTCTGGCTTTAGCCCAGCCGCTTCATTCGTCCTGGCGCTACTAGGAATCGCCCTTGTTCATCCCCAGTAACATGTGGGACGCCTTCCAACCTGGGGGGCTCATCTTCTGGCGCCATATCATTAATGCTATTGTGACTGGCCACAGGGTTTTCACGGCAGAAAATGCTGGAGTGGGTTGCCATTACATTCTCCAGTGAATCACATTTTGTCAGAACTCTCTGCCGTGGCCAGTCTACCTTGGATGGCCCTACACAGCAGAGTTGGCGACTTCATCGAGTTTCACAAGCCCTTCCGCCACGACAAGGCAGTGATCCATGAAGGAGTTAGTATATTTCCCGTGCGCCAATAGGCGCGGCGTCACTGCAAAAGAGCTGCGTCGTGGTGACTGATGGTTGGCATCGTCTGCTAAAAGCAAACGATGTAGGAAGCTTACAACATCATGTGACAATAACACTACTTCTTGTCAGAGCGGAAGCCGAGACCAGTCAACAGGTAATCGGGACTGGAAAATTGGAGGAAACCATGCACTGCCTCGGTATAATGGCACCATGCAAGTACTTATCCCGTGAGGATCTCGCTGCTGAAATTTGTCGGTGAAATGTGACGGCAATGATGATGATGACGATGAATAATTTTATCTCAGGGACGGGTTCCATAAAAAAAAAAGAAAAACAAAGCCACGACACAGCGACCTCCCTGTTTATTTATTTATTTATATTTTTGTCCAGGTAAGATAGCACTGCAGATGAAGTTATGTGATGTTAGGAAGATAGTGAGAGACCGGAAAGCGGGGCGTGACATGGTCCATAGGGTCACGAAGAGTCGGACACGACTGAACGACTGAACTGAACTGAAGATGGTAGCAGAGATTTTATCGCGAAGAACAGCGCACGCTAGACGGAACACGCCGTGAACCAACACCAATAAGTAGTCCAACCTTCAGCTCTAATACGGGGTCAGAGATGCATTTTCGGAGACTTCCGAGCACTGTATAGGCGAGGAAAACAAAATTGTATCCCCGTTTTTTGGATGCCCTTTCGTAGTTGGAGATCGAACCCCACCTTCCGCATCCGAGGCAGTTGCTCAAAACAGTTGGCCAGCGCTGTGATTAGAGATGCATTTCTAATAAGGGTCACAAGCGAAGCCCAAGGCAGGGCTCCGAAACGCAATTAGCGCTTCGCATGTTGAAATCCTGAGCCGAGGCTGATATGCGTACAAGGGGCGAACAATCGCCTGCTGTCTGTCACATTGGCGCAACGTTGCTTCGCCCACTGCGCACGAAGAGAGTGCCGCACTCTTTTTCTGACGTCACATTTACGACGCTGCGAACGCAATAATTTTCAGTACATTAATAATATGCCTACCGATAAATCAACGACCTGTGCACGCGTGCAGCCGATTGCCAGCGGCACTCACCTCTGCTTTATTTTCTCTTTTCTTTCCTGCAGTCGGAAGTTATTTCTCTTTTTATTCGCTGTGCTCTGGCGTGTTCATTTTCTCTGCACCCTCGGAAAGTCCTACTTCTGCATTCTTTTGATCCTTTCCGGCGTTTTTTTCAACTGAACAGTGCGAAAAATCAGGAAGTGCCCCAGATTTCTCCTGCTCTCTGTTCTTCGGTCGGTTTCTCTTCGGTGAGCGTCACAAGCTATAAAGACGCGTTGTAAGTAAACGACATAATCATTAATTCATTTATTTCTTGCTCTTGAGCTCAAGCCGCTTAAATCTCCGCAGCAATTGTATTAGATTACGTGCACGTCTCTCGCATGTTTTCGGCGTAAATTCTAGATGGTCTTGTGACCCAGTGATCACGAGATCTGCCCTGTGTCTTGTTTGAGGTGTTGCCATTGAAAAGCGTTAAGAGCCATACTAGAGGCTTCTAACACGAGGGAGACATAGCCTGGCAGCGACTGCGTACACGCACTGGGTTGCCCACTCATGCCGCTGCGCGTGCGACGTATACACATTCGGCAGACCAGTGTGCGTCTCTTCCACTGTTGCGACCGATTTCGAGTGAATTTTTACGGTGCCGGATCTCTATAAGCAAGCGGGGGTCCGTGGTAACAAATCGGCTGATGCCAGTTCTACGACGCTGTCTGCGACCCGCATATGTGTGACAATGCTAAGCGGCCGCCTTTTTGTGAAATTGGCGGCCTGCAGAGAGCTTGTTACCACTAGTCAGGCGAATTTGACCCGCTAACAGGAAATGTTCTACAGGATGGGAAAAAAATAACGGCTAATCATTCGAAGACGCGCGCGAAACATTGGGTGCCCACTCGTGCAGAAAAGTGTTCTTGCCGATCGTCCGTAGAACCCAGAGAATGGACAAGATACTTCTTCCTCTTCCTATGTTTCGAGCTCGTCTTAAATACACAAATAGCATCTCCTCCAGCCTTTTCTTTCGTTATTACATGCTTTAACACCTTCTTCCGCCTACTCGGTCATTCAGGCTGTCTTTATTGGGAATATTCAGGAATCAGGCGAGCCGGGACTTGCATGCATTGATAAGCTCTCGACTGGGAGCTCGAAATCGGCGCTCCCTACATCTGGTGTTCAAGTGCTGGAATCAGTACCTGCATTAAAATATTCGCTGCTATCATAATCTCCTCTTTGTGGTGGTAAAATGGGGTTCTTTTGATATTGTGCAGCTGTGGCAAAAACTACCTCGGAAAACGTCTCTACGCATAGCAAGAAGCTAGCGCTGTTATAAAAGAAAACTTCCTGCTGCTTAGCTCGGTTATGCAAGCAAACTCTTTGTTATGCTTGGTTGTGCTGTGTTACTAAGACAGGTTAGACTCATACAGATCTCAGCCTAGTTTACAGAGCGGAACCTTGATTAAACATCGGATTTAATTCCTGCAAGGCGAACGTGAAACAAGCGCAGCCGAACCACTGGTTCCAGCGCGCGACTCCTCTATGACTGTCTGCGAAGGACACCGCAGCCGAGTCTAGGCGACAGGAGGGTGTCGAGCAAGGGGGAGGCAGGGGACTGGAAGGCATTGTGTCAGGCAATTTGTGGAGGTATGCACCGGTATGAATGAAGTTTTTCAGGTGTGTGAAGGAAAAGCAAGTGTGCGTAGTAGAATGGAACCGTGTTTAAAAATGTCAAGAAGAAGAAGCGAGCGCCGCTGTCTCACCGCGCCGCTCATGTGAAGAGCAGGGGGAAGCAGGAGAAGTGAGCGCCGCATGTGCGAAGAAGCGCGGCACCGCCTCGCCGCGCCGCACCTGAGGTCAAATTGCTGATGACCTTGGCCCGAAGGGACCAGTAAACTCCAAATATAGTTGCATTTCTGTTAGGAAATTACCGTACCTGCGCCACCCTGTCACAGCACCACACGGCGGGCGGCAATGCCTATCCATGGGGTTCGCGCGGCTCCTGCTTTTACACGTTGTTCAGGCTGCGTCCCTCCATCGTGCGCTGAAGTCGGCAACAGAAAACCTCCCCAGCGCAACGCTCAGCTATATGGCTCATGCACAGCTCTTTCGGTCAAAAAGGCGTCGCCTTCGCAGTAAATAAAGGAAAACGTGTCCAAAAAAACGCGCACATGATTTCGCATATAAAACTTTGGTGCATCCGTTCTTTGTGCAGCATTCAGGGTGCTGCTATACCATTTTGCTTCCCAGTTAGCATCCACCATTAAGTCAACTAGGCGGCTAGTTTACGATAGGGAGTCGAACCGCCGACGTATTCATTTATTTTACTTAAGTAAATAAAAATGAAAGATGGCTTAGCTCTGCGATGCCTGGATATACGTAGCGAAGAGCAGTGACTACCTCGGGATCAGAAGAAGTTTATTTCTCCAGCCTTCTACGCCAGCAGTATAGTGAACAAGAATATGGTCCTAGTGGCGCCAACGGAGAGACGCAGGCGTGCTCCTTGGCGTAGAAACCACGAGATGGCACCACTGCAACTTCTAGCGGCGGCATTGCTGCTGCTTCAGACATTTGTGCGTGTTTCTCAGTGTCGTTGCCCCATTGTGGTGCATTTATGCTTATTTAGTAAATAATCCTGCATGCCGCTGTCTTTAACTAGCTTCAGTGTCATTATCTAAGCATTTTGTTTCGTACCTTGGCTTTCTGAGCAGTTCAGCAGTGGTGAAAAATTGCGTCGTTCTGTGTTGTCTGCTACCATGAGGGGGCGGTGCGAAATGCTTGATTTGTTGCTAAATGTCAGTTATTTACATGCCCTCTCAGGCTAAATTTGTTTATCTGCGGACAATATTCTAGTTCACTTTACATGCGCATATGGTTAACTACACATGCGACTCATCTTTTCGCGCACCTACGCTCATATACGTAATTTTTTTTTTTTTTTCTGAAACGGCTCAGCATGCTGGTGTCACTGTTGCGATTCAGCCGACACCAAAGCTTTGAAGGAAGCGCCACTCGTTGAAGCACATTAATTCTAAAGGGCTCCCACTCGGTGGGGCCTGCAGTATACCTGAAGCTGCAGCTTCGTTTATAACGTTCAGCTCAGAAACCGAAATATCGCTTCGAGGCAGACAAACCTAATCTGTTTCGATATGTGTGCCTTGTCGTGGCTTTTTCCTGGTCGCCGACAAGCTTGCTTTTGCTTTTGCTTATCTTTTCGGTCTCTGTTTAACGCTTCGCACAGAAAGTTAAGAGGGGCAGTCAGGCAGGAGTGTAGGCACCGCACCAGGTGCCAGAGACGGTTTTCCACGAGGAAGTCGGACATCGGAGCCGTTTATCACGTGCACGTAGTCCCGCAATATGCATTCGGGCTCAACGTGGCGCTCGCAGACCGCTGAAGATTCTGTCAATGGTTTCCTTCCTATGAAGATTGCGCTTCCACCTTTCCCTGAGGTCATCATCTCTACGCGCGGCGAACAAAGACGCCTTAGGAGCGCCCGGGTAACCGCTCCGACAGCCCGGCGCAAAGCAATGAGAGTCCGCCTTGCTCTATCAAGACGTACTCTCGGGCCTAGTAAAAGATGCGACAGCGCCCCTTGCGGGAAGCGAGTCGTTTTGCTTCAGCCGTTCTAATGGCGCGCGCCTCCGTTCGCGCCAATAGATGAGTATTCTAGTTCACTATAGCCAGCAGCTAAACTATAGTATATTCTAGGCACTATAGCTAAACTCACCTTGGCTTCCATGTCGAGCGCGTCTAAGTTCACCGGCGTTCTATAATTTGTCTGAAGGAAAGGAAAGGCGCAGCATCCGTTACTCGCGGAAGGCAAGAAGCGCCGCCCGGCGGCATTGAAGCACTCGTTCCCGCTTGGTCGTCATAGCTGACAGCATATTGTTGACGTCACATACTTGACGTCACCCTAATTCAGTGACTTAAATATTTTTCTTTGGTACTTTCAAATTGCGCACCAATCGCAGTATCTGTCACTCGCGGAATCCAGCTATCATCCTCAAAGTAATAGTAATAATAAAATAATAATAATAGGTTCACAGGAAGGGAAAGGCGTAATATCTGTCACACTTGTTCTGTGGATACCTGAACCGCGCCGCACGGGAAGGGAGGAAGGTGGAAGTGGAAAGAGAGAAAGAGGAGCCGTAGTGGAGGGCTACGGAGTAATTTCGACCACCTGGGGAACTTTAACGTGCGCTGACATCGCACAGCACATGGACGCCTCTTCGTTTCTCCTCCATCGAAACGCAGCCGCCGAGGTCGGAATCGAACCCGGGTACTCCGGCACAGTAGTCGGGCGTCTTACCCTGCACCACCCCGGCGGGGCACAAGCGGAATTATGAAGAGCGTAGCGGATCGGCTGGGGATCCAAGGGATGAGGGTTCGATTCCCGGATGGAGACAAATATTTCTTTTTGAGTCGCACACCTCTTATGCGTTGCACGCCGGCAGAGCTTGGGGGGGGGGGGGGGGGGGGGGCTGCGCAGATGGCCTTGGCTGTGACGGCACTCGGTAGCGGCATCTGGCATACGGCATACGCGAAGCTCGGCTCCGACCACGGAGTAAGTTTAGAGTAAGATAGACAGGAGCGCCGACTACGCTTTTTGGAAGGGTGAAATTTTGCTACGTCGGAGATAGCTTGGTGGCGGATACGGTAGATGGCGCTAGTATTTATCACCTCCAGTGAGTATGCTAGTCTCAAGGACGAATAAATTAAGAGCGTTAAGCAAGTGATGAAAAACACAGAAGGTAAAGATTGGATAAATTCGATGGAAAAGAAACAGTGTGGGATTATACCGAAAATTGAAAGGGCAGATTGGTAAAGATTGGATAAATTCGATGGAAAAGAAACAGTGTGGGATTCTACCGAAAATTGAAAGGGCAGATTAGGAAGGAAGCTTTCTTTGATAACTCAAGAAGCAATGCTCTTGTTTTTGGTTGGTTTGTGGGGTTTAACGTCCCAAAGCAACTCAGGCTATGAGAGACGCCGTAGTGGAGGACTCCGGAAATTTCGACCACCTGGGGTTCTTTAACGTGCACTGACATCGCACAGCACACGGGCGCCTTGCTTTTCGCCTCCATCGAAAAGCTGCCGTCGAGGCCGGGATTCGATAATGCTCTTGTTTTTGAAGCTAGATCAGGGTGCCTTAGAACACGCAGTTACAAAAAAAAAATAAATTTAACCACGAAGATGACACATGTGCAGTATGTGGTAAATCCACAGAAATAATTAACCATCTTATGCTTGAATGGGATGGTATCCATCCGGAAGTCGATGGAGGCGCAGTCACTCTTCCTGAGGCCCTGGGATTTAGAGATACCAGTGGCCGGGTGAATGAACCTGCGGTGGCAGCCAGCAAAAAAACGATTGGAAGTTTGGTGGCTTAAAAGCAGAAAATTGGCATAATGTTAGTAATGTAGAAACAAAAATTTAATAAATAGAATGATAGTATATTTAACCAATCTAAAACAATAATTAAGATATAGGGAGAAAAATGAGCATGATAGCAACTGCTACCACCCGTCTCAAAGGGGACGCTCCTATATTCCATCCATCGACTCTGCTGAAGCGTGCCGCCGCCGCGCCTCAGCTCCGGCGGTTCCGTGCTGCCGCCGCGTCCGTCGTCTGCTTCTTGTCGCTGCGTAACGCCTGCATCGCTGCGGGAATATGTATCACCTGCATCGCCGTGGGGAATATATCCCTTGAAATCGTGTTGTCTGCATCTTCAAGCTGCACTGAGGTGTCACCTGTTGCCTGCCTCATCGCTGGCATATCTCTAAGTCCCGTTGCGCTCACCTTACAGCTCACCAATTTTCCCCCTGATTCGGAGCGCTCAACAGCTTTCGGTTCTTGATTTTTCTGAAATACGGTAGGAATTGCGCCCTTGACAAGGTGAGCACGTTTTTCTTCATTAAATAATACGTTTCCTTTATAGCTGTTGTTCATGGATCACTGCCTTGTCGTGGCGGAGGGGCTTGCGAAACTCGATGAAGTCGTGAGCTCTGCTGTGTAGGGCCACCCAAGATAGACAGGTCACGGCAGAGAGTTCTGACAAAATGTGATTCACTGGAGAAGGTAATGGCAACCCACTCCAGTATTTCCTGCCAAGAAAACCCTATGGCCAGTCACAATACCATTATCGATATGGCGCCGGAAGATGAGCCCCCCAGGTTGGAAGGCGTCCCACATGTTACTGGGGATGAACAAAGGGCGATTCCTAGTAGCTCCAGGACGAATGAAGCGGCTGGGCTAAAGCCAAAAGGACGCTCAGTTGTGGATGTGTCGGGAAGCGACCGGAAAGTCCGATGTTGCAAGGAGATATATCACATAGCAACATGGAATGTAAGATCTATGACGCAAGGTAAACTGGATATCGTCAAGCGAGAAATGGACAGATTGAACATTGATATCTTGGGTATCAGCGAACTCAAGTGGACCGGAATGGGAGAATTTAACTCCGGCGACCATTATGTCTTTTATTGTGGGCACGAATCCAAGAGAAGGAATGGGGTCGCTCTCATAGTAAACAGAAGAATGGGCAAAGCAGTGCTAGGGTACAACCCCAAAAACGACCGAATGATTTCACTTCGGATCCAAGGTCACCCTTTCAACATAACAGTTATCCAAGTCTATGCACCGACCACTGCTGCTGAAGAAGCTGACGTTGAGAGATTTTATGCGGACCTACAATGCCTTTTAGACCGCACCCCATCATCAGACGTCGTTTTTCTCATAGGAGACTGGAATGCTAAGGTCGGGAGTGAAGAAATATCCGGAATTACAGGCAAGTTCGGTCTTGGTGAGCCAAATGAAGCTGGGCAGAGGCTAGTAGAGTTCTGTCAAGAAAACAACCTGACCATAGCGAATACTCATTTTCAACAGCGCAAGAGGCGCCTGTACACATGGATTTCACCGGACGGTCTGTACAGGAATCAGATCGATTATATTATTTGCCGGCAGAGATGGAGAAGCGCTATACAAGCAGTAAAAACAAGGCCTGGGGCCGATTGTGGCACCGATCATCAGCTTCTTGCTGCCAAAATTAAGCTTCGATTGAGGAAAACGCAGAAAACTAGAAGGCCTTTCAGGTATGATCTGGATCAGATTCCATTAGAATATGCTGTGGAAGTGAGGAATCGATTTCAAGAATTAGATCTAGAAGACAAAGAGCCCGAAGAGATGTGGACTGATGTTCGTGATATAATACAAGAAGTTGCTACTAAGGTAGTTCCAAAGCAAAAGAAATGCAAAAAAGCAAACTGGTTATCTGAAGAGGCTTTGCAAATAGCTAAGGAAAGGAGGATGGCAAAAGGTATGGGGGAAAGAGAAAGATACAAGGTTCTCAATGCGGATTTTCAGAAAATAGCAAGGAGAGATAAGAATTCCTTCCTGAACATACAGTGTCAAGCAGTTGAGGACAGCAGCCAATTAAGGAACACAAGAGCTCTGTATAAGACAATCAAAGATATCAAAGGAAGCTTCTGTGCTAAGCTGGGCGTGATAAAAGACAAACGAGGCAAGGACCTCACTGAAGCCTCAGAGATAAAGAAGAGGTGGCAGGAATACACAGAAGAACTGTACAAGAAGGACCCGGATGTGCAAACCCAACATAAGCCGGTTGTGATTACTGATCTCGAGCCGGGCATCCTGAAGAGTGAAGTTGAATGAGCCTTAGCCAGCCTTGCTAAGAACAAAGCTAGCGGAATTGATGGTATTCCAGCTGAGTTGCTTCAAAACCTCGACCACGACGCTGTTAACACACTGCATACATTATGTCAAAAGATTTGGACAACCCTGCAGTGGCCACAGGATTGGAGGAGGTCAGTTTACATCCTCATTCCAAAGAAAGGCAGTGCCAAAGATTGTTCCAACTACCGCACGATCGCGCTTATTTCGCATGCTAGCAAGGTGATGTTAAAAATCCTGCAAGGTAGGCTGCAGCAGTATGTGGATCGGGAGCTTCCGGACGTGCAAGCTGGGTTTCGCAAGGGCAGAGGAACTAGAGACCAAATTGCCAACCTTCGCTGGATCATGGAAAAAGCAAGAGAGTTCCAGAAACCCATTTACTTCTGCTTTATTGATTATGCGAAAGCGTTTGACTGCGTAGATCACAGCAGATTGTGGCAAGCTCTCCAAGAGATGGGAGTTCCAATTCACCTCATCTGTCTCCTCAGGAACCTTTATGAAGGGCAAGAGGCCACAGTCAGAACTGGGCATGGTCTTACTGATTGGTTTCCGATTGAGAAAGGGGTGAGGCAAGGCTGCATACTGTCGCCTTGCCTATTTAACCTATATGCAGAGTGCATCATGAGAAAGGCCGGTCTGGACGAGTCTTCAGCTGGAGTGAAGATTGCTGGAAAACGTATCAACAACCTTAGATATGCGGATGATACCACTTTAATGGCAGAAAGTGAAGTGGAACTCAAGAGACTTCTGATGCGCGTACAAGAAGAGAGTGAGAAGTTTGGGCTTAAACTGAACATTAAAAAGACGAAGATCATGGCGTCTTGCCCTATCAAGTCCTGGAGCATCAATGGACAAGAAGTGGAAGCTGTGACAGATTTTCTGTTCTTGGGCGCCAAGATTACCTCGGAAGGAGACTGCAGCCATGAAATTAGGAGACGCCTGCTTCTGGGAAAGAGAGCAATGGTTAGCCTTGACCGCCTAGTAAAGAGCAGAGACATTAGTCTGCCAACCAAGATCCGTATAACCCGTGCTATGGTCTTTCCAGTTGTGATGTATGGATGCGAGAGTTGGACTGTGAAAAAGGCTGACCGCCGAAGAATTGACGCGTTTGAATTGTGGTGCTGGCGAAGACTCTTAAGAGTTCCTTGGACTGCCAGAAGATCAAATCAGTCGATATTGTCGACCATAAACCCTGACTGCTCATTGGAAGGTCAAATTCTAAAGTTAAAGCTCAGCTACTTTGGTCATCTGATGAGAAGAGAGGAGTCGCTGGAGAAAGATTTGATGTTGGGAAAGGTTGAGGGTCGCCGGAGAAGGGGTAGGCAGCGAACGCGATGGTTAGATGGCATTCTCGAGGCATTGCATATGAAGCTATGTGATGTTAAGACGATAGTGAGAGACCGGAAAGCGTGGCGTGACATGGTCCATAGGGTCACGAAGAGTCGGACACGACTGAACGCCTGAACTGAACTGAGTATTTTAGAGAAAGAAATTCATCCTTGAAATGTCGCGCACACACCCTGTGCGTTTGAGTTAATTCCTAGCCAATCTGGGGAATGTTCTGCTTCCACTGCTAGAAAAGCTTCGAATCAGTTTGCGGCCGAAACAAGGGGACTTTTTCGTTTCCTTTGCCGTACCCTGAATTACATCCAACGACGAAACACTTCATCGCCTACCCTACCATCCGCATATAAAAAAAGCAGTGCACAGTATGCGCTCCTGACACGTGCTGTGTGCCGATCCGTCTGCGTACTGGTGATCTCGCTGCGTGGTTTGTCCACTGCATGCAAAAAAAAAAAAAAAAAAAAGCTGGCGGTTTATTTAAAAATTTTACTTAAAAAAAGATGCAGGTCGGTGATGACACGATTCCACTTGTGCGTTTCCGGCTAGCAGACGACGCGCAAGGCTACCACACCGTCTGCTCTCCGCCCGTTATACGCGACGCTCGCGCGGTCGCCTGGACCATTCATTCATTCATTCATTCATTCATTCATTCATTCATAAACCTTGGTTGGTTCACAGGAAGGGAAAGGCGCAGTATCTGTCACACTTGCTCTGTGGACACCTGAACCGCGCCGTAAGGGAAGGGAGGAAGGTGGAAGTGAAAGTGGAAAGAAAGGGGAGCCATAGTGGAGGGCTACGGGATAATTTCGACTACCTGGGGATTAACGTGCGCTGACATCGCACAGCACACGGACGCCACTTCGTTTCGCCTCCATCGAAGCGCAGCCGCCGAGGTCGGGTTCGAACTCGGGTACTCCGGCACAGTAGTCGGGCGTCTTGCCACTGCGCCACCCCGGCGGGGCTCATAAACCTTTCTTCATGAGGATGATCAGAGGCCTAGAGGGCAAGGGGGTGGGTTAGGTGAGGTTGAGGGCGCCAGACTCCGAAATGATGTTTAGCACTGTTGACAGGTGGCGCGCATATTTGTCTCTTTCTGCAAGGAGGATTGGGGAGGAGGAAAGCGTGACCAAAGCCGCGTCGGCGTAGAAAGGGCAGCGGAGGGAGAGAGTACAGTGCGAAGCTGAGCGCCGGACGCGGGCTCGGCGTTCGTGTAGCAAAACCGGCCTACGCCGAATGCATTGCAGCGCGCTAGAGTCGGCGCTCCTATCTTATCTTACTCCGTGGCTGCAACCCTCGTAGTGGAGCTTTTAGCTTCAATAAATATATTAAATAATAAATAGGTATGTGCCTCCGGTAGTATACGTGGTTCATTGTAAGTAGACATGTTCAGAGAAGTGGTACAGATACTGCATAATCATTCCCTCAAAAAGCGACCAAACTGAAGGCCTTTTACATTTTGCAAAGCAATTTGTGCCAATCTCTCAATGCCGGAAATTCGGGGTATGAAAAGGTTGCGTTAAAAGCGCTACTGCATGTATTCAATTAAGCCGAAGCACAGCAATCTTTTAATTTTTTTACTCTCTCTGCTTCTACCCGGATGTTATTGCGGGTGTGTTCCTGCACGCGGTTAGCAGCACTGACGCCACGGTTGTCCGGTACAAGGAGTACCAGCTGCGTTTCTCTTCGCGCGTCCCGAGATGAACGTGCCGCCATTATAGCTTTCAATTCTTCCTGGCTCGAGCGATACCGCAGTGCGGTCTTCGTCCTCCCTCTTAGCGTCGCCATGGCAGTAATGGCGAAGTAGCGGTTTCTTCGACATTAGCAACAACTACGTCTTTGCTTTGGCTGACCGGTCAAGATGGAGAAAAATACAATTTTCGTAGGGCAGTCGGTGCGGCAAAGGCCATTGCTGTCATGTTTTTGTTGTTTGAGCCAGCAGTCTAGTTATCCTAGCTGTACACCACTGCTGCATCGCTACCCGCCTCGACTGGTGGAGATTTGTGCCCCTGGCACGATTCCAGATAGGATAGTCAGGCCGCATAATGGTTTCTCGTGTAGACGATGGTGGTGTGATGGGGCCCCAGCAAAAGTACGTTATGGACGTGTGAAGCTAACGGCCGCGAGCCTGGACAATGCGGAGCAAAGCGCTGCAGGGTTCGCGAGAACTGCAAAAACGGCCGCAATTGAAGCGGCTGACTTTCTGCTGATGGCAGCGTGCCTTTTTGTCTCGAACAGTGCAACAAACGTCAGACGCTATACACACATTGTGCAACACTTCATAGTGTCACAAGTAAGAGCATAAGAGCACTGCACCTTTTAAAAATGCGCACAGTAGGAGATTTCCCCAATCTTCATATCGGTTTCTGCGCAATGTACTGTGCCATATTGACGGCGGAGCAGGGAGTCATACAAGCGCGGTTCATTCTTCGACGTAGGCGGTGTTGGCGCGGTTGCATTAAGGACACTTCACTTCTACCCAATGGCTCCATTAGTGGACTGGAGCGAAGTGTGGAGAAACCGAATTAATAACTCGGAGAAACTGGAAAAAAAATCGAATAGTGTCCTGACTCAAAGCTTAAAATACGACACTCCCTTACCTTTCCCGCCAATATCTTTTCCGGCAATAAACAGAGAGCAAATCAAGATATTGCCGTGAACCTTTGATATGTTTTTTTTTTTTCTTTTCAGCAGCCGCCGGCATGCGGCCTTATCGCTATGACCGTAAGGCACGAACCTATCTTGCGCTCTTTGTTTGCTCATGGTGGGTATCACGAAACGCGTCTTTATCGCTTTCTTTGTAACGCAAGTTGCGCCGAGATTAGTCTTGAACGAGCACAAACAGTTTCCGCTTTATTGCGCATTTTTCTAGCACTCATTGGCTGGTTTACCTACACGTTTCTGCGCTGACTTTAAATTGAGCAGTGCCAAATACATGGTACGACGACCGACGAGCACTATTCCTGCTATCGCCGACTCCGAGCTGCTTAGTTCTTTTGAGGCCTCGAGTCAGCCCAATAGTTTATCAGTAAAATGCCCCCCTCTTCAATAGTTGCCTACGGACTTGTCACTACCACGTGACAATATATTTAGCCTGATTCGATAAAAAATTTAGAGGGGTTCAACGTTGTTGAACCGAATGTGAAGCGAAAGCATTGGCTGCAGTTTAGCATCGAACACATCCGGCGTACATTGAATGCATCAAAGTTCACCGGCGTTCTGGGCAGAATCCACTTTCATGCCCTGTGCATGCGATGCCGGCTCTCCTGCTGCACTCGGTCAGCTCCCCGGTGGCGCGCGCAAGTGCGGTGCGGAAAATACCATTCTGCTCTCCGGACTGGTGTGCGCATCTGCTAGGATGCCGCTACCCTCCTCCTTCTCTTTGTAACGAGCGCAGCGGCGGAACTCCTCCCCTGAGCCCCGCCGGGGTGGTGCAGTGGTAAGACGCCCGACTACTGTGCCGGAGTTCCCGGTTTCGAACCCGACCTCGGCGGCTGCGTTTCGATGGAGGCGAAACGAAGAGGCGTCGTGTGCTGTGCGATGTCAGCGCACGTTAAAGATCCCCAGGTGGTCGAAATTACTCCGTAGCCCTCCACTACGGCTCCTCTTTCTCTCTTTCCACTTTCCCTCCCACCTTCCTTCCTTCCCCTACGGCGCGGTTGAGGTGTCCACAGAAAACAAGTGAGACAGTTACTGCGCCTTTCCCTTTCCATAAACCAATCAGGTGTATGAAATGGCGCAGCTGGTTGCCATGGTTACGGCGCATGCGCAGTAACGGCTCCAGCTTGTTTCATTGATTTAGAGGAAGGGAAAGGCGCGGTAACTGTCTCACTTGTTTTCTGTGGACACTTCAACCGCGCCGTAAGGGAAGGCTGGAAGGTGGGAATGAAAGTGGAAAGAGAGAAAGAGGAGCCGTAGTGGAGGGCTACGGAAATTTCGACCACCTGGGGACCTTTAACGTGCGCTGACATCGCACAGCACACGGACGCCTCTTCGTTTCGCCTCCATCGAAACACAGCCGCCGAGGTCGGGTTCGAGCCCGGGTACTCTGGCACAGTAGTCGGGCGTCTTACCACTGCACCACCACGTCGCACGGCTACCTTGGCTTCATATGGCGTAGTGAATCCTTCGCTTCATACGGTTGATCACTGGTGCGCATATGTTCACTGGTCAGTCTGGGCAGCCAGTGCTTCAATCAGATAGGCGCCACTGCTCAAAGGAGCTTGAGGCTGAAAACCAGAAGTGCTTGATGAATCTGGCCCTTCTTTACGTAAGGATGACCTATAGGTTTTACCAAGCACACACGTTTTTTTTCTCTTTTTTTGAGAAAAAGGGGAGCCAATGTGTCGCAGCTAGAGTGGACTTATTTAATTGACCACGATCTTTACACGTACTTATTAACACTAAAAAGTTTTTAACGTCTTCACCTTATTTATAGGAGAGAAGTAAAAATTTATCACCTTACATTCTGTGATAATGATTTCTCTGTAATTTCGTTTGCGTCAGACTATAATTGAATATGGTCAATCCCAATCTGTCATCAGCTGTACTCCTTAGCCATGTATATCCAACCGATATCATGTTGCTTCCCTTCACAGTGGCACGGTACCTTTATTATCATTAATATTTTGAATTTGCGTGCTCTCTATTTCTGTGCTGACGCACTGTGTGCCCGATATTGCTGAAATGTATACCATGTTTACATTCTTGAAAAGCGAGAGCGGTATCTTTTCGTAATTCCCTACACGTTAGATGCAATATCCGTTCCTTGATAATCTTGGTTGCATAAAAATTCTTTAGATTACAGCCTTATACTACACACTTCCCGGAAACTTAGTGGCGCTATATATCGTCTGCTTCGCCCCCTGTCGAAATAGGCGTGTGTTAGGCGTGGAGAAGGTCTGACGAAGCAAATAATTTGAGAAAGAAACAGAGGAAGCCGCGCGCAGGTTTCCTGCCAAGCTTATCTTTTCATCAGGGGCTCTTTCTTTCCATTTGCGATCTTGCGTTCTAGCCATCGTTTTGTACGTATTTCCTCAGGTATGTTTTCAGGCAATTAAACACGCCGCAGAACGCCTGGAACGATGATCGATGGGATATTTTTACATCACCGCTCGCTTCTTATTGCTAATATTTAGAGATGTAAGCTTTTCGCAATCAGCCCCGGCGCTATGGCGGAGGCGTATTATTCCAATCTTCTTAATATTTGCTTTAAACGCCGTTGCCAATGCTTCCACCACCGCTTTCGTGAGCTTCGCACTCTTCAAGGAGACCGAGGCAGTTTGTGGGTACGGAGTCAGGCAAGGTGATCAGCATCTCAGGCTGGCAATTTTCTTTTCTGAGTGCACAATCTCTCTTAAGGATGCGCGAGAGGTGATAATGAAAGGTGTGGTCCGCTCACTGAACAAGTCCCGCAAAATCGTTACTGAAACGCTATAGCGCGACAGACGGCTTTGCTTTCCGAATACTCGTCTGTTTGGATCTGGATTTGAGTCCTGTTCTTGCGCGAAAACTCATAGCGCTGAATTCAGTCGTACGTGGCCTTGGTTCTGTATCGTGAAAGGGCACATTTCAAATTTGTTTCAAGTGTTCTGGTCTGTTGTCTTGTACCAAACGTGGAAGCGAGCAAAACTCAAAGCGGCAGCAACGACTGCATGCGGCCTATGGCTAACGGTCATGAAACTTGGTTGGTTCGAGGATAGTTGAACCTCTACATAACGAAGATGGATGGATACCACGTGATATCGGTCATAACAAACATGCATCGTGGCTTCGGATATAACGAACATGTGACCTTGGCTATAACGAATATGCATGCATTTTCGTAATAACCGAGGTTAACTAACTCTTAATATCCATATGTTCGACAGCGTCGAACTGCTCAATTTTTTGTTCACCGTTTCTTATTTATGACCTCCAACATTACCAGCCCAGTCTCGTCCTTTGCAGTGCCTTCCGCAGTGATTTTCGGTTAAACCTGTCATACTCCACCATACCAGCGCAGCAGCGCTCAGTCACACTTATTTAGCGCAACGGCGATCACAAAAGGAGGCTCGCGGTGCTTACCTCGTCCCGTGTGGCCATCTCTCGCTGAGCTTAACTGCTACACGAGGAGAAGCACCAACTAGGTCAGAAACCAGTTTTATTTGTGTACTGGTCTTGGCATTATTGCTCGTACGTAGTTATGATGAAGCCGCTGCGAATATTCCCTGAAATGCGTTAGTAATATCCCCCTCAGGTTAATGTGGTGTTAGTCCTCTGTCAAGAGTGTAGACGCTCCGTTCTTACATACTGACAGGAAAGTGCGCTCCGATAACCCTGCCTCGATTTAAATAAGTTTGCGCGTATTCTGTTCAAAGCGAGAACCTGAAAGCCGTCAGAGATTCAGAGCCATTAACGTGGTGAGGGATCTCCATGTCAGCTTATATACTGTACTGCTCGTAATTAAGCTCTCTATTCGGTGCTGCACGAAACGAAGCGCTGCTTCTTATTCTTTTAGAATTGAACAAACTTAAGCCCACTGTAGCGTTGAAAGGTAATGCGCTCGAAACTTTCAGCGACTGACAAACTTACAAGTTAGTCAATGCACAAATTTTATCTTCTAGTTTGCAAAGGATAAAACAGGCTAAAACAGATGCTTGGGCAAGTTGGTAATTGATTGAATGTAGACAGCGCAAAAAAATGACGGGGACGTATGAAGGACACAAATGAGCGCTGCCGCAGGTTCGTCACGATTAGGTACTCATTGTGTGCGTGTAACTTTAGCTAGTACTAAATCGGCCGGCGTCATTCCTTTGGATCACCCGCGCTGCTTTCTCTTGTCAGGCAGGCTACTCAGACCACAACAAAGCAGTTAGGGGCATGCGATCACTAGAAAACTTTCGATACCGAAAAGAATGCCTTCCTATTTCATAATTTTAAAAGGAGCAACATATATTCTATGCCGAATAGAATATCGTGCGATTCGATTGTTCGATCGAAAAAAAAAAAAAATACTGCACGTTAGAAATTCTTAGAATCCTATTGGTTGTGTCCTAAAAGTTTCGAGTACTTTTCGAATAATTGGCATGGTGTTGGAATCAGAGCCGCCGCATTTTTCTTCACCGAACTCTGCAAAACAGAACAACAAAAAAAAAAAATGGACAAGCACCGCGTGCTAGCCTCATCACTTCAGTAGACCGACAGCGATTCTGGGAGGCCATAGCTCGCCCGTCTTATGTCCCGATTTGAGGCTCAGTTTACTCTGTTCCGTCATCAACAGCGACGGTAATTTTCTAACTGGACTGCCATGCAGTTAGTACGCTGATAACGATATCTTTAGCTACGTATAGGTTACAGCACTACGTACCTCACACAGCAAGTACTTGAACGTTTCTTGTTATTCCTCGCTTCGTACGAATATTAGCTCAGATATTTGATTCGTGCTGGATTCGGTTTCTAGCTTAATAATCCTTACGCGATCCGGAATGAAAAATACTGCTATTCATTATTTTTACTGTAGAAGAACGACATATTGGACGAGTTGTTGGCTATACATAAGGGTAAGTAGTCCAAAATGCCGTGTTCGTCTCTTCTGTTCCTCTGCGCTGTTTGGATTACTTCATGCATTTATGTTCTCGAGTGGGGCCAACAATGCTGCTGTGGCCATTTAGTCTGGCCACTTTTTCAAGATAGATTTTGGTGTCTTAGAACACTCAGCTACAAACATCGATTTAACCAAGAAGATGAGACGTGTGCAGTAAATCCGAAGAAACGATTGAACATATAATACTGGAATGTGATAGTATCCATCCGGATGTCTAGGTAGGCGCAGTCAGCCTCCCTGAGGCTATACTTTCTAATAGGGTTTAGAGTCATGGTGAATGGTTGGGCGAATGAATCTGCTGTGCAAGTTAGCAAAATCCGATTGGAAGATTGGTGGATGAAAAATAAAAAGATGACATAAAGTTAGAAGGGTAGAAATTAAAAAGAAAACATCAACCGAAAGGATTAAGTATCTGACAAATTAATAACTTTCAAGATTTAAGGAAAAAAAAAATAACTGGAGCATGGTGCCAGCTGATAACGCCCGGTTTCAAAGTGGACGCTCTTATATTCCATCCATCCTTCCATCCTGGCAGCCATAGGGTGCTGCTGCACTTACTCTCGACGTAGAGGTGACGGACACCGCTGATATTTAATAGCCAATCCAAACAGTCGAGTGGCTTCGCAGAGCCATATTTCAAGTGCTTTTTTTTTTTATTTCCAGCATTTTTTTTTCTCGATGGTTTCGAGCCAATCAGGTCAAATATTTGTTTGCTTCGGATTACAAAACTTTCGCAAAATATCGCAATTGCTAACGCAACGGGAAGCAACAGAGTGATCATCCTTGCACGGCTACTTTCACGCCCTGGATGAATTTCTGTTTCAACTGTACAACTACACATTCACTTTAGGGACTTTCTTCTGAATAATAATTCTTTTTTTTTTTTTTCATGCTGCTTATTCTTGGGCCATTTGTTGCGACAGCGATGCAGTCGGATTCCGTCCACGACCTACTTAAAAATTTAAGCCTTAAAGGAGGAAGAGGGCGTACATGCGTGCGCGCGCGCGTTTTGTGTTTGTGTGTGCGTGCGTGCGTGCGTGCGTGTGTGGGGGGGAGGGGGGAGGGGAGCAAGAATGGCAGTGGCGGTGGCATCGTTTTACCGAGTCCGAGCTTCCCATTATCGCCGCGCACGCTTGGCGGAACCACAGCGAATAAAATTTGCATTTCATGTGCTAGTTTGCGCGCCCCGCATAGTGGGGCAAGCGCCGAGACAACAGGCAAATAGATCTCAGCTTCCGGCTTCTGTTTCGTCTCGTGTTTCCTTATTTTGTTCTCCTGTTCAATCCTGCCTCGCGCATTTAGTCCAGCTTACAGGCTTCGCATTTTTTACACTACGTTACAACTAGAAGAGTAATTTGGCATGCCTCGTCGCGCTGTCAACCTGTGACACATGCATGGGCGTTCGGGAGGCGTAATTCCGTTCTCTCAACGATATAGGCTCCGGCAACTTCTTTCTCTTCACTAGTTTTCTCTCAGCGAGTTAAACGGCGATTTTTGCTGAGAGTTTTTTGTGAACGCAATCTAAAGGTAACGTACACTCATTGAAGGCAGAAAATGATTATGGTGAAGGTAATTGCATACTGTAACCAGTGCCGTACCTTCTGGCTCTGCTCACGTCCGGTTTTGCGGCTATTAAGAATATAAAAACATCATATAATGCAACCTAAAGGAGAGCATACCCCAGGAAAGATGTTGGTCATTTATTTTAATTTGGTAACTATAAAAAAATTAATAAAAATGCAGTCAGCGTATTCGAACTCATGTTTTTAGTGCTGAGATAAGTGGTATTGAAGGACTCTGGTCACAGAAGGATTGCGCCACAGAAGCTTTCTTTTTTTAAACATGCATTTATCACACTAAAACAATATCCTATGTACACGTGCTATGTACAAATGATTTATAAAAGGGCATCAAATCCGCACGATGCGCAATAGGATACACCAAGTCAAACTCGAAACAAGAGGCAATGTAGAGCACAGATCGTCAAGAGTGAGTGCTACTCCGGTTCAAAGTCAGCCTGTGCATACAACCCCCTTAATGAACAACCATCCTACAGAAGTGGTCTTTTGAAAAAAAAAAAAAAAACAGATTCACAATTTCTATCCATCCTGCGCGTTTTCCAGAGGCTGCGTAACCCAGTTATAAAAAAACATGTCTAGAGGCTTATCAACAAATGAAAGCCACGAGAATAACGTGCTGTAAGTGTGCTCTGATTCGTTTTGACAATATTTCCGCTATTTGTCGCCAGGTGACGCTACTTAGAGGACCCTACTAGGGAGCCTGCATGTTGCGCCGCGGCGCTCATGTAGGCTGCCTAGAGCCTACCACAGTGGCTAGAAGTTCTAGCCCTTCTAGCCGCTGTAACCCTACCGTTGCGAGAACGGAATCATGCGTTCAGAATGGGGGACAAGGAGGGGGGCTTGCCCTGTTCCCCCAAAATCATTTTTTTATGCACTGGCGCAACAACAACAAACTACGCAGCTTAATTAGTGCACCCAGTTCCCGCATATTCATAGAAAGCTCGCTGGCAGCCTGCGATAAACGCAGCCGTTTTACGTGTTCGCGGCCGAAGAGCACAAACCCCCGCTAGTTTCAATTAGACGCCCACAACGCTTTGCAATGGGAAGAATGCGTGATGCCCGGGTTCTCTTCGGAAAGATGGGTACCGTCGGCGGCGCCCCTCGCTGCTCGCTCGCTGCCGGTTCGGCTCGGCCGTTTTCATGTTTCATTTGCTCTGTTTGCTCTTTCTCCAACATCCTGGGGTGAGTCGTCGAAAAATACCAGCCCACCTTCCCTCTGACCTGGACGCCTGCGCGACCATCCGTAGTAACTACATCGATGCTCTGCAGTCCGATTCGACGCCTGATTCGTTGCCAGAGGACTTCTTCCGAACCGCCATCGATGACGCTCTTCCTTCCACCTTCCGTACGCTGCTTGTGGCCCTTTTACAGACGTTTCGCTCCGCGTTCGACGCCGCCTCTCGGCCGCACTTCCACAGTCGCGCATCACATTCAGACCGGCTCTAACTCGCCTTTTCGATAGTGCCCCTAACAGCGGCAGAGCGTCGCGTGATCAGTGAGCAAGTTGAGGACATGCTGCAACGTGGTGTAATTCGTCCATCTCAAAGCCCCTGGTCTTCACCAGTGGTGCTCGTAAAGAAGAAAGATGGTTCGTTCCGCTTTTATATCGATTACCGGCGCCTCAACAAAATTACCCACAAGGGCAATTACCCCCTTCCGCGTATAGACGATGCTATTGATTGCCTCCAAGGTGCCGAGTACTTTTCGTCTCTTGATTTACGTTCCGGTTACTGGCAAGTACCAATGGCCGCCTGTGACAGAGAGAAGACCGCATTTGTGACGCCGGATGGCCTCTATGAATTTAATGTGATGCCCTTCGGTCTGTGCAATGCGCCCGCCACATTCGAGAGGATGATGGGTAACGTCTTGCGGAAGTTCAAGTGGCACATCTGCCTCTGCTACTTGGACGACATTGCTGTCTTTTCCACGGACTTCGCTACGCACCTAGAGCGCTTGCGGCAAGTTTTGGTTTGTATTACTGATGCTGGCCTACAACTGAATCTTAAGAAGTGTCACTTCGGTGCCCGGCAGTTGACAATTTTGGGTCACATCGTCTCTAAGGAAGGTGTTCGCCCTGATCCGGCTAAGCTGCGCGTAGTGGCGGAGTTTCCTAAACAGGTCTCACTCAAGCAACTTCGAAACTTCATAGGTCTGTGCTCGTATTTTCGGCGCTTCGTACGGAATTTTGCTTCTATTATTGCACCCCTGACGAAGCTATTCTCGGGGGAAACAGTGAGTTAACTGCCTGGTCGGCCGAGTGCGACGCAGCGTTCCCCGCATTGCGCCATTTTTTGACATCGCCACCAATCCTTCGCCACTACGACCAGACCGCACCCACCGAGGTCCATACTGATGCGAGTGGCGTTGGCCTCGGAGCTGTCTTGGCTCAATGAAAAAACGGCTTTCACGAATACGTCGTCGCGTACGCAAGTCCTGTCCTCTCTAAAGCTGAATGCAACTACTCAGTTACGGAAAAGGAGTGTTTGGCAATTGTGTGGGCACTAAGGAAATTCCGACCCTACCTGTACGGTCGCCAGTTTGACGTCGTCACGGACCACCACGCGTTATATTGGCTGTCCTCTCTTAAAAACCCGTCCGGCTGCCTCGCACAATGAGCCCTCCGCCTTCACGAATTTGACATCCACGTTATATATCACTCTGGCCGTAAACACATGGACGCCGACGCTCTGTCTCGTTCTCCCCTATCCAGCGAACCTGCTTGCTCCACGGCGGCTGATCCCGTCCTCTCGTCTCTAACCATCGCTGATATGCCTGCGGAGCAGCGCAAAGACCCGTGGCTCGCATCTCTTATCGACATCGTGTCCACTTCTCCCAATGCTGCGTCTTCTCGGACTTTACGCCGTCAAGCACCACACTTTGCCCTACGAGACGGTCGTCTCTGCCGCCGCATTATTGGTCACTTTCACTCTGCTCGCTGTTAAAACTGGTGGTAGTTGAAAGACGTCTTTGAGCCATCTTGTCGTCGTCGTTTAGCGAGGCGCTCCTCTCTTTGCTTAGGGGTCTCCACTGTTCGTTTATCTCGACGCCTCTCACTATATCATTTTGTTCTGCGATCGGAAGCTTTTTTATATAGTATATTTTATATAGTAAGTAATATATATAGTAAGTATCCAAGAGGAAGTCCCGCAGTCAGGGACTCGACTGGTACCTCCCAATAAGAGCCTTTCGCTAGAGTTTTGAATAGGGTGGCGCCGCCTCATGACGGCCAAGAGAAACCTTACTGGGTAGTACAACGGCGGCTCTGCCTATGCTGCTGCGCGTATCTCACAGGTTTCGTACGTCGACTCGCGCTTCTTTCTGCACATTAGTGAGCGTGAAAAGGCTCGTAATGTATCGTGCACATCAGAGCCGGCAGTAGCCTAAAATGTAAAGAAAAAAAGAGCCCTGGGGCTGCCTTTCGGCGAAATGTTCAAACCTCTCCGTCTCGGAACATCGTCACTACCGCTCTGTTGCTGCTTGCGTCGCAGGATTCCACGGAAAGGTTAACAACTTCATTGTTCGACTCTACTGCTGTCTTTCATAGCCGGACGGAACGGGGCTGCGGTGTGATTGGTACGGAATATCAGGTGCATGCACGCTCTGGTTCAAGCGAAACGCATTTCGCCCTACGCAGGCCGCTCCGGCGGCTCAAGCTGAGTACAGCCAGCTATGTGCACGTGTTTATTTGTGATCGCAAAAGAAACCATCCGTTATGCTACTGTTTTCGGCAGCTGCCCAAGTATAAAAACCGCACATACGTCAAGCAACGAAAGGTGAGGACGGCAAACTAGAGCTCACTCAAAACGTTTGCTATCGCAATGAAAGCAGCCATTCACTTTCAATAGGAAACAGCAATAGGCGGCATTTGGTCTATAATTATTATATGCACCCGACAATAGCTTTTCGATCATTATGCAATGGGCGTTCCTGAGCTGACAGTGCGCTTCTAACGTGCGATGTCCCCACTGCGCCAACAGGCAAGAGAGAGAGAGAAAAAAAAACTATTTGTCAGCGATTGGTATTTGCCTTGGGCTGCATTCAGCTGCTCCAGGTGGCCGGCAGTCCAAGTCTGTCAGCGACCTCTTGCGCTCTTGCCGAGGCCCGGGACTGGACGTCTGGGTCCCGGCTGGCGGGAACAGCTTCCCAGTGTTCCAGCGAGGGAGATGGTACTAAATCTGCCGGAGGCGGATCCTCCGCGCAGTCCCAGATTATATAGTCTAAGGTGGCAGGCTCGCCGCACAGTTGGCAGTACGGATTTACTATATCGGGAAAGATCTTGGCATAAGTGCGAGGGTTTGGTTGCGACCGCGTTTGCAGCCGCCGCCACGTGGTAGCCTGGTCTCGGCTGACCGAAGAGTGCGGAGGAGGCAGGTTCGCCCTGAGCTCTTTGTAGTGTAGTAAGGCCTGGTAGATATCCAGAGTCTCACTCCGTCGGGCACCCGCGTCAGAGATCCCCTCACCAGCTCGGCTGACAAAACCTCGAGCATATTGGTGAGCGGCCTCGTTCCCCGGGACGCCCGAGTGAGCCGGGACCCATACGAGATCCACTACGTTCCTATGTTTTGGCAACGCACTAAGAATTTTGAATGCAGTGGCGGAGATACGATCCCTGGCAAAAGGTCTGGCTCGAGAGCTGCAAGCACATACGTTAAAGGGAATTGGCAGTTGAGCTGTGGAACGAAGTCAGCGTGCCTCACTGATGTTTGTATCTTACGACGAACACCGAAACATCTGCCGCGGCAAAATTCGGACGTTTCTGCAGACCCAGTTTCAGCTTTCTGTTTGACTTGAAAAGTACGCGGACTTTATATTTCTAAACATTACGAGCACGACTTATCAGCTAAACGGAGCGTAAAAACCAAAAACCAGCGCAGGATCAACTAACAAGTTCAGGGACAAGCATGCATTGAACGCAATCCCCAGCGACCCATGCACAGCCTGCGCAAGGTGCTTATCGCAAAGATTGTTTGTGCCTCAAACGGGTTATTTACGCTGACTATCCCTGTTGCGATTTCGTGTATTCACGCTCTTAACATTAGTTGCATGTAAAGCTCTAGAAGAGCGCCACGAATTCGCGCGACACCCGCCTGGCTATATCGACTGGCAGCGCCCCGAAGCTTCGTCTACAATCTCTGCACGTCGTATAATGCTTGACATTGCTTTATTATTGCCTTTTTCATATCGTGACAACCGTGAAAGCATTTTCAGCGCCTCAAATTCTTTGTAGTTGGTACATAATACAAATTAAAGCGGTGGATCCATGCCGACTGCATGCATTCGGAGACAGACGCCGGCGATTTGTACTATCCAGAAGACGCCTAGGGGGCGCTTTTTAGCAACGTTTTCGTGGCGCCCTCCGGGCAGCGCAAGTCCCCTATTTACCGTACTACAAAGACTACAGCGCGCAATAATAACACACACGCAAATTTGAAAGGTGTTGTGTTCGAAGTGCTGTTCTCGTCCGTTCTTGAATAGAGCAGTGCGCGTTAATGGACAGACTCTGGCACCCGTCTCAGCGCGTCGCCACGATTACTCGCCCCCGTTTGCGCCCAGCGGGACGCCCCCCACGGCGGGCTCCTCCTCTAGTTCTGGGAAGCAAGCCCCATTTCTCCGGCCTCCGTCCTTCCCCCGGCCAGTTCGGCTTACGCCTCGGCCGACGCTGGTCTGGTGAATAAACAAAGTTAACAGTTTAACAGTAGCGCGTACGTCTTTTCTACATCGACGACGTGCAAACACGACAGAAGGTTTCTGAAGTGAAGCAGGAATTGTACAGTGGTATGTCCAGGGCTGCGTTACCAGGGCTTTTTCCTATACTGAAGTAAGGCGAGTATTTATATTATTAACGGGGAAGGGCTGATTAGAGTAGGACAGAAGTAGTTATTACTGGTTGTCGTCAGTGGAAGTCACTGTGCATTACTAACGCAACGCGCACTGCTTGTTCTTTCATGTAGAACGCATATTACCGTGTTGGGTACATAGCACTTTGCGCTACCTTGAAGTTATCGGCCATTCGATGGTTTTATTCCTGTGTACCTTTCGGCTCATGGCTCGTGCTCCTTCGCGTTGAATGCACCTTGTTCTGGCCTTTTTAGGCTTAGCTCCAACTTCGACAAACCGCTTTAGTTTAATGAAGCCATCAACCAGAAAATTAATTTTAGATTTACGCTTTAACTACCAGGCGATATTATATTTGCGCCTCAACACTCTGTGACTTTTCTGATAGGCGTTTTCAGCTTACTGAGCACGTCAGGACGAAAACGAAAGGACCAAAATGTATAGCCCCTCGTAGATAGGGGCGGCTCCTTGGTTCATCTGCGCCAACAGTATCTCTTGCTGGGCTAGTTGGTGTGACATTGTGTTTAACCAAAGGAAAAAAACAGCGCCTAATCATTAAAACCACATCAGTATGGACTTACTCAAGCATGTGGGAACGCCCATTAACGTATTTGCTAAAGTGAAGAAATATCATACAAAGTTAACGCCAGTGCTATTCTTTCTTAAAACATCATTGATGCAGCGCCAATATTTTTTTTTCTATGGTGTTCACAGTCTTAACGCCTTAGCGCAGCTTGGCTACATGTTAGGAGCCGCGCAAAATTACCAAAATTCTTCGGAAAACCTCAAAGGCGCAGGCTGAAAACAAGCCTAGCGGTCGGTCCATTTAACCGGCGGTTCTGACTGGCTTCTTGGTATGCACGCATTCCGAAAAACCTGCCATCACCAGCAAAACTGCCGGACCTCCAAGAAAATGCCAAGTCGTTTCATCTGGCGGGGGCTATTTTTGTTATCTTAGTTACTTGCGCGCAGGAATTTGAAGGAGAAAAAAAAACGAGAAGAAAGAGAAAACGAGGAAAGTCGTGGATTCGTTCATATTCTAAACCAGTTAAGGACAGCGGAATTCTTACTTTCTCTTTTTTTTTTTTTTTTATGAGTGAAGCGCTGCATTCAATTTGCTCGCCGTCGGTTCTGAAAAAGCAACCTATAAGCTCGCTAATTCCGCTACACACTTAGTTTAATTACTGAAAAGAGGAATCATATTGAAATAAACCGTATAATGATGATGAACTCGCTGACGGCGATGATTTTGTTCTCGCAAAACACTTTTATCGCACTAGAAATCCATAGAGGCGCACTTTCGCACACATTTGGAAAGTCAGCCGCCACGCTTCAGCAGCGAGGAGCTATCGAAAACCAGCACGAAACCGCGACAAATAGACCCCCTTTCAATTTGACTGGGACAAGAATGTTCAGCGGAAACACACACACACACACACACACACACACACACACACACACACACACACACACACACACACACACACACACACACACACACACACACACACACACACGCACACGCACACGCACACACACACACACACACACACACACACACACACACACACACACACACACACACACACACACACACACACACACACACACATATATATATATATCCGCCGTCAGCAAAGAGAAAAATGAAACCAGCGTGTTGCCGAGCAAATACCGCAGCGTCATTCTGCTGAAAGCGCAAATCGACGCTCCTAATAACCTGGGGCTTCCTACACTCCGCGAAGGTACCACGCCGACACATTCTTCGGGATGAAACGTCGTTCAGCCCAAGTTTAAATAACGCAGTGCCGCTTTTCCCGATTGAAATCGCCTGCATTCGTTTTCCGGTGCTTCTTTTTTTCCTTGCGTCGCTGTGTTCCTGATTCACAGTCGGGCAGGCGAACGGGAATTGATGGCTTATTGGGAGTGGGTATATGGGGAGGGAAGCATGGAAATAGGGATGTGGCGAGAGAGTGGGCTGGCCGCCAGGTGACGCTCGCGTGGAGCCGCTGTGCGATCACGTGTCGAGGGGCGCGCTCGTGACGTCAGCTGTGAAACTGGCGGGTCGGCCCTGAGCCCTGCGATGGAGAGAGGCGGAGCTGCCGCTCTCTGCGGGAAAAACCTCGCGGGCTGCTCCAGCGCGGGACGCTTCACCGCCGGTCGGGCGCGTGTGGTGGTGAAGAGACCTTCGTCGGGGCCCGGATTACACGCGCTCTTCTCGTGTGAGCGCCACCCGCTGACTGAGAGCGTGAAAAACTTTGTAAGCAACTATGGTGTCTCGGATGACTGCTCTGTAGATTGTCTCACGCACTAACCTCGGTAACAGGTAAGTTTTGAAGAACTTTATATTTCTTTGGAGGAAAATATTTCGATTATTACAAAAAATGATGCCAATATCTGGTATCATTTAAGTATTCTCCTTTTTTGAGGGTTATTTCTGAATGCGGAGTATGTTTTACTTTGTTGTACACTTGTTTGTCTCCTAGTTTGTCGGTGATGCCCGCGTATATTTAAACGGTGGCATTCTTACTAAATCTGATCAGTTATAAGTCAGCCCTATATATCCCCTTTCTTCCATTGTCTGCGTATTTGTGCGTTGTTTCGTGTTCATATCTTTATGAAAAATTGTCTTTGAAACGGCAAGAAACTGTTCTTCATCACAGCTCTGTCAGTTTTATACCTTTTCTGACCATTCACTAAGACTATTCTTGAAGACACAAACAGCAGAGTAGAACCGACTACGTTTATTTACTGCCTCTCTGTCGTGGTATGCGTGCGGCAAGGCACACAAGAATTCATAAGTCGTCCAGGACTGATTTTAATAACATTACATCACTCCAAGAGTCTCCACTACGCGCTGAGAATGTGCACGTTGCGCTGCATTTTCCAACACGAGCTTGATATTCTCTGTTTAAAATGGTTTAGTTTGCAGGGTTTAACATGCTATGAGGAACGCGTAGTGGAGGGCTCCGGAGTAATTTAGACCACCTGGGGTTATTTAACGTGCACTGACATCGTACAGCATAGGGGTGCCTTGCTTTTCGCCTACATCAAAAAGCAGCCGCCCTACTGAGCCACCATGGCGGGCTCCATATTAAAAAATGCCGAAAGTGCATCTTGTTAGTGCTTGTATTATTTATCTTTACAAGCATCTTGCTATAAACAATAAAAGTCGCTAAAATATAACTTGTGACAGTAATTTGAATTGGATTTGGCGACTGTGTTGTGCCTATTCGCTGTAACTGCCGGCGTAAAGAGACTCCGGAAGTTACAGCGCTGTACTTTAAAATAATAAATTGGTTCTAGACATTTGAATTAGTTTTTTTAAATAACGTTGTTTATTGTGTCAAGGCACAAACGAAGTTAAATAATAAGTGGGGATTGTTAAATAGAAGAGAGATTGTTAGCCGACCGATGAAGTCGAGGATGGATAAGGCGCCCAAACATTTATGAGTATGGGTTGTTTGGCCCCGCTGCCGCCAGGTACCGAATGTTTATTAGTTGTTCGTCAATTTAAGTCGAAGTTAGGAGAAATGAAGTCAAGCACATATGGGGAGCAACAAACGCATCGGTAGAGGCGCTATTCCTTGCTTCCGTCTGATACAATCACGGCGCGATTTAGTTTCAGGGCGAGCGAGACTATCATTAAAGGCGTGGATCATGCGCATGATAGCAGAGACGTTGCCGGGCAGCTTCATCTTGTTTTACTTTGCTTACTGAAATCAGTTGATGGATCACTGGCGTCCATTTCGATAAATTTTCTGGTCAGTCAAAAGAGGCAACGAGGTCCGTTAACTGTGAAGTAAGAAATTATGGAGTACTAAATGGGCGTGCCGCCTGAAAAAGTGCGTCCTCGAATTCAAAAGGTGAACTGAAAGTCGCTCATTATGCTCTAGTGCAGATTGTTTCTAGAGTTTGAGATAACATAACAAACTTGTTCGGTTTGGTTTGGTTTGTGGGGTTTAACGTCCCAAAGCGACTCATACTATGAGAGACACCGTGGCGGAGGGACCACCTGGAGTTCTTTAACGTGCACTGACAGCGCACAGCACACGGACGCCTGGATTTTCGCCTCCATCGAAAAGTGGCCGCCGAGGCCGGGATACAAAGATGTTCGTTCTCAATGATTGACAGATATCCTCTAAAGAAAAAAGTAAAGCTGATGCTACGGGATGAGAAGAGGGTATAACGTAATAGATGGTGCTCATAACCGCAAAGATTATTCAAAGAATATGATACACTTTGCAAGTTTTGAACTTCGCAATAAATGAAAATTGCACTTCTCTGCCAAGGCCAACACTCTTAACCTTTCTGTAACTTTAACGCATCCCGAGTTAAGAAGAAATATTTTCTCACTTTAACGATGTAGTTCCTTGCGCCGTTAGGCGCCATTAGGACTATTCAAATCTGTTTATAAATATTAGAGCGTTCTACAATACCGTTACCGTACGCCGTTATCGTTATCTTCCGTTCACTACAGCGCTTCTATTTGCGATACTTTAGCTAAACAGCGCGAAATGACGAAGGGCAGAGGAAGCACACAGACCAGTGCGCTTCTCTCTGTCCTTCGTCCAATTGCAATTGCACTGTTTTCCACCCAAATATAAATTACTACCAACTCGCCATCTTATTACACTAAAATTCTCGGTTGGTTACACGGTTAGGTTATCCCCGCCATGTACATTTGATGACTGTTGCTGCATGATAACATACTGAAATGATACCAGTCGCTTTATGGCAGGGTATACGGCGCTTGCAAAGTGACCGTGTTCCGATCATTTGGTACATATAAGCGGGAAAATAATTTCCGGGTGATTTATCTTGGTGTGCTAAAGTGGCTTTTCTATTTCACAGGTCTTTCACCTTGAATTGTGTCTCAAATGCTCAGTCATCGATCATCACTTGACGCTTCAAACTCATGCACTCGAGACCGCTGTATCCGTAAAAGCACTGCCATCTTTTGGCTTCTTGTCCAAATTGGGTATCGACAGAATAGCATTGCACTTGTATCCCCATTCTCCAGGCCACATATCGTGACGGCTGTTAGTTTTTGACAGAACGCAATTTATAAATCGCTACGATTTCGAACATTACAGAACGAAGCCGCTGACTCGCTGGCCTTTGTGTGGCCTCGCCACAAATCAAGTTAAGCTTAAAAGCGGGGGTAGTTTCTAACAGGTAAAGCGAGTCATAATTACATGAGCAAATGCACATGGACGGAGCAACGAAAATGGCTTACGATTGAGAGCAAACCGATCCAAAGTACGACCTCGGTTCATGTTGGCGATTTTTTTTTTCAGAGCACAGTTGGTTGCAATAGCAGCCTGATATGCAAGATGTGCGGGCTTCGTATATTTTTAACAACGGATTTCTTTTTACTACAAGTGAGAGAATTGTACCCTGAGACACATCTGATCCCCTGTTTATATACTTGACGTTGTAGTAATAATATACTTTTGTTTTTCATTGTTACCTCACACGATAAGAGATGTATGTATTTGCTATGTCCCCTTTCTCGCATTCGTGAGAGATATCGGCTATATTTCTTTTTTTTGTATGTGATAAAGGAAGGGCACATCATTAGTATTGAATGCGAGATCCGCTCAGTTGATTTAGTGGCGACTTTAAGGGCAAGGCAAATATTAAGCCGGTCACTGAGGCCGCGTTGCTATGCAGCCGATCCCGTCCTCTTTCCTGCTCCCAGGAGAGAAGAGCCTGCCTCGTTGGCTTTCTTTCGCACGAATACTTTTCATCTGAACAAACTGGGCCTCAGCCCACGGACAACGGAAGACACGCAGAGTCATCGTGTCAGACCTAAAAGTAATGGAAAACTTCACGGGCTATAGGGACAGAAAAAAAGAAGAAGAAAAGAATGGTGAGTGACGATGATAAAAAAATGTAAAACAGAAACACATGACAGAAAAAAGCTAATATATTTTTTCTTGTAAAGCGATCATCCAAATGTTCGCATATTCGGTTGAATCGCAAAACCAGTTCATATGATTTTTCGCCGTGGTTGCACTATAATCCAATGATACGCTCATGTTGCTCATCTCGCCGCGAAAGACGTATGTCTTCGATGACTCTCTTGATCGCTGCAGCTTAAAGGAACGGCTGAATGGCGGATATGTTGTTCTCGCGTTTTATTTAACGCGTATCAAAGGATACGCCCTTACAACTCGGTATTAGTGCGTTATCGCTCTCTCATGTGAATAAAGAGGAACGCCTGCTTATTCACTCTTCTGCATTGTTACTCATGGGGATTCAGGGTTCAGAGTGCTGTGCTCACGCTACGCTGTATTCACCTTCGTCTAATCACTTTTAAGACCGCGGTGTTGTCATTTGCAGTATTTGCGCCGTGTAGCAAAATGTTACGCTGTTATTGAGCTGAAACTGTGTGATGCTATGTCCAGGGTCCGTTATTCGTGCCATATTAGCTGAAGGAAATGCAGTCGCTAAAATCAGTTAACAATGAAGGAACGTTACATTACTCACACTTTGTTGACTGTTTTACGAACTGTCTCCTCGTACAATGATAGAAATAGCGATCCGTTTTCGAATCGCGAATAGGGAATTACGTCACGCCATTTCGTTGCTTCGCTCTCTAGGGACGTTTTGTTGTACATTAGTTGAAAGGTGTTTGTCTTTGCGTTTGTTTGTGGCCGTATAAATGTGATAGAAGTCTTGTTCAGGTTTGGTTTATAGGGTTTAACGTCCCAATGGGGAACAGGCTGTGAGGGAGGCCGTAATGGAGGACTACGGAGTAATTTAGACCACCTCTTTAACGCGCACTGACAGCGCACGGGTGTCTCGCGATCAGACGACAGTGCATGTACGCGAACGAAGGTCCGCAAGAGGAGCCGTTAGACTGGAACCATGAACGCTGTCGTGTCGTACCCTGCTAGCCTCTCTCGAAAAGGTGCTCAAGGCAATTTATAGCAGTGGTCATGGCAGACACCCATCGTTCCCATTAATTTTTAAGTATTATTATAATATAACTACTGCCACCACTGCTGTCGCTATCACTTTTTCCCTCAATGAACTGGCGAAGAAGCTTCGGGGGTTCCTTGTTTGTTTTTTTCGCAGTCCATTCGTCAGCTGCTTCCTCTCGTATACCATTCGCCTCTTGTTCCTCATCGGGAGAGAGGGGCCAAGCGGAGGCCTAGCTCTGGTTGCGAAAGAAACACTGCGCAAGGCTGAGGCAGATTGAGTTCGCGACCGATTCCGCGGGGTTTCGCCGACAACGCAGGGCTTCACATGGCGGGTGCCGTGTTCTTCGACGGCGCCAGTTCCGATTGTACAGGCGGACACGGTGTACGGCTTTGCGTCCCATATTTGTGTCACTGTGACAGGGCCAGGCGCAAACAAATAAAGATAGAAAATAAGGCTATCGAAGAAGATGAAGGCAGGAATTAGAGCTGGAGCATCGCAACGAAGGGAGCGTATTTTCGAGTGAAAGCGTTTAGAGATCAGGGCACGGGAACACCTGTGCTCACCCAATGAACGTTTAAGATAAACATTATCTTACGTGTCATGGTATAACACGCACTCATACACAGACATGCGTAGTGGCTCCGAATTAATTCTGACCGTCTTAAATGTACGCTGGCATGGGACTGTTTGCATTTGGATTCCTTCGACCCGCACTTGTGAGATGGTTCTTGATCTGCAGCCGAAATTTGTACCGAGCCACGCAGGACGAGACTAAAGGGAAGCTGAAACGATTTTCAAACTGCATAAAATTCGGTGGTTGGAAAGAAGTGGTTTTGTTAATTATGTGCATCAATTTGTTCTAAATTCTGTCGATAAGAAAAACAGCAATCGCGTGTTAAAAACGAGCCTCGGCCACGCCCTCGTCGCTGCCGGGAACGGCGAGGGCGGGGCGCCGAAACTGGCAAATGTGACGTCACTCTCGGAATGCCGGCTAGGCTGGCCGCGCATTTTGCACGCTTGCTTCGCTACATCCCGCGCTTTGGTGATAGACGCATCAGCGCAATTCTGCCGCTGGTGCCGTTCTGCAGGTTCGGTCGCTTTGTGCTGAAGGTTCCACGTGTTCAAAGATTCCATCATCCAGTAAATACGCAGCTGTTGCGGAGTGGCTCGCCGCGAGCTTCGACGCCCTCCGACTAGTGAGCATCTTTTACTCAGTTGTAAAATAAACGTCGTCCGATGTTCGAAAGTCATTTTTCTCGTGTCATTAGAAAACAAACATTCTCGTGAGTGCGTCAAGTGACTATAGTGGCTATCATCACGGCTTCCCATTGTGCGAACATCGGTGGTCCAGGCGACATGGGACTTCATAGTTTCCCAGAGGCGCAATGGGTCTGTGTCATGAAAGGGCACAAAAATATTGTCTTTGGAATCAGCTGTGTTTTTAAGGCGAAAACCAGCAAAAAGAGGACGCGTTAACAAGGAAGCAGTGCACATGGACGACGCTGGAACACAACTGAATTTACTGCATGGAAATGGTCAAAGAGAGCAGGGCGCATACATGCGTCAGCACCAACACCACAAGGAGAAACGAACAATTCAATGATAGTGCAGGAGCTGCTATTTTACTCGTGGCAAAACTATGATCCATTCATAAAACTATATTCCCTTGCAGAAAACCTGACGGAGCTGTCACTGACGCATTCAGTGCCTAACTTCTTGATTTTGAATGCTTCCGAGATCTCTCGATCCATCTGTGTTTTTTCCACGGCCGATGATGCTGACATTACTAAAGAGGGGGGTACAGTTATCACGACTGTTGCACGCTTTCGGTAGATTGGCTGTGTTATCCGGCTTCAGTGAGGTGCGGTGCTGCCTTAATCAGTCATTAATGCACTGGACAGTTTGGCCTATGAAGGCTTTACCACATGACAGGGGTAGAGAGTATACAACATCGGTTGCACATCTGGTGAACATGGTTCGGTGCATGACGTTGCAGATCTTTTGTCCTTATTTGCAGTGATACGGGCACACAGTGACGACAGTTTTGTGGGCGCTGAAAAGACAACTTTGACTCCGTATCTCATGGCAACCTTTTTCACGTTATGCGATATTTTGTGGGTATACGGTATTACGGCTGGTCTCGGTTCCTGACTTGACGTTTCTTCATCGCGAGGCAAGTGCTGTACCTTTAGCATACTTGATAGTGATTCAGAAACAGAAATCAGGGCCTGTTCACAGGGTAACCCGCTGACTGCAGGCGACAAACCTGCTCAAGGAAACTATTCTGCAGAACGTGTGGGCAGCTTTTGCAGAGGTTGGCTATTCCCCTTATTTTACGAGCTTAGAATGGGACGAGGGTGTAGGGCAACAAGCCTTTTTTGGTACGGGGAGCGTATTTCCAGCAAACGTGGCTATCGTCAGAAAAGGTAGGGAGTAAATCTAAAAATCTGATTCTGTCATCAAGTGGGACCTCATGAGTGAAGTTCAAGTTAGTGGAAGTCTCTTTAAAAACGGATAATATGTCATTAGCAGCCGAATCGATGCTGTAAAAAAAAAAAACAGTTTTAAAAGGATTAAAATGTCATCGACATACCTAAAAACCTTAATAATTTGAGCATCAGTGATCTGGTCATGCAACGTATTGTCAAAGCTAGACAGAAATATGTGGCACAGTACGGGAGCCACACACGAGCCAATAGGAATCCCCTTCTTCTATATATACCTACAGTCCTCATGCTCTACAACAGTAGATGACAGGGATAGTTCCAGAAACGAGTTTCATTTTATTTTATTATGTTATTTTATTGGTAGCCTGAGGGTAAAACATTACAGAGGGGAGTGGGGATCACAACAATAATACTTGAAACATATAAAACGTGCAGCATGTAATGAAATAATGAAAAAAAAGTAATAAGAAGAATATGGTCATAACGACTGCAAAAGCATAAGTACATAATAGCATATAGCACTTTTACACTAGACATCATTACGCAAACATTAGACATTGATGACTGGAACAATGATAACATTTGAATTGTTGCCACTAAAGAAGGAAAGTGGTTCCAGTCCACAAACGAGTCAGAAAATCCTCAATAAGCCAACTTTGGTCAAGGCGCACAGATATGTATGTGGGAAATACGAGCAATTCATCGTGCAGTATTTCGTGATAAGATATTTTGTGAAAGAGGTTCAGGCGCGCAAGACTGCGGCGCGTTGCTAGAAGTGGTAAGCCTAGGTTTGATTTCATGGCGGTCACGCTGGCGGTGTGATTACTGTTTGATTAAATGAAACGTGCAGATTTGTTCTGAATTGATTCTATCTGATTTGTAAGAACTTCAACGGCTGGGCCCCATATTGCGGATGCATATTCTACTTGCGAGCGAATTATGGTTTTGTATTAGTAGGGGCTGAATGAAAGTTACGTTTGAGGTACCCGAGCATGCGATTAGCTTTGTTGACGATGCATTCTATGTGCTTTTTCCAGGAAAGAGTGGAAGTGATGTGAATGCCAGGGTACTTGTATGACAGGACAGATTCTAATTGGTTACCACCAGAATGGTAAGGAGGTAGGTTACTAGGTGAGCTGGACACGCGCATGAATTTGCATTTTTTTACGTTTAATGTCATATGCCATTTACTGCCCCATAGATCAATTTTGTCAATGTCGGCCTGTAAAGCGCGTGTGTCAGTATCAGATGTTATTTCGCGGAAAAGAACGCATTCATCAGCAAATAGATGGATGGATAAGGAAACACAGCTGGGTAGGTCATTAATATAGAGTAGAAAAAATAAAGGCCCAAGTACAGTACCTTGAGGAACTCCGGAGATAACAGGATGCAGGGGAGAGTTAACATCGTTGGCGGAGAGGAACTGTTGGCGAGAGGTTAGAAAGCACTCGAGCGATTTTCGAACACTAGCATCCAGTCCTATGATGAGTAATTTTAGGAGTAGTAGCTGAGGACATACTTTATCAAATGCTTTAGCAAAATCTAAACATATACAATGGGCAATAAAGCGGTGGTCGAGGATGACATGTAACTTGTGGGTGAATGAAAGAAGCTGCGTTTCGCATGAGCATGTCTTGCGAAAGCCATGTTGAGCCTGGTGAAAACATGAGTTAGATTCAAGACATGTGATAATTTGAGAGAAGAAAATATGTTCTAATATTTTACTAGGGAAACTGGTGATCGATATGGGCCTGTAATTATGAGGAGAAAGATTGGATCTGGATTTGTGCACTGGGACCACCTTCCCTATCTTCCAGTCTGACGGTAATTTGCAACTTTCTAATGAATGCTGGAATATTTTAGCTAAAATAATTGATGAATACAGTTTGGTGCTTTTCAAAAACTTTGCATTAATATTATCGACGCCGCCCGCTGAAAATACTCAAAGAAGTGAACAGGAAAGAGAAGACTGATGTCCTGAGAATGTTCTTTGCCTCAAAAACACATAAGACTGGATGCCCCCTCTGGGCCATCGTCACCGAGGACGGCTCATGGCAGAAAGCGGTTGGAGTGTTCTTGAAACGTTCACTGGGCACCTTGGCACCCGACGACCTCTTTGGCATCCAGACATCGACGAGCGTTGTGGAGTTTTTGTATAATGCTTCCATGAGGGCCAATTCTACCATATCCGTAGACATCGAGGAATTACTCTATTCTATTCCCCAAAAGAAACTGTTTGAGACTGTGCGTGACCTCATCGAAAGCCGAGGGGCGGTTTCTTTCCTCAACAGTTCGGACTTGTCTGTCAGCTCGTTTCTTTAAATATTAATGTGTTACCTGTCATCTACTGTTGTAGAGCATGATGACTGTAGGTATATACAGAAGAAGGGGATTCCTATTGGCTCGTGTGTGGCTCCCGTACTGTGCCACATATTCATGTCTAGCTTTGACAATGTGTTGCATGACCAGCTCACTGATGCTCGAATTATTAAGGTTTTTAGGTATGTCGATGACTTTTTAATTCCTTTAGAACTACTTTTTACAGCGTCGATTCGGCTGCTAATGACATATTATCCATTTTTAAAGAGACTTCGACTGACTTGAACTTCACTCATGAGGTCCCACTTGATGACAGAATCAGATTTTTAGATTTACTCCCTACCTTTTCTGACGATAGCCACGTTTGCTGGAAATACGCTCCCCGTACCAAAAAAGGCTTGTTGCCCTACACCCTCGTCCCATTCTAAGCTCGTAAAATAAGGGGAATAGCCAACCTCTGCAAAAGCTGCCCACACGTTCTGCAGAATAGTTTCCTTGAGCAGGTTTCAGCGGGTGAACAGGTCCTGATTTCTGTTTCTGAATCACTATCAGGTATGCTAAAGGTACAGCACTTGCCTCGCGATGAAGAAACGTCAAGTCAGGAACCGAGACCAGCTGTAATGCCGTATATCCACAAAATATCGCATAACGTGAAAAAGTTTGCCATGAGATACGGAGTCAAAGTTGTCTTTTCAGCGCCCACAAAACTGTTGTCACTGTGTGCCCGTATCACTGCAAATAAGGACAAAAAGATCTGCAACGTCATGCACCGAACTATGTTCACCAGATGTGCAACCGATGTTGTATACTCTCTACCCCTGTCATGTGGTAAAGCCTTCATCGGCCAAACTGGCCAGTGCATTAATGACCGATTAAGGCAGCACCGCACCTCGCTGAAGCCGGATAACACTGCCAATCTACTCAAACATTGCAACGGTTGTGATAACTGTACCCCCCTCTTTAGTAATGTCAGCATCATCGGCCTTGGAAAAACACAGATGAATTGAGAGATCTCGGAATCATTCAAAATCAAAAAGTTAGGCACTGAATGCGTCAGTAACAGCTCCGTCATCTTTCCTGCAAGGGAATATAATTTTATGAATGAATCATAGTTTTGCCACGTGCAAGATAGCAACTCCTGCACTATCATTGAATTGTAGATTTCTCCTTGTGGCGTTGGTGTGGACGCACATGTGCGCCCTGCCTTGTTTGACCATTTCTATGCAGTAAATTCAGTTCTGTTCCAGCGCCGTCTTTGTGCATTCCTTCCTTGTTAACGCGTCCTCTTTTCACTGGTTTTCACTTTCAACTATGCACCAACTGGCCCAAGAAGCTACGCTTCTTGAATTCAGCTGTATTTTGCACTGGTGATTTTCGTGCTGATGACGATAATCTATACTTGGCAACGACTGCGGCCACATATAGGATCCCAAATAAATCAGTGCAGCTGAAGTCCGGTGCCGTTCTGTCATTGTTCCCGCACCTAATTAGGTTAGTAGCGTTGTTGCACGGCTGGCTTCACCGTCGTTACGCTTAACCGAGGATACTAAACTTAAAACGCGTTTCGCGTCTCGCTGTTGTTATGCAGCTCGCCGCCGTTTTCGGCCACGTCAATGATTATCAGTTAGGTACAGCAAACGAAATGAATGATCGGTAGAACGAAGTTACATTTGCAATAGTAATTTATAACGCACTGTCTGGAATGTTGTGCTGCTCGTGCGGCAACAGCCAGCTCAAGCATCGTCGATAAGCAGCGCTGCCTCCACTTGCTGCGCCGGCCGTGACTTCCACAAGCTGTCCGTGGATCCCTTGCGCTGGCGTCAATAAAACGTGCCCAAATTTATTGTTATCTTAAATAATAGGGCCAGTAGGTGATAATGGAGTGTCAAAATTAACCCTTATTGAGGTTCGCTTACCCGCACCGGGAGGCTGGTAGGAGTGATAACTGCCATACAAGCAAGTTTCTCTTCACAGACGTGTAGCGGCAGTCGCCGGTGAGTCGCGGCTGATCCGATCTTCTTGTATATTTACATTAGCTCCTCTGCTAAGGCGACGCTTGTCTATAGTGGCTGCCCAGCAACTATTGTTCTGCATAAAGAAAGTGATAAAATTCTAATTAAGAAAGGTATTAGGCAAGGAGACACGATCTTCCCAGTGCTATTTACAACTTCCTTAGAGAGTGTATTTAAAGGCATTGAATGGGAGCCGTTAGGCATTAGGGTCGTTGGAGAACATCTGAGTAATCTGCGATTTGCTGTTGACATTGCCTTGTTAAGTAACTCAGGGGACCAACTGCAACAATCATAAATGATCTAGACAGGAGAAGCAGAAAGGTAGGCCTGAATATTATTATGCAGATGACTAAGGTAATGCTGAACAGCCTAGGAAAGGAACGGCAGTTTAAAATAGGTAGGGAAGCATTGGAAGTATAGTAGGCGAATATGTCTACTTTGGGACAGGTAGTGACCGCAAATCCAGACCACGAAAGGGAAATAACTAGAATAATAAGATTGAGATGACGCGCATTTAGAAGGCACCCAAACATTATAACTAGCAGCTTACCGGTATCACTCAAGAAGAAAGTGTATAACAGTTGCATCCTACCAGTACTGACCTATGGGGCTGAAACATGGAGGTTAACAAAAAGGGTTCTACTGAAGTAAAGGGTAACACAGAGAACCATGGAACGGAAAATGGTTGGTGTAACGTTAAGGGATAGGAAGCGTACAGAATGGAGGTTCACGAAAAGGGTTCTGCTTAAGTTGAGGACAACGCATAGAGCCATCGAATGAAAAATGGTAGGTGTAGAGTTAAGAGATAGGAAGCGTGCAGAATGGGTAAGAGAAATAACTCAGGCTACAGATATTTTAGTCGAAATTAAGAAGAAATGGGCATGGGCAGGACACAAAGGATAGCCACTGCCAACTGGTCTTTAATAGCAACAACTGGATTCCAAGGGTGGGTAATCATAGCAGGGGGCGGCAGAAGATTAGGTGGGTGAATGAGATTAAGAAATTCGCAGGGGTCGGGTGGGTGCAACTAGCACCGGGTTAATTGGAGGAAGATGGAAGAGGCCCAGCAGTGGGCATAGTCCGGCTGATGATGATGATCGAGCCACCGCGTCGGAGAAATGCGCAAGCACGTTCCATCAGTTCATTTAACCCACCGTCGAGAGGAGATATCTTCTTGCTCGTTCCACTAAAAACAAAACCGTCTCGCGTTCTTCTCGAGCCCCCATTCGGCGAGGCCGTTCTCAACGGACCAATAGCTAAATTCACTGGTCACGCAAAAAGCAGGGCATCAGCGCTTGTCACCTGATGCCTTGCTTGCTCGCTTTTTGCCCGGGCAGCCCCTCGACCACGCCTGGTGTCTTGCCGGACCCAACGCCAGCGATCGCCGTGGCCGTTACCGTCGGCTTCCCGCGGAGGCCGGAAACTCACGCGAACGCGTTTGCTGTAGATTGACGAGGCATATCCGTTGAATTGGGGTCCTGCGAGGGGACGCGTGGGCATGAATTTAGATAAGGAGACATTCTGATGCAGGAGCCCTCCCAGGTAGCGCATCCGTGATAGCACATTATTGTTGCTCACCAGTAATGCGCTACCTCGGCGAGCTCCTGCATCCAAAACATCCTTACATGAGCACCAGTAATGCGCCATCACGGATGCGCTACTTCGCAGAGTTCCTGCATCCAAAATAGGGTCACTCCTTACTTAAATTCGATTCCTCGGCAGCCGTGTTTCCGTAGGTGCGTTGTCCAAGAATTCTCGTTCGCTGAGATAACGGTGCGAGCCGAGTGGGTGAGACTTTTCTAGGGCGCTTCGTCGTAAATAGGCATGTTCATAGGTAAATAATCACATTTAGCAGCGCGAACTTCGGCCAGATTTCTCTCCCACTTAATTAAGGGACGTAATAATTGAACCGGTTATATCCTGACACGCGGAAGTTACAACTTGGGAAGCGCTAATTCGCGACACCGTGAAACTCGCCCGAAAATACTCGTCAAGGTAAAGCTAAAGACGAAATTGTTTATTTTTGTGTGTATTTTGTACCTTAGGTTGCTTTCCCGGGGCGACCCTACCTGCCCTAAATTCGAGCTTCTATAGGCAGTTAAACAAATGTCAAACCTAATCCGATGTTTCCGTAAGGCCGACAGGGCATTAGAGAAAGGTCTGGGCGTGGACCAAAATTGTGTGGCCTCGATTAAAGAGCCGTCAGGAGTACACAGTTTCATCTGGAATCAGCGTATACAAAAATATCCATACGTGAGCCACCGTTTCCTTACTCTTTTATCATTAAACGTTTACGGCGTATTTTTCCATCGTTATCAGGGTGCGGACAGTGTACAACAAAGCCGCTGAGAAACTTGAATTCTGGTTACGTTTAAGCGGAGCTCCGTAATAGGTGCGCCGGCGCGATAGATGAAAGAACCGGTAGAGGGATGATACGACTGAAAACGTCGATATCAATATCTAAGTGAAAATCTCGCCGACGATATGCTCTCTCTATGGGCCAAGAAAGTTAGTGACAGTATATTTCGGCACTCTATAGGTTTTCCACAATGCGCTACCAACTAGCACGGCAGCTGGCTCACGATAGCAATAACTTTGCTATACGTAACGTGACCACATAAGCGTTATAGACCTCACCCCTTGGATCTTGTGCCCCCGTGTGGTATTCCATGCCGGCTTGAATATAACTCTGATCAGCTTGCTCGGCGGACTCGGAAGTTTTCGGTAGTCACATGCAACTCTGAAGGCGACCTCGATCTTCGCAGAGAGTCTCCTAACAAATATTGGCATAGAAAAAGAAAAAGAAGGGGTGGAGAAATGGTAACGGAAAGACCGTTCTTCTGAAATGCAGATACTGCGCGTACGTCGAAGAAAGGCGGAGGAATGTACGAGCTATATAATCGACGTTTTACTGCCATTATCACGACTTCGCGTATGACTTTTGACGCATCGACGACTGAGATGGCAGGCAGATTCACAGGATGTTCTCTCTCTGCTGTTCTCGTTTTCCGGCGCTTAGTCGTTGTCTTCGACGCATGCAGCTCGCCGAGGCTTGCTTCCACCGCGTCTCTGAAAAGAGGTCACACCAGTGCTAATTGAAGGGTGTGTTTATATATAAAAAGTATGGGTGTGAAAATATTCGAAAATTTCGAATAACGAATTGAATATTCTCACAACCGATTATTCGCACTAAATCAAATATTCTATAAAGCTTTCTAGTACTTTCCGGCTACTTGGCTGGAGCTTCGACTAATCGACGACTGCTAGAAAAACGGGACCCGAACTGCGTACCTACATCCTGCAGCGATGTGAATGCGCGGGATGAAGGTTTCACTGGCGCTAGGCGATCGTTTAGTGCTTATGGTGCTCATGATCTCTAAGACTGGACAACGCGTCAGGGCTAAGACAAACACATTGCTTTGATGTCCGACCTGAGAGGCCATGGCTGATGTTGCGCGTGCTATTTTCTGTCTCATGTTCCGATGTGTGGCTTTAGTATAATCTCTTTCGTCACAAGAAAATATAAGTTTTCTACACGTGTAACTTGATTCTCATAAAGTTAACATACTGCATTCGTGTTGTGACATTTCGTGGTGTTGTGTCTTTCACCAGCTCTCGACAACCCTACAAGTCTAGAAGTCAGCATCTGGCGCCTCAATGTTTAACACTAAAGCTCCCTCTGTACGAGCGTTCACACAAGTACAGCGAATGTTAGTACAGTCGAGCAGACTTATAACGGCCTCGTTAATCACTCTCCGTTCGTTGTGTCCGAAGTTGGTAGTAAGTAGACTTGCATGCATGCATGCATGCATGCATGCATGTATGTATGTATGTATGTATGTATGTATGTATGTATGTATGTATGTATGTATGTATGTATGTATGTATGTATGTATGTATGTATGTATGTATGCATGTATGCATGTATGCATGTATGCATGTATGTATGTATGTATGTATGTATGTATGTATGTATGTATGTATGTATGTATGTATGTATGTATGTATGTATGTATGTATGTATGTATGTATGTATTTCATTTATTTCATTTATTGTACCCTCAGAGCTTTCGAATTACAGAGGGGGTGGGAGTAGCGAAACAAAACAAGATCAAGTACAAGAGGAAGCGTGACACAAAACGATACTATTGAAAATAGCTCAAAACGAAATTCAACAAGAAGGAATATAGTATACATGAGTCATCGAAAAGAAACCAAACAAAACATCCAAAATAAATTCGTGAAACAACTTGGGAATTAATCAGATTCCAACAGTGCGATTAATGCGGCTCTGAAACGCGCGGGGTCGATGATGCAAGTAACTGCCTGTGGAAGATGGTTCCTGTCATCGCATGTTTTAGGAAGGAAGGAATTAAAGCAGGTCATTGTCCTACAGTGGGGAACAGCAACTTTTTGGTTGTGATCGATGCGAGGCGAGATGAAAGATGGCTCTTTTATATAAGCCGCCATCTACTGCGCGTTGCGTTAGTATAGCTTGTGAAAAAGACAAATGCGTGAAAGTTTACGGCGAGTAGACAGTGATTGAAGCTTGAGGTTAGATTTCATACGCGTAACACTTGCTGTCCGATGATAATTTCCAACTATGAAACTATATTGTGCACAGCCTCTAGTTCATTTATTAATGTGATATTACAGGGGTCCCAGATGGAGGATGCATACTCGAGTTGCGGACGGATAAGTGTGGTGTACAGTAACATTTTAAATGAAGGTGGCGATGAAGAGAAATTTCGGCGGGCGTACCCAAGCATGCGGTTAGCCTTCGAAGTGATGTGCTTGATGTGCGAAAATTCCATGAAAGATTATAAGATTTGTTAATGTCAACGTACTTGTAGGATGGTATCGATTCGAGACGAGTACTATTAAGAAAGTAGTCTGAATCTGTTTGTTGGTTACGAGTGACACGCATGCATTTTCATTTAGATGTGTTTGATTTCATCTTCCATGGTTGGCACCAGTGATATTTTTTGCTTAAATCAGTTTGTAGGCATGCAATGTCATTCTTGTTATAATTTACTCTATAAATTAAGCATTCGTCGGCAAACAAGCAGATATTAGATGAGATGTTAAGAGGCAAGTCATTTATGTAAATCAAAAATAATAATGGCCCAAGAACCGATCCTTGCGGCACGCCTGAATGCACAGGGGCTGATTGTGAGTCGTGATTGTTTGCACAGACGAACTGAATGCGGTTACTAAGGAAGGCACGAATTCAATTGAGTATGTTAGGTTCAAGGTTAAGGTGGCTCAGTTTTATAAGCAAAAGAGAATGACTAACTTTATCAAAGGCTTTTGAGAAATCTAAGAATAGGCAATTTGTTATGATTCCACAGTCTACAGAGGCATGAAGGTCATTGGTGAAGGTCATTAACTGTGTTTCACATGAAAAGTATCTGCGAACTCCATGCTGCTTTGGAGTAAAGGGCTGGTTAGATTCTAAAAAGATGATGTGCTCAAGAACTTTACATGGGACGGAAGTAAAAGAAATGGGACGATAATTACGTGGATCGTGAGTATCTTCAGATTTACGCACTGGAATAACTTCACCGGTAAGCCAGTCATAGGGAAGGATGTGATGATCTAAGAAGAATACTCCACAGTATTTTTAAAGAATTTGATGCTGACGTCATCGATGCCGCATGAGGATGACACTTTAAGTTGGTTGATGACACTCCAAATTTCTTTTGACGAAAGACAATGGCGTCCATTGGTAAGAAGTGATATGCTTGCTGTGAAGGCAGCGTTGAAGGATCGGTGAAGCTGGAGAAAACATTGATGAAAGTGTCATTGAAAACAGTTGCGCACAGTGGGTCAAGAACTGGATCACCCTGTTCAGTAACTAGTACTATGGTGTTAATTCAGTTGTCTTTTACTTTTGTTTCAAAACTATTTTGGATTACTTTTAAGCATAGCTGGCAGAGTCTGTTTGAATAAGTTAAACTAGGTTGACTTTAATGCACTTGAATAAGCTGTTGAAGAAACCTGATACGCAGACCACCGGATAGCAGACTGCGTTTTGCGAGCTGCGCGGAATAGTCTTTTGTTCTTATTGGAAAGACGGTCAAGATACCGGTTGTACCACGGAGTAGCAGAGGTAGTATATACCCTCTTTAGAGGTATATGCTTCCTTATGAGCTCAGAAACCCTGTTTTTGAATAATTCCCAATTACAATAGAGGGGGACACTGCGGTCAAGATACGCAGGCAAAACTTCATCTACAAATGAGGCCAGATTGATGTTAATAGCATGAACGTCAGACTTACTGTAATCTCTGATATGTTTGAAACGCCTACGCGAACGTGTTACTGGCAGAGAGGGAGAGTAAAGGGGATTATCTTGTGATCGCTTAGACCAGGTAAGATGATAATAGGGAACACGATTTCTGGCGACGACGTAAGGACAAGATCAAGAAGGGATGACGTGGAGTGACACGTGTCGGTAGTTCAACAAGCTGCGACAACCCAAAATCAGAACATATGCGAAGGAAATTTTCAGAAGGCGAACATGACGAAACCAAGACTGATTTGTCTTGATTCCATTGAAGGTCTGGGTAGTTGAAATCCCCTAACAGAAAGACAGTCACACCCGGAAAGCAAACAGAGATTTGATTGAGGCAATCGTGCAAATCATCACAGAAACTGGCTGGGCTAGATGGTGGTCGATAGCACACACCAAAAATAATTTTTCTGAAACGTAAGGTTATACAACACCACACAATTTTCGTACCTGTTGTTAATGTAACACAAAAGGTCTCAATTTGTTGATTAATAGCAAGTAATACACCGCCACCGTGCCTCTCAGATCTATCGCATCGGAATATGTTGTAATTCTTTTCGCACCGAAAGAGTTCACTATCTAATACCTTATCAGACAGCCATATCTCTGTAAGAGCAATAATATCAGCGTTACAATCATTTATCAGACCACACAAGTAGTCTCTCTTGGGCAAGATACTGCCACCTGCCAAATTGCATAACATCTAACATACGGCTGTTTGCTGATGACTGTGTAATATACCGCACCATAAATAACCAATCTGACATCGCTATCCTACAGAATGATCTGCTTAACGTGCAAGAATGGTGCGACACCTGGCTTATGAAATTAAATGTTAATAAAACGTTTCATGTCTCTTTACACCGTCGGCGTAACTACTTACCTTCTACCTATCATCTTTACGATTTTCCTATAACTCAAACTGACACTATCAAATATCTAGGCATTCATATCTCCAGTGACCTATCCTGGTCCAGTCATATTTCTCATATAACCAACTCCGCTTGTCGCGTTCTTGGCTACTTACGCCGCAACATTTCGTTAGCTCCCTCTTGTGTCAAACTAATTGCTTACACTTCGCTTGTCAGACCCAAACTTGAGTACGCTCAAGCTATATTCGATCCTCACCAAACTAATCTGATTAATTTACTGGAATCTACTCAAAATCGAGCTTCACGTTTCATTCTTTCAGATTACTCCTATCGCACCAGTGTTACCATACTAAAATCCAAACTTGAACTTCACAATCTAGCTTTACGCCAGAAACTAGCTCGCCTTTCTCTTTATCATAAGTTTTATCACAGCTTGCCACCTAACAACGTGTTCATCCGTCCAGCCCATTGGTCATCTCTTCATCTCCACTCCAATGCCGTCTACCCCCAGCGCGCCCATACGATAACATTCCAAAAGTCATTTTCTCTCCGCACTGCCCTGGATTGGAATGACCTTCCCCACCACATCGCCTCACTAACCGACATTCATCATTTCAAGACTGCCATCGAAAGACATTTTTTATTGTAACCGCCGTACTCCAAGCCCACCCCTCATGTAATACCCCTTAAATGGGGCCTTTGAGGATTCAATAAAAAAATAAAATAAATACATATATTAGGGAAGAAAATAATCGGGCCAGTGCTCTGAGTAGTATAGTACAGTCGAGCGCGATTTGAAGGATATCGCGCGAGCCAGCCTAGCACTCCAGGCACCTGGCGGCCGGTTTTGGAACAGGAAAACCATGATTTCGCACTCTTCTCTCCCTCGTTCGCTGTTCCATATATACAACAACCATCACCCCCGCGACAAACTCAACGTCCTTTTTCCCTATTCTAAGCTTTCCATTTTTGCGATAAAGTGTCCAATTTCAGATAATACCTAGAACACGTCGTGCGCACGACGATAACTGCCTGTTCGCAGAAAAAAAAAAGAAAAAAGAAACTGATATTTAAGCAGGGAGTGACGGCTGCTGAAGGAACAACAAAAAGAGTGAGGGAAGCTGGCCTGATGCCTCCCTCGCCTCGGCAGAGAATTCTGGGCCATGGCGCTGTTCATGCTCTCGGTCGACGCTCGCTCGATAACCTTCAAATCGCGCTCGACTGTACTGCTGCCACTGGCGAATCCCTACTTTCCCACATCAGGTAGAATACGACCAGAACGAAGGCTGTGCGGAGGCTCACTGTCGTCATTATACAGTGCAGGCCCGACCTCAAATACATCAGTTTCCACATTATAGCTTTGGCATTTTTCATTGGCAATCAATTTGTTGTGCCGTAAATGACTGGTAGATCATACTATTTGGCGTATTTAATTAACCGCTTGCTCGCCTTACGTGTCGATGCGGAAACATTTTCCCTTATAGACGGGTCCTTGTCCTTGAGCACAGATCGCTTGGAGTAAACTAGCGTTTTTGTTTTGTGGGTCTCATTTTACCACGACTGGACTGGTTTTGTTTTCTGCGAATCTACCGATTCTATGTGCCCGAGCAATGCAGTCACTCGTTAAAGAGAGTTCGAGTTTTTTGTTGATAAGACCAAGAACTTTTTCTTCAGTTTGTTCCTGAGCCCCAGAAGCGCTGTCAGGAAACCCATAAAAGATAAGGTTGTCACGCCGGGAACGATCTTTGCTGTCGTCTAAACTAGCACGCAACGCGCGTGTTTCCATTTCTACACGTTCGAGTGCTTTACGTGTATCGCAAAGATCCCGATTCCAGTTATCAATAGCAGACGTTATATTTTTGACAGCTTCAAGACGCTTCTTAATGTCACGTGTTGCCGTCTGTTGGTCTCGTTTCAACTCTGATAGATCGTTCGGCATAGCAACCTGCGCTGCTTCCATGCGAATTGATCTTTCGCGTATGTCCTGCAGCATTTCACAAATGTCAGAGGACTCCCCATCCGGACCAGGGTTGCTCTCGATGTCACCGCATATCAACAGTAACAGATCACTGAACGGCTGGATTAGTGCTCCGGGGCCTGGAAGCACAACTATATACCAGTCAGCGGATTTAAAACATGCATATGAAGGTTGGTAACCTGCACAAAGAACAAAGACCAGCGTGAGGTCATTGCTGTCACGGTGCTTCCACGCCCACTGAAGAAAGCGCTCGAGATGTTTGACTTTGTAGCTGACGTCAGCGGCACATTCGGTATTGAAGATGTCACTCCGGATGCCTTGATTGCAGCGAAGTTCCTGTGTGTGTGTGTGTGTGTGTGTGTGTGTGTGTGTGTGTGTGTGTGTGTGTGTGTGTGTGTGTGTGTGTGTGTGTGTGTGTGTGTGTGTGTGTGTGTGTGTGTGTGTGTGTGTGTGTGTGTGTGTGTGTGTGTGTGTGTGTGTGTGTGTGTGTGTGTGTGTGTGTGTGTGTGTGTGTGTGTGTGTGTGTGTGTGTGTGTGTGTGTGTGTGTGTGTGTGTGTGTGTGTGTGTGTGTGTGTGTGTGTGTGTGTGTGTGTGTGTGTGTGTGTGTGTGTGTGTGTGTGTGTGTGTGTGTGTGTGTGTGTGTGTGTGTGTGTGTGTGTGTGTGTGTGTGTGTGTGTGTGTGTGTGTGTGTGTGTGTGTGTGTGTGTGTGTGTGTGTGTGTGTGTGTGTGTGTGTGTGTGTGTGTGTGTGTGTGTGTGTGTGTGTGTGTGTGTGTGTGTGTGTGTGTGTGTGTGTGTGTGTGTGTGTGTGTGTGTGTGTGTGTGTGTGTGTGTGTGTGTGTGTGTGTGTGTGTGTGTGTGTGTGTGTGTGTGTGTGTGTGTGTGTGTGTGTGTGTGAAAAGAGAGAGAGAGATGGGGGGAGAGGGGGAGAGAACTGTGCTGAACTTGGGAGATGCTTTTATAGGTCTCCGCTTTGGCGGGAAGCGCGCGTCTTTCGACTGCAGCGGCGAGTCAACTGGTCTCTCCGTTCGTTGCAACACAATAGTGCATCCAGTGCTGCTCGTTTTATTGAGGAATAGTGCCATAGCCCCAATACAAGTTTTGACGGTAGCTCCTGCGTCGTTCGTAATAAGCGAGTGCTATTTATAACTGCAGCCGTGATAAGCAGTGAGCGCGACGTATAAATATTCCATCTGTATTCGATTCCATGCTGTCAATATTCGATCCGTATGTGATTTCGTATGGAAGCTATTCCGGATTCATATTCGATTTAATAGCGTGTTCGGATCGGATCGGATGAAGTGCTATAGTTTAGATTAGTTTAGTTTTTGTTAACCGGAGTCTTGATTAACCCCTTTATCGTCCTGTGTTGTACCGCATTATTGCGCCTTTGTCGTATCATTGTCGATTCCCACCATATTTATGCAAATTGTTGTACCGCTCTATGTTTATTCTTTTTAAAGAAACACTTTATCATTCCTGTATTATATGATCGTATCTCCTTTTTTTGTAGTTTAGTGCATATTGCGTGCACACTGGGCTGCATTGCGAGCCTTCAGTCAATCTTGTTTATTTTGTAAAAGGAGGAGGGAGCTAGTAAAGCGGGCCTTCCAGCTTCTTCTCCCAACCTTCCCTAATCAGTTTCGATGAAAAAATAAAAGAAATATAATTATTATTTTGCGGGGCTTGACGTCCCACAGCGACTCAGGCTAGGAGGGACGCCTTAGGGGAGGACTCCGGAAATTTCGACCACCTGGGGTTCTTTAACGTGCACTGACATCGCACAGCACACGGGCTCCTGCTTTTTGCCTCCATCGAAAAGCGGCCGCCGAGGCCGGAATTTGGTCCCGCTTCTTTCGGCACAGTAGTCGAGCGCCGCCAGCACTGCGCCACCCCGGCGGGTGGAGAAAGTAGTAATCGTGCACCCCGAAGAAAAGGATACCGACTCGCTTCCTGCCTTTCACGGCAGGTAGCTACCACGCCAACTCATGGGAGCGATAACTGCTGCAAGATGCGCTTTAGCGTGCGTAAATGAACTTACACGTGTGCGACGTCGTGACCTGCTTCGTTGTCTCAATACATTGTGAAGCTGGAGTTTGCCGACAAATTGAGAAAGTAATAGCGCCTTTGTTACTTCTCTCTCTCTTCATTCCTTCCATTCCCATTATACTTTATCTTCTAGTATTTCGCGTCTGTGTATGTTTTTTAGGGTTATTCATTGTTCCGAGGATGCGAATCAACCTAACGCAGAGTGGTCTTCGAAAGACCAAGAGCGGCTTACAGGCGCAAAGCTGCTGATAAGCCTGCTCGAGGATTACAGCGAGCTGCGAATACCGTAAAGGTCTTCTGCATGCGCGCTCAGTCGCTACGTGCCATCCTCCAGTGACCTCCTTTCTCAGGCCGCTACCTGAGCCCTCAATCTTTTTTCCGGTTAGAAATTCCTCCAAGTGGGAGATTAATTTGCTTTAGACGAGCATCGTCCTCGTGTTCGGGTTTGTGGCCCGCTGCTGGTTCACTTGCTTGCACGGTGCCGCAGCGACGTTTTTTGGCGGCGCTCTTACACTGGCTCCTTATACTTTTGGGATAGAGAACTTCGCTTAATGAGCGCTTTGGGAACTACCATTTCGAAATTACCGTGTGTCATAATTACCCCCGCACTATGCAAAACGAGAACTCGAAGCTATAGTGAGGGACGGTCTTATTGAAATATTCTACGCACTGTAAGTCGTGAGTTTTATTATAGCGGTTCAGGACGTAATCACCCTCAAGAAATGCATGAAAAAACGTCATCGATGAAGGTTGCATAACTGCTGCAGAACAGAGAGGGTTGGTTATTTGTATTCGATTTTGCAGTTTGTTTCTGTGCTTCATATATTTTTACCATGCATGGGCCGTGAAGAGAAAAGCAGTTTTTTTACGCGTTAATAAAGCGCCGGAGAAGCTCAGCGAACGGTTGAAACGATACAAAGAAACTGTCGCATTGTTCTGTCAGTGCTGATTCATGAGGCAACGAGAAATCCCGCTTCCATAATTCTTCTTCTCCAGCTCAGCGAGGTACGCATCTGTCCTTTTCAGCGTGTTGAACGGGACGCACCTGTGCGGGAAAAAATCAAGACATGTTACACAGTGGTGCTTCCAGTGATTGAAACTGAAATACGGGACGTTTTTCACGAGAAACAGGTGCAGAAAGTTCCGACCGGAAGTGTAAGAGGGCAGTTCTTGTTTGAACCGTGGAGATTGTTTCACTGGCGTGCCAGGAAGAAGGCGTCGCCATTCTTTAAAGAGAAAGTACTCTGAATGAGGTCCACCGAGAGGATGAAAGTTCCAGAGCTGCACGTGCGGGTTCCTTGCTGTCTTCTTCCCTTTTCCAGAATGATCAGAATTGATGCACACGTGCGAGCGTCAGGAAAAGGAACAGATAGCGGCCACTCACAAATGAATTTTATTTTTTTCTCTGCCCGCAAACGAAAGAACAATCACAGTGGCGATAATTTCTTTGAATGAAAGTTACGCGAAAAATGTTCGGTGATTAATTAATTTTGTTTGCGGGAGTAGGATAACACAAGAAAGCATGCACACTGAGCGCATGCAGACTGTTTCAATCGTCTTCCTCGGTTATTCGTTGCGCATTAATCCTGAAAGACGCACCAAGGTGACTTGTTGACCATTGTGTCACGTTGAACATAAGATATTCAAACTCATGTAGTACTGAGAAGAAAAAGAAAAAAGGAAAACCCCCGCATTGTTTTTCGTCTACTTCAAAACAGATCGTGCACGAATATTCTTCTCGCATTGTTCCATTTTGATATTGTGGACATTGAATTAGTTAACAAAAAAAAAAAAGGAAGAAAATTTAAAATAGTACGAGAAGCTTTGCTCAGGGAATAAAAATCCCAGGAGCGCAATTGTCTTCTTACATGTGAAATGCGAAAGCATTGCTTGTCTGGCCTTGCTACGTAATGAGATCGTTCTGCGTATCGTTGCTTTTCCGGCGTGTACAACTTTACGTTAGTGGTATTTCCTCACTTTTTATTTTTATGTTCCTTATTTCTTGTTTTGATTTTTGGTTTTCAAATTTATTTTCATTTTTATTAGATTTTTTATCTCACGCAGCAACTTATAGATGACGGGCGTGTCCGCTGCGAGCATGCGGAGTCGTCCTTTCTCTAAACGCACCCCGGTGTCTACGCTAGACTAGGAAAATTATTAACTGGTCGTCAGCAAGTCGGCGCATGGTCAACCCACTAGGCCGGGGCATGAAAGGATGAGGGTTCGAGCCCTGGCATGGGCATGATTCACGTCTTTTTCGTAATTTATTTCTCACTCGCGGATACACACGCGCTGACATATCCACGCCACTCATGATGAGGCTAGAAATGCTTCCGCATTAAAAGCAGCGAATAAAAGGCTAGTGTTAAGTGTGTGTTGTTGGGGATCGCAGTACAGTGAACGGGATCACGCACACCCGACCTCTTAATCCGCGTGCACAGAAGCGAGTCAAGCTTTGCAGAAAATGCTTGGCTTAATCATGCGCCGAATCAAAATCAGATTTAAGAATCCCTGTGCCTCGTGAACTTGACTGTCATGCTAAAGTTTGCATTGAGAGCATGACTTCGGCTTGCGCTCATGGCTGAGCTTTTTCTTTTCTTGGCATTTTAGTCGTTTTTAACGTTTAAGGATGTTGCAATGAGAACGTGGCTTTCGGCAGGAGTCTTTTGGCGCTAAAACCGGTGAACGATTCCTTTTTTATTGTATTCTTCTGAATGCATGGCCAGCCATCTGAAGTTTCCACCGATTACACAAGCTACCAAAAAAAGCCATCGAGGGACATGTGAGTAGGCGAATAGTAGGGCAAAACATGAAAAAAAAAAAAAAACAAAAAAAAAACGGGCTGCTTTTTGTCAGAAACCGTTCCGTGCGAAGTCCGCGCTTCTTCTGTGTACGCGTTGCTGATGCTTGCTGGACGCTGTAACGGCGCGAAAAGAGCGGTGTAATAGATGACGTCATGATGAAACTAAGTCTTCAAAGTGGAAGGAAGTCAGAAATGTTTTCTGGCATTTAATGTTTTTGTCAGCCAGTTAGCTTTCTTCCTGTTTATTGTTCAATCATGTTTCCTATTGTTTTTTTTTCTGAATGATTCAGTCCCCTTTCCATATGTATTTCGAGACACTGAATAGATGACATACATTTCCAGGTTTTCTTGTTTGTTTTTGCTATGTATTTTCGCTTGGATTCGTGTTTCTTTTGGTAGCTGTGTTTTGAATCCGGTACATGCGTTTTTTGTTTGTATGTTTCTTAAGTGGGAAGATAATGCATATCGGCTTCTGTTTAAGATGACGAACGGGTAATTACAAGCTGCGTGGCAAGCTCCGCCGTGGCGTGGATTTACTGCCTCTCGGCGTCCTCTAGAGACAGAAATCTTCCCTGACGTCTTCAACTATTCCGTACCGCACCCAACACACCTACACGGTGTCGTCACTGCATGTGGCTCTGCGGTGATATCTAAGTCAGCACGGCAAGGCGCTTTTTAAGCAACTTTCAGCTCTCCTGCATTTTATTTCGAAGTTATGCTTTAAATATGGGCACTCATCGTTCATGCGCAATAGAGGCTAATATAAGGTCTAAAGCAAGTGTAAGTCATGGCATGGCAGTTGTGTGGGATGAGAAATGCAAAATACAAAACTCAGCGAAGATAAAAATATGCTAGAAAATATTTCCGAACATTAAGACAAAATGTATGTGAGCCAGTGCAGCCAAAGAAATAATACTAATGCGCAAACAGAAACCACAGTGGCCAAATGAGGCTCAAAATATAAAATCTGTACTGCGCTGGCTGCCCCGCCGGGGTGGTGCAGCGGTAAGACGCCCGACTACTGTGCCGGAGTTCCCGGGATCGAATCCCGGCCTCGGCGGCTGCGTTTCGATGGAGGCGAAACGAAGTGGCGTCCGTGTGCTGTGCGATGTCAGCCCACGTTAAGATCCCCAGGTGGTCGAAATTACGCGTAGCCCTCCACTACGGCCCCCCTTTCTCTCTATCCACTTTCCCTCCCACCTTCATCCCTTCCTTTACGGCGCGTTTCAGGTGTCCACAGACACAATTGTGACAGATACTGCGCCTTTCCCTTCCTATAAAGCAACCAACCAACTGCGCTGGCTCTTATGCAAGCTGTCCGCGTTGAGATTTTTGTAATATTTGATGAAGAAAAGCCGATTCCGCAAAATGCGAAAGCTTGCCTCCCTTCCCCCAACTCCACGTGGCATTAAAGAGCGTGGCTTTCTCACGTAGACCAGGGTGACGGCTCACGGCACACGAAATGTCGGTCAACCGCATCTAGGTCCGAAAGCGGAGCTCGCTGTGGTCGAGGTTCTTGAGTAAACATGGCGTCTCTTCCCCCTTCCCTTCCTCAGAAGAGGAGGGAGGGCTGCTGTTTTTCTTAGCTCTTCCTCCCTCTTGCGAAGCGGCGTGCCCGCGTGTCCTCTCGCACACCGCTTGGTGGCAGAGACGTGACCGCTGCCGAGGAAGCGACGCGCCCCCGGTCACGACACCCGGACGACACAGAGTTGACGCGCGAAACTAAAGTTAGCTCATAGGGTTAAGGAAGTGCGTGAAAGAGTAATTCCGTTTTCTTTTGGCAGTCCTTTCTTGGACTACGCAATAATTTGTTGACATCGTACCAATTGGCTTCTACGTCACGCTGGGGCTCCATTGGCAGAATCCTCATTGTCAGCGTATAGATAATGAAATCAAATCGGTCCTCAGGCCGTGCATGTGGTTACCTAGCGTGGAAGCCTCGATGACGTCGATGCGAGCCACAGTTGCAAGCAGCTTTCTGTACCATGTCAGTCGCCCATCTATTTCCGGGTAACTGGCCCACTAGCGCGCGAAAACAACGCGTTGGCAGAAGCCGCCGCCTCGTGCTTGTAGCTTGCATTGCATCGACACGTGTTTCACTTTACATCCGCAATGGCTAAATATAGCATCCGGATGACAAATGTCCGCGACAGAGCGCGCATTTCTATCGCCTGCAGCGCGGATGTCCAGTGTGGTCTCAATTATTACTTCGGAACTCCCCAAAACAAATTGGCTTATAGTATGCAGCAGAAATTTGGAGAAGGCACTTAAGTCCTACAATGGGTTGCAGAAATATGGGCGGACATTGAATACTAACTTACTTTTTTCGACACCACTTCAACTCTGATGGGCCGGCCCGCGCGCGATTTACACAACCCTCCTCCGCTCCCCCATAGTTTTTGCCCTGAACGCCAGATCTTCGGGGCTCTTAGCAGCTCCGTATGACTGCCTTTTATATTTTGTCATAATATTTTATACGCTATGTTCGCGGTTCGTAATATCTGGCAGAAAAGACACAAGCTGCTACGCCATCAACCTTGGGACTCTTGGCTCCGGGTTGGTCTCCCCCTCTTCATCAGCCCTCTGGAATAAAGGCCCATAAATCTATGGATGCTACCTCACCGCTCCAGGAAGCGGGGAAGGTGCGTGGAGAAGAGTACAGGAGTTATTGTTTTTTTTTTATTTGAAGTTCTGTATTCGTCATTTTTGGGGCGTACACGGAGTGGCGTATGCATGATGCTTGCACACTATGGATGCCACTGCGGACATGGAAAGGGCTGTGCAATATTTGCCAGCCTCACTAAAACGCATTGATACCGCTTAGTTTTCCTAAATGCCGAAAAAGAGAAGATCCGATTCAGCGGCTGCAATCAGTACAATCTTATTTTTTTTTCTCGGCGGATAAACGAAAACCAAGCATAGCAGCATAGAGAGATAACATCTTTTGATTGCGGAAAAGCTTCCCAATGCTCACTGTAGCTGTAGCTCGGTAACGATCACCAAAGTTTGATTGTGTTAGAGAATTTATTTCTTTCCTGTTTTCGCCTCGGAATTTCTTTTCGCTGAAACGGAGTACCGGCTGTAAGCAGAAGAGCCCACGTTTGCAGGAACACACGCTGTTTGTCTGATCGTTTTTTTTTTAATCAAACAAACGCCATACTGGGGCCTCTTTATTACGTTTCGCCTCACCTGTTCCACCTCGCTGAAGACGTGAGATCCGTGTTGACCTCGACACACTTGCGTGGCGAAGTGTGCGAAGGACCGGCCTCGAAGGGCCTCGCGGAATGCGCGCTCCATTGCAGTCTCGACCACGGCTGACCAGACTCGATCGGAGTGCGCTGAGTCAGCGCAATGCGCTGGCTGCGCTGGCTGCGCTGGACGATGTCGCTGACCTGGTGCCCTTGGTGATGATGACCGGACCCCCCAAGACTATCGCTTACCGCTAAAAGATATGAGGCACTCCCCCCCCCCCCCCCCCCCTCTTTTTCTTCATCAGCGTTATCACCTTTAATGGGCCGCGATTTCGGTTTTATAGGCCGTCCTTCGGCTGATCAGCCAGCGGCCCGAAAAGGAGTCACACAATCGACTTTATACGCGAGCTTGTGCTCGTCAGTATCGCTTCCCTATTGCAGGGATCTCTGCGTTTAAAAAAGATGCTGTGATTAGTAGCTAACACGAACGTTTTTAGTTGTCGAGCAGATGGACGTTCATGGTAAATTAAAAAAAAAAAAAGGAAAAGTATTTTATGTGGGAACCGACTGCCGTCCCGCCCTCGTCAGGGATGTGTGAATCAGTGAGATTGGCAAATGGGATACGAGGACCAGGCTGTTTGCAGCATCGGACGTTAACTGAGCTTCTTCGTAGACAGCACATTACAGTCTTTCATCTTCCATAAATTTGCCGCACATGTGATTGCTGTGTAGAATTGAAAGTCGTCGTAGTTTTCGGGATATATTTGTATTTAGAGAGCATATTGGCGGGCTAGTTGATGCATGATAGAGGTTAATAAGGAGAAACAATCTCCCCAGTACTATTCACAGCTTGTTTAGAGGAAGTATTCAGAGACTTGGAATGGGAGCAGTTAGGGATAAGGGTAGATGGAGAATACCTCAGTAATCTGCGATTTTCTGATGACATTGCCTTGCTAAGCAACTCGGGGGATGAACTGCAAATAATGATTGATGACCTAGACGGGAAAAGTAGAAAGGTAGGCTTGAAAATCAATATGCAGAAGACTAAGGTAATGTTCAACAGCCTCGGGAAGGAACAGCAGTTTGCATTAGGTAGCCAAATACTGGAAGTAGTAGGCGAATATGTCTACTTAGGACAGGTAGTAACCGCAGATCCGGACCATGAAAAGGAAATAGCAAGAATAAGATTGGGATGGAGCGCATTTGGCAAGCACTCGCAGATTATGACTAGCAGCTTACCGGTATCGCTCAAGAGGAAAGTATACAACAGTTGCATCTTGCCTGTACTCACCTATGGGGCTGAAACATGGAGGCTAACCAAGAGAGTTCTACTTAAGTTGAGGACAACCCAGAGGGCTATGGAACGAAAAATGGTAGGGGTAACATTAAGAGATAGAAAGCGTGCAGAGTGGGTCAGAGAAATAACTCAAGTTACCGACATTCTAGTAGAAATTAAGAAGAAGAAATGGACATGGGCACGACATGTAGTGCGAAGGGAGGATAACCGATGGTCGCTGAGGGTAACAAACTGGATTCCAAGGGAAGGAAAGCGTAGCAGGGGGCGGCAGAAAGTTAGGTGGGCGGATGAGATTAAGAAGTTTGCAGGGGTCAAGTGGATGCAGATAGCACAGAACCGGGTTAAGTGGAGAGATATGGGAGAGGCCTTCGCCCTGCAGTGGGTATAATGAGGCTGGTGATGATGATAATGAATATAAACAGCGCCAGAACGAAGACGAGACCACACAACACAGGCGCTGATTGATTGATTCAGACTCATTCATTACCGAACTAGTTGGCACCTTTAGTGCTACTATTGCGTTTAATGCAAATCTTCTCGTGAAAGTAATTTTCAAGAAGTGCGTGTAAGATTTATTTACTAATGTTTAGGAGCAGCGGGATATTGTCGTGTTTCCTCTGAGCCGGCGAAAATCAGCATTGAGGTCAGAAGAGTTGTTCTTACGGCGGGCAGTTATTTTTGGCCAGTTTAGCTTGTATTGGAGAGAAAGTTTCCGAGCATGCTACAAATCTGTGGAATAAATTGCTGGGCTGGCTTGCTTCAACAGATTAGAAAGTCTGTCTCGCCGGTCAGCGGCAAGATGGCAGGTCGCGCATACCTTTTTCTGCTGAATACATTTGAGCACTGCATTCTTACAAAGGCGTGATCAAAATGAAATGCTGAATCTTTCACCTGCAGGGAGAAACAATAAACAAATTAAGTGGTAGGGGTTTAAGCATGGCTTGAACCTAGGTATATCAGCAGAAACCCCGTTGCATGGATTTCCAAAGCTGTACGTTGTTTAACAGTTCCAATTTTAGGGACACTCAAGCTTCGCACCTTTAACTCCGCCTTTTCATTTCGTATTAATACATTTGTGTGTAGTTTTGTGTGTGTGTGTGTGTGTGTGTGTGTGTGTGTGTGTGTGTGTGTGTGTGTGTGTGTGTGTGTGTGTGTGTGTGTGTGTGTGTGTGTGTGTGTGTGTGTGTGCGTGCGTGCGTGTGTGTGTGTGTGTGTGTGTGTGTGTGTGTGTGTGTGTGTGTGTGTGTGTGTGTGTGTGTGTGTGTGTGTGTGTGTGTGTGTGTGTGTGTGTGTGTGTGTGTGTGTGTGTGTGTGTGTGTGTGTGTGTGTGTGTGTGCGTGCGTGCGTGCGTGCGTGCGTGCGTGCGTGCGGAAGGGAAGGCGAGGTATCTGTCTCACTTTCGGATGAACACATACATTAATTAGAGAAGGTCATTTGGACCCAGCTCAAGGTTATTAGGACTCAACGAGACGAAATACGTAGTTCCACGCGGGTAGTTGAACTTGCGTTCAAATAAAAGAAGCACAAGCAATTAGCCTTCCAGAACAATCGTTTTTTTTTTCATGTTTGTGGCTGGCTTTGGTGCTAAGTTAAGTACGGCGTAGTCAGCCTCCTGGAAACCTTAACGCTTATCGTTGTTCTGTTCTGCTATTTAAGGCCGCGTATACGGCTGCCCAGACCGTGGCAGTAGCTGTCTGCAACTTCCCTTTAACGAGCCCGAAATTTACAAGCATGATCACTCTACGTTCGGGAAGTACATAAACGTAGCGATGCCTTTCTTTAGTCAGAATTGTTTCCTTTTTTTATTTTTTTTTTTTTTTTGCGTACGGGGTTTCAGATCGAGGCATTGATAGCACCATACCGACGTACACAGTTGTCAAAAGTAGCAAAACTGTCAGTTCGCATTGTTGGTAGGGGTACACCTTGAAACTTTGAATTGTTCACCAGGGCTCGACAAAGGTTCGAATTCTCCGTCGGTAATGACCGATAGTTTCAACACGGGGTGTGTGTGCGACGGGGTTACATTTAAATGCAATATTTTTCATTTAGTGCTTGCTTATGACGAGCACTGTTTCATCGCCACATTTTCCTCGCTGTCAGTATTCGTCGGGCCGAAGTTCTTGCCAACGTCTATATTGTCAGGTGTGCAGAATTCGTACTCTTTACCGCACATAGCATTCATTGATTACGAAAAAGCATTTGACTCAGTTGAAACCTCGGCGGTGATGAAGGCATTGCGAAATCAGGGGGTAGACGAGCCGTACGTGAAAGTGCTGGAAGATATATACAGTGGCTGCACAGCAACCATAGTTCTGCATAAAGAAAGTAACAAAATTCCCATCAAGAAAGGTGTTAGGCAAGGAGACACAATCTCCACAGTACTATTCACAGCTTGCTTAAAGGAAGTATTCAGAGACTTGGAATGGGAGCAGTTAGGGATAAAGGTAGATGGAGAATACCTCAGTAATCTGCGATTTGCTGATGACATTGCCTTGTTAAGCAACTCGGGAGATGAACTACAAATAATGATTGATGACCTAGACAGGAAAAGTAGAAAGGTAGGCTTGAAAATCAATATGCAGAAGACTAAGGTAATGTTCAACAGCCTCGGGAAGGAACAGCAGTTTACATTAGGTAGCGAATTACTGGAAATAGTAGGCGAATATGTCTACTTAGGACAGGTAGTAACCGCAGATCCGGACCATGAAAAGGAAATAGCAAGAAGAATAAATTGGGATGGAGCGCATTTGGCAAGCACTCGCAGATTATGACTAGCAGCTTACCGGTATCGCTCAAGAGGAAAGTATACAACAGTTGCACCTTGCCTGTGCTCACCTATGGGGCCGAAACATGGAGGCTAACCAAGAGAGTTCTACTTAAGTTGAGGACAACCCAGAGGGCTATGGAACGAAAAATGGTAGGGGTAACATTAATAGATAGAAAGCGTGCAGAGTGGGTCAGAGAAATAACTCAAGTTACCGACATTCTGGTAGAAATTAAGAAGAAGAAATGGACATGGGCAGGACATGTAGTGCGAAGAGAGGATAACCGGTGGTCGCTGAGGGTAACAAACTGGATTCCAAGGGAAGGAAAGCGTAGCAGGGGGCGGCAGAAAGTTAGGTGGGCGGATGAGATTAAGAAGTTCACAGGGGTCAAGTGGATGCAGCTAGCACAGAACCGGGTTAAGTGGAGAAATATGGGAGAGGCCTTCGCCCTGCAGTGGGTATAACCAGGCTGATGATGATGATGATGATGATGATGATGACGATGACCGCATATGGCGGCCTGAACAACCCCGCTGCGAGGAGAAAACGCGCAGAATTCACCTTCGTCGACTTCCATGCATACGGTTAATCGCGGCGGCGAATAGTGGCGCCTGCACAGATCGCCTAGCATGCACTTAGTCGAAGCAGTGAGCTTAGAAGGTGCAGCGATCAGAGGGGGAATTTCCTCACCGTGTTCTTTATGCCGTTAGGTTTAAACCCGCCAGAAGGCCAAGCTACTGAAAAAGAGGCATAGCTTAGCTGCATCCCCACAGCCACAAAGGGGAGGGGAAAAAATGAGTCTTTTGACGCGTTATCCTTTTCTGTATACACCGGTAATTACGGGATCACATCGTGCTTTATGTGATGTTAGTTTGTTATTAACCACGCTGTGACTGGTAGTCAACTCGCTTCGTTGTACGCACCACTAATCATAGAGCAGTGTCCCCCCTAACTGCTCCCGTGATGGCCATGCAGCGCTTCCCCCACTAGTCCATGCTTGCACGATGAGATCTGATGTTCTGGAGTGCCTAATGACCGCGATCGCACAAGAGGCGTCCTGTAGGGTGTGTACGAAGGGTTCTTTGTAACCGGCGCTCCGTTTAAGCGACGAAGCAGAGCGGCTTTGCCTGTCCCCGGTGGTCGGTGGTCATGGGCCCACGTTAGACGAGCGGCATAAAACAAACAAACAAAAAAAATGAGGGAAATTGTGGAATATGAACATCGTAAAGAACTGTTAGGCTGTACTCTGGCGAAAGCTTGGCGGACCAATGCCGAACGCTTGTGAGTATTTGAAGTTCTGGCATCCCATTCTGCTGTTTAAGTAGCTCTTGAGCGTTATATTTTCTCCCGATAGTGTATTTCTCTTGATATTTGATAAATTGCTCAATCAGGCCACCGAAAATGAGCAGGGAAGCCTAATTCGGGCAACTGCTGCCCTCATGTGGCACTTTGTCGTGTGTTCGTTTTGCCGTCTGCAAGCGTGGCGGAGAAGGCAGGGCTCATCTGTTTGTCCTTTGCGAGCTCACTTCGTTGCTTGAAGTCGTGCTTGGAGCAATGTAAGCTCAAAAACTCTACCACAGTTCGGAGCTGAAAGGGAGTTTCACAGCAATTTTAATTTCTGGCCATGCAGTAGACCGAACAACAGAACAGAATAAGTTGAAAATGAGGACCTCATCGGCGGTTATCTGTCATGACACAGTTTTATTAAATGCTAGAGTATTTAAAGCGTGATTGCTTAATATAATTGAGTAACAATGCAGCCTCATCAGCTCCATAATGATATCTGCGGTGAAATTATTCCATCGCATCTCGACGTCGATGTATATACAGAACCTACTATGGTAGGTTCTGTATATACATCATGCCCCAACACACACACCGGAAGAAAAGTTACAAAATGCTCAGGTATTATTAAACGTTAATACCACAGCATTTTAATATAGCGTAGTTTATTACAGTTAGTGAGACATCGCAAGCAACAAAACCGCAAAAAGGACAGGCCAGAACCACCCTGTCGATCGTTTCTGCGGTTTTGTTATTTGCCATAGCATTTCAGTATTGACGTTATGCGTTATTGGTAAATTCTGCCCTAAACAGTAGCTGAAGTTAGTAGTGACGAACTGTAGGGTCATATGTATGACCGAATATTCGGGCCCAGTAGGAGGGTCAAGTATTACTCAGTGCTACTTGGTAGAGCCAAGTAAGAAATGCTACATAGTTGTGCGAATTACCAACATAAACTAAGCTGAAATGTAATGTAATGTGCGGTTGCTGCACAATATAAGGTATGAAGTGGTCGCATAAGGCATTTACACTATCGCTATTGCATTTAGGGAACGCTCCTCGGCGGTGAAGATGCTTCGCGCCCGGCTTGCAAACTGAAGTCCTGCTGTCCACTTTTACCGCAGGAATGCATTTAACGACTACATTTTCAACTCCCATTGTTCATCTTCGTTTCTTCCACCAAGGCTACATAACATCTATAGGTGCCATAGTCAGGGTTTCAAAAGTTTTCGTGTAATTTTGTCCTATACCGTCAAGTGAAGCAGTACCGTGAACGTTATGTTTATTTACTGCCTACAACAACGACACTGTGAAGACACAAGATTGTTTGCGAGAGCTTCTAGCGCGTGCGCCCAGGCGTCAAGGATTGCCGCCGCCGCGCAGTACGCAGCGGTTCAAACAAAAATAGTGGTTGATAGCACCACATGGCACCATTCGTCCGCGAGGTGGCAGAAAATCCGGTATATCGGGATCATTGACCGCGTGTGCACTGTACTGAGATAACCCAGCGATCATGCTTGAACGACCATTTTCGTTTTGGATATCTCATTCGTCAACTGCCAACTGTGTTGCTAACACGTTATGACCTCCACATAACGGCGTCGTGATCGGCGGAACCTTTGTTCTGCTGCCGATCGCCGAGAACGCGATTGCCTTCGAAAGCGTCAGACAAGAACACTAACCACGGAAGAGGAAAAAGCGCCATCGCCTAAAGAAGCTTCATGCGCAGACAGACGAGGAGCGAAGGCAAAAACCCTTCGAAAATGGCAAGCGGGAGTTTTGACCCTTCAAGACCAACGAGAACAATTACGCCTTCTGAAGTAAGGAGCTAGAGCATATATACCCCGGATATCTTAGGTGTGCCGTCAAGTGCGACATAAGTGGGTGAGACGTGGTGATAGCGTGTATGTACATTTCATTAAACACCGGCCGAAGAATATAAAAATTTCATGGTCACGGCTTTTATGAACTACGCGAATGTGAAGGTATGCATTGCGTGGGCACTGGGCGCTCCCCTCATCACCTTCAGCGATGCCCTTGCGCGAACTACTCGGGTCACAGTTGTATTGCATCATTCCACGACGCGTCGATGTAACCATCAATGTCTTACTTGAATTACCACTCGCTGTCCTGTGTGACAGCACACGAGTGATTGATTAAAAGCAAGTTTCCTCAAAAGCTGTACCTTGTTTATGGCAACAGAACATGGGTCAGGACGCATGCATTCCTGCAGTGGAATAATCTGCGCGTAGCACACGCAGATTAGACCGCAAATTTTTCGTTACCGCAGAACGTTCTATTTTTCTTAGAAGGCACTTAGCCACTGTGATTCATTCGCGCCTCTACGTGTGATATTATTACTGTGTTGATCGGAGTTTTGTTTTTATGACCCCGGTGAACCTGCGCTCTAACTTGAAAAGCACGGACTCTAGCGAGCGCGAACAAAGGAAAATGGGCATCGTGGGAGGCAAAAGAGCGGCGGTTCAGGTGTAGCTTACTGTAAGGAAAATGGCAGCAATCCAACCTCTTGTATCACGACAGGCTCTCGTCAAGCAGTAAACAGCGATCCAGCAACGATAGTGGACGCAATGCACCGCCATTATCAGGCAGCCGACCAGATGCTGGCTAGACGCTATAGTTTGCGGTGCGGACAGCAGGAAACGATGTTTTCTTCGTTTCGGACTCGGAGAGCGTTTAGACCAGAAACTCAATTTCGAGTTGAGACCAAAAGAGGAAAATTTTCCTTTATTCTTAATTAATCAGCGATGAATTTAATTGGTCATTTATCACGTTTTGCTCCATATCGATAGAGTAAATGTTTCTACACATGGAGTGTAAAGGCCGACCACTCAAGTTTACACTTAGTATAAATCTTGTTTCTTGTCTACATTAAAACTCCTACACACGGAAAAAGGGAGAGGGGAACGAAAGAGAATACAAAGGAAAGAAGCTTGGAGTTCATTGTCTACGTCGAACGTGTGCATGGTCATGCGACGTGCGTCCTCAGCAGCCAAGGGAAAAAAAAACAAAAACAGAGAGAAGTCTATAGATCGTCTGCGGACGGATGTTCAGGTTAGATCTCTTTTTATTTCCTCTTATAAGGCTGCCCCTCTTAGGCTTTTAAACAATTTCTGTGGTGAGATTGCACCGACCGCTCCTGACCAATGCAGAGGCCAAACAAAAGCGCGTCGCTAGCTTGATGTCGGCACAGCCGTATACTTTCGAAATAGCCGCGACAAAAGTCAGTGAAATGTCTCTTGCTGGCATAGACGACATTTTCTATGTATATGCGAAGACCAAGTTACTTCTGTTAATTAGTTCCCCATTGCGGCTTCTTTGTTCCCGATATCCTTGGTGCTTTCGTGATGAACTTCGTAACTTTTATTGGGAGTAGGAAGACTAGAGTTCTTTAAAACCGGTCGTCTGAGCGTCTGTGGCTATCAAGCTGAAGTCTCCCTCAGAGTTTAAGGGCTATCGATGCTCTCAGCTCGCGTCCTTTCTGCAGGTTTTAAGATTGGACATCGCGGAGCAGCTAGACTTACGGAAAAAGCAAGCTATTGATTGAAAAGCAGAGGTACCCTAGCGCCCCTGTGGGCGTGAACCAGAAGGAGAACGGCCCGAACACGCCAAGCATCACAAACTAAGATACCAGGCCGCAGAAAGAGCTCGACTCTTATGTCCTGCACGGCCGTTCTGTTGCCATCCACTTGGAGAACGTTCCGACGGCGATATTCCCTGCCTGTAATGAGCCAGGGAGGCGCTCAGTGCTCGAGGAACCTCTATTGTTTCGCTCTCTCGCCCCTTTCCCCCCCTCTCCTTTGTTCTTGCTTATTTCCTCTCTCATAGCACCTGCGCTGCTCACTGGTCGTCGCGGGGTCACCTCGGATACGTGGGACACGCAGGCCGCACGCTGCAGGGGTTAATTGCCAGGCGCCCCTAATTGCTTGTCGCGGGAGAGACCGCGGCGGCGGCGATATCGCCTTCCGGTTCCCGGCGGAGTCGAATCAGCGGAGGAGGTGCCGATCGCATCCGGAGGCATGCGGAACGCGACACGTCGCCGTGCGAAAGGACGTTATATACTCGCACGTTCCTTACCTCTGCTGTTTCTTTTTTTACCTCTGTGTCTAGAGGGAGGGTGAGCAACAGCGGACGCCTCCACTTAAGAACAGACAGAGACTGAGGCGCATCCATTGACCGCCGCAAGCTTTGAGAGGTAAACGGATCAATGAATACTTGCCCGGCTATACTCAAGCGAAAACCTTACTAAGCCACACTGCGTCCGCAAAACCTGTCCTCAAAATCTTTCATCAGAACGTGTAGCCGGATGGCACGTCATCATCTGGTGATGCAAGATCGAGTCAGTGGTCATTAATAGTAGTGATTAGTCATAATAAAAATATTATAAAAATGATAATGATTAGTAAAGATAATCAGGGATAGATAGTTACTGATAAGTTAATTAGTGACATAATTAGTTATAGATAACTAATAATGATAAAATTAGTGGCAAACTAATTAGGGATGTGTCAAAGAAATAACTCTAGTTACTGACATTCTAGTCGAAATCAAGAAAAAAATGGGTTAAGCCTGGTAAATTGCGTTAGCAGTGGCCACATTGCTACGCTTGTATGGTTCGACAATTTGGCTATAGAGTAACACATGACACACACTGGTTACGACTGTTCTTCCGACGATCTTTCAGGGCGCTATCTTCACTGGGTGGCATTGCGGCATTCCTGAGCAGTCATGTGTTCATCAGTAGCCGACGGGGTGGAAGCACTCGGAGAGCTAGAACGTAGTCGCCGAGCTTCATCTTGTTCACGATGCTTATTACGACATTCTTCACGTTCTTCTACTGTCTCTTGTGCACGTTGTCGCTTCCTTGCCGCAGCTTGTCGCTGAAACCTCTCTTTAGCAGCCTGCATAGCAAATCAAACAGGGCGAGGCCGAAGCAGCGGCGAACCATCTCTTCGGCGCCGCTGCAGCGCGTGGCGCACCGACGGTGCCGCCATCTGGCGGAGCTCGGCTGTAGCGGTTGCTGTTCAAGGTCAAAAACGGCGTCCGCCGGGGATACGCGACGGCTCGAAACCTGGCGCAGTATTGCTATCGCAATAAAAGAAATGGCAGTGGCTTAGCTCGGCTATGCCAGGATATACGTATTGAGAGGTACGTTTCCCTGGATGAGCTTGTTGTAGTCACTGTATGTTTACCAATGAGGGATATTGGATATGCACTATTTTATTCATTTTGCTTCACAGAGACGAAACTGCCCCATGATCTTTGAAGTTACATGCACGGTCTCAATTTTGTCTAACAATATTTCGATTTGGTAGTCTCTTTGGTATACAAGTTCTATAGTAGTTTTCCATTGTGTAGTCTGGACTTGAGGGTGCGAAGCTGAATTAAAGTCAAACTTTTCTTTCATACACTAACACAGTCTTGTTTTCTGTTGAAATCAGCCGAAGTCATCACACAATTCTGAAACCCTGTCGTAGGCTGCTATACCACACCACATCAATCGTCTGCTTGGCAGATGTTCCCGGTGCCATGTAGACTCTTTGGATGATGATGCCGCTCTCCGGAAGCCGAAAACAGCAGGCTTCAGCATCATTCATTGCGATCGAATGCATATGTCTGAACCGCCTATTTATTCTCCGCCTGTTATACGCAATGCTGCTCATGCGACACGCGGTTCAGGTGATAGCGCGGTGTGCGGCGAGACTAGAGTGCTTCGATGCGCGTGCCCGCGGGCATCGAAGCACCCTAGGCGAGGCGGCGACGAAGCGCACGGCGCACCTGTGGGGTCTCTCTGGTTACCATGGTATCCGCACATGCGCACAACTGCTCATCCACGTGACGTCACGCGCGGCTCCGAGGGTGCAGCGGGCGAGCGGGAGCAGCGACGGCGAAGGGCGCGCCGCACCTGCTCCTCCTCTCCGGTTGCCATAGTAACGGCGCATGCGCACAACTGGCCTCTCCTGTCCACCGCGAAATGCTCTGCTGGTAGCCCTGTGTAGCTCTTGCTACAAAAAGGGAATTGGGCGCGAGCGACACCACTGGAGCGAAAGGCGCTAACGTCGCCTTAGGGAGCAAATGGGATCACACGATTCCTCTTATTGCTGCTGGAGCAGACTCTCGGTTGAACTTGCGTGTTTGAAATGCTAATTGTCACGTTTTTTTGTGTAGTTTCGCTCGATAACGAGTACAGCATAGCCCTTTTGATCTTGCACGGTTGCTGAGGTTGCTGAAGTTATTAGGCTGTTGCCGGTCCGTTATTGCTCTGTATCCGGACGTACGCGTCGGAACCAAGCGCAAGTTTTCATTGCTACCCGAAAAATAAGCTCACGGAATCTTCCTTATTCAAGCTTTGAATGGGCAAAGAGGCGAGTGGTCATTCTAATGTATGCAGCAGACATTTCAGCGAGCAAGATATCGTCCATGGAGTTCGCGTAAACAGTTCGGTGAGGAGCAGCAGAAGTAACGGCGCGCGCGTTTTAATTTGCGCTTATCACTTGTGAAGCTAACGACGACGTATTGCTGAAAAGATGGCAAAAATGCTGCCTTCACGGAGCAGTACCCTCCCAGAACAAGGAAGGATCGTGTGAAAGACAGGTCTCATTCTTCTGAATGAAGGCGTTGACATGGAGGTTTCAATGAGGTGAACTAAAGATTCTGCAGCTACGGGCAGCGGTATGCATGATGAGTAGTCTCAGGCAGCGTCTGCTGTGTTGATTTTAGTTTCAAATGTCAGAGTACGTGAATAAATTAAAAACAGAGCATTACATGTTGTGATATGCTGAGGTATGCGTCAGCAAAGCTACTCTGCGCGAGAAAAAAACAAATATGCGAGCCCGAAACATGATTACCAATGATGGTAGTCAGTGCGCAAAAATTCGCTACTTGGGAAGCACTTTTTCACACTTGCTATAAAGATTAAGCTGCGTCTTCCCCACACTCTAACTTGTCTGTTCTACAATGTTCAGGGGAGCAAGTGAACGGCACGTACCGTTTCCGCCGGCTCTATGTAAGGCGGTCAGCATCGGTCATCCTGGCAGCTCTGCTTCCTCTAGCAAAGAATTCTTATAATTGAGATTCACTGGCAGCTTGCTGCTGACTGCTGTGCGGAAGCTTCAGTTCCATATTGGAAGCAGTAACGCTTGCCAGTCCTCGTCCAAGTGAACGTATCGGCCGGGCCCACGCTTCGGCAGCTAGCTGACTCGAGTAAGTGCTGTCTTGAACGATTGGGCCTAATACCTCAATTAAGCTTAAGCAGGCCCAAACCGAAATGTAAATAAACAAATATGTGAATGCAGCATTAGCGGGCGCAACAAAACTGCATAGGAAACGATTGCGCAGCAGCAGTTTAACGCGCGTTATCCCACTTATTTCGTCACGCGGGGCTGCCGAGAGGTGGCGCAACGGTATGTTCTCCTCGGGTGCCTTAGAACACGCAGCTACAGAAAGAAATTTAACAATGGAGATGACGCATGTGCTGTATGTGGTAACTCTGCAGTGAAACAATTGACCATGTTATACTCGAATGTAATGGTATCCATCCGGAAGTTGATGCAGACGCAATCACTGTTCCTGAAACTCTGGGGTTTAGAGATACCAGTGGCCGGGTGAATAAACCGACGGTGGAAACTAGCAAAAACCGACTGGAAGATTGGTGGCTTAAAAGCAGAGAAGTGACATAATGTTAGTAATGTGGAATCAAAAATTTAATGAATAGAATGATGGTTCAGTTAACCAATCTAAATCAATAATTAAGATATAGGGAGAAAAATGGGCATGATAGCTACTGCTACCACCCTGTTTCAAAGGGGACGCTCCTATATTCCATCCATCCATCCATCCATCCATCCATCCATCCATCCATCCATCCATCCATCCATCCATCCATCCATCCATCCATCCATCCATCCGTCCGTCCGTCCGTCCGTCCGTCCGTCCGTCCGTCCGTCCGTCCATCCGTCCATCCATCCATCCATCCATCCATCCATCCATCCATCCATGCACCTATGCGCGGAGAGAGGATAACTGAATCAATTGGATTCCAACGGAAAGAAAGCGTAGCAGATGGCGGCATAAAATTAGGTGGGTGGATGCGGCTATAAGAAGTTCGCAGGGGTGAAGTGGGTGCAGCTATAGCACAGGACCGGGTTAATTTGAGAAAAATAGGAGAGGCTTTCGCCCTGCGGTCGGTATTGTCCGGCTAATGATGATGATGATAAATAATTAATGATATATAGTTAGTGATAGCTGGCTAGTGGTAGTGTAGTGATGACCTCACACCAGCCAATCGGAGAACCTCGTCAACCGGAGCCCTGAGTGCCGTTGTCGTAGATGTAGGGTGATATTCAGGTTCTCAAAAAGTTCTACAACGGTTCATGTGACGTCAAAAGTACCCATCGTGGAGTGGTAGCACGGGAGGTCGAATAGTGTGGTTGGGTTTTACGGAGTGGATAAGCGGGTGTACAAAGATGTCGATTAGCAGCCGCCAACATCTCGGCAAGGCTAATTTCTCAATGCAGTTTCAACAGTGACATCTGCGTTTTTTTACTGTGGCTGTTTGGAATCGAATAGCTTGCTGAAATGGCTTTGTTTGCTCATTTCGCCTGACAGCGCATATATTTTTTTTTTCATACTTGCACCCTCGATAATATGTTGCGTTTTCGGCGCCATCTCTCTCTCTCTCTCTCTTTCTCTTTCTGTCTCCATCTCTCTCTTTTTCTCTTTAAATGTTTATTGAACAGTAGTACGAGAACCACTAACTGTCCCTGTCGTCCTTCCAGGCTATGCCTAAGTTCGTAAATTTCTCCTCAGAGGTAATTCAAGGCCTGGTGGCGTATCCTAACGAGAAACTCAATAGAGGGTTTATAAAAGTAGGTCTGGCAACTATGAGCGGCACGCCGATCCCGTTCTGGCGGCCATATTTTCTTCGCTTCATCCGTTCACTCACGAGAAGGTGCCCCGTTACAATTGCAGTGGGTGATTCCGCGAAGGGGCCGCTTTTACCCTTCTAAACCTGTATGCTGGTGGCTGCATACTCACCAGATTCGCCAATCAAACAGAGGCTGAACGTATAGTTGAGTTTATACTTTTATCTGGCGGTACGCGGTGATACTAGGGAGCTTTAGAATATGGGGACCCTACTGGTGAAAGGAAAAGTATAATTGTGGGAGCACATTGCGCGGAATGCTGCGATGAGTGGGTGCTATAATCACTCTGAGCACTCGCACCCCGCCATTACCCTATTCCCCTAACCGATAGCCTCCCCGATCTCTCTATTCCCGGTAAGGGTTTTCTCTGAAAAGTCATGCCTGTGATATTTAATTCTGCCGTCGCAGCTGTTTACTTTTTAACTATAGATATCATTGAACTGCATGCTAATCTACTGATACAGTTGAAGTCGTCTCTGTTCTCTGAGAAGTCATGCCTGTGATATTTAATTCTGCCGTCGCAGCTGTTTACTTTTTAACTATAGATATCATTGAACTGCATGCTAATCTACTGATACAGTTGAAGTCGTCTCTGTTCTCTGAGAAGTCATGCCTGTGATATTTAATTCTGCCGTCGCAGCTGTTTACTTTTTAACTATAGATATCATTGAACTGCATGCTAATCTACTGATACAGTTGAAGTCGTCTCTGTTCTCTGAGAAGTCATGCCTGTGATATTTAATTCTGCCGTCGCAGCTGTTTACTTTTTAACTATAAATGTCATTGAACTGCATACTAATCTACTAATACAGTTCAGATCGCCTCTGTTCTAGCGTTTTGAGTTGATGTCAGCTCTTCCATTTGCGCAACTGTTGACTTTTAGTGCTGCGATCTCGTAGCACGTATGTACTCGCTCGCGAACAGTGTGGCGCTCGGTTTAACGGATTACAGAGTCATGAGCGTGGTATGCGCTGTGCATCATATTTCGTCATGAAGCCACCGTTTCGTTTTAATGACGAAGCAGTAGGAGTGGTATGAAGGTTAGCATTTCCGTTGTCATCTGTCTGGCTTGATGAAGTTCATATACGGTTCCACGTTCGAAAGTGGCTCAGGCTATGAGGGACGCCTTATTAGAGGGCTCTGGAAATTTCTACTTTCCGGTGTTATTTAAAATGCTGCTTTTCGCTTCCATCGAGACGCGGCCGCCGTGGCAGGGATCGCACCCGCGTCCTTAAGATCAGCAGTCACCATGACGATTGAGCCACCTCAGCGAGTGTTTTGAAGCCTCAGTATGTACTGTGCGTATGTGTATGGATAAGGAGGCCAGAGGTATAAATGTGGTAGGACCGAGTAACAGTAGACGACTACTGTTGATGATCGGTAAAACCAGCAAGCACCCATGACATTATGACTAAGCATTGCGCGGAAAATTAAAGATCGATCACTCGAGCATGGCTCTGCAAACTTAGACATATCTAGGAATGATTAAAATGACTCAGAAAAATTAAAGGTCACCACGCATGACTCAGAAAACTCAAATACGAGTAAGAATGACGACTTCTTAAGAATTTGTCGGTGCGTTTGAAGAAAATACTGCCCGCAAATGGCGGCGCACATATGCACGCTACGTAAGCGAAGTCGAAAATGCTTATACTTTCGCATTTCTTCCGCATAAATCTTATTAATTGCTCCTCTAATTTTATTGCACTGTAGAGTTATAAAGCGTCAACAAAATGCAAGCGTTCATAGAATAACGTCTCCATTCCGCGCCAATGGGACTCCAAAGTAAACAAAGGAAGCATGATTTTGGCGGGAGCCGGTTTGTTTATTCGCATTACCTGAATGAATCAGTGTATACACTACAGTCGTCGTTATTTATGTAGCTAATTCAGCGTTGACGTCGCTTTAGCGTTGGGCGTGGATGGATAGCGAAATGTTAGGCGAAGCAGCCGCGTGTCACTGCCACGTGCTGCGAACCGGCACCAAACCGCTTCCGACGTGCAAATCGCGAAAACTGCACGCGCTACGTCTAATACGCCGAGAAAGAGGTGCGGCGTAGCGCCACTGCACATCGAGATCGTAAGTGCTTATTGTCATGAAAACACGCGCGCAGCTAGAGCATGCATTTCGTAAGTTCAGCGCGTCAGGTGTAGTGTATGCGGCTGCAGCCGACGGTCCGGGCGCCGCTCTCTCTCACGTACACCTGCCTTCCACATAACACAGCCCTGTGGGGGACGAGAGCAGAGTTTGAAAGTTTGTAAGCTTGTCGGACTGTTTTGTTTTGCTGTCAGGATGCTCAAACGAGGACCGAGGGGAACACAGCTTGAAGGTATACTGTAACTAGTTTCTAACCTGACGAGCGGGAGATAGTGGGAGGCGGATTCAGCAGTCCACGCACGTGCTTTGTTCGCAGTGCCAGAATGAGGGCGTTTTATTACGCTTTTTCTCTTTCGTTTATTTGCGTTCCGGGTATTATCCTCTTCGGAACATTCGCTCCTGGTTATCGGCGCCCACGCGTTGCTCGCCGCGTGGCTCTCGAGGCTTGTTATGCAAATGGATTAGCTCCGTAAGGACGTTAGACGCTGAGGCGGCTTTTTATTATTTTTTTACGTCCGCCATTTGTTTCTTTTTTACAAAGAATAGATTTGTGCATGCTTCTAAATTGGTCTAGAACATAGCGAGACAGGTTTTTCTCGCAAAAGAGAAAGCTCGATGCTTACAGAACTGACGGATGGTTCTGTGGCAGTTTAAGAAAGCACTGAGGCGGGTTAATTAGTCTTGCTTTCCAGAACAACGGGTAGAAATCAGCTTGAGGAAGAACCTCTGATAGCGGATCGTACCGGAAGTTGGTATGGTTGGTGCCCAAGCAGCTAGCTCGCAATTCAGTTCTTGAGCTCATGTATTTCTTCTCTTTTCTCCCTCTTTTTATTTTCGGCCGTTTTGAAGGCGTCCGCCCCCGTGTGCACTTGCTTTGCTATTGTGTCCTCGTCCATATAGTTCCTTATTTCCCTTCCCCACTCAATGTGGCAGGTAGGACCTTTACACCATGCTTGGGCCTCATTTTACGAGGAATTTCAATATTTTCTGTCGTCTCTTTTTCGGTGGTTCGCCTTGATATCTGACGAAGCGAAGCTGCAGTCAGTCGACCGCAGTCTGGATGGTTAGAGCGCTTGGTTGCTGAGCCCGGGGACGCGGGCTCGATACCAGCCACGGCATTTCGACAGAGGCGAATATCGAGAGTAAAGGTTATAGGGCACAGAGTTTTCTCAAATAATTCGGAGCTCTGAACTACGTACGTCTTCCATCATATATAGGCGCACTTCGCTTTGAGACGCTAAACCCCGTAAGCCATATGTCATGCCGTAAAATGACAGGAGGCAGCTACCAGCATTCAAAGTAAGACTGGTCTAAAACTAGCCTGATTAGCTTTATGGAGACTAACATCTATGCTGCCATGACCATTAGTCTTGCAAGGAGCAGCTCTTACTTTTCTATAGAGATGACCTTGTATATTACGGATGTGTATGTTGTGATGCCTTAAACTGCAAAAAGTCTGTGACTGTCTAGTTGGTCGCGTAAACACAGAGAACCAGGGTAACACACAGTGGCGCTGGACACGACACTGTACTTCTCTGTATTCACGCCCTTACCGTTCGTTCTGCTGGTGCCGCTGACGTCCTCTTCGTTGATGCGGCCATGTACCAAGTCACCCAGCTTTCCACTCTTCCGGACGGCGTCAGAAGTTGCGCGCGACGTCCGCGTCCCTGTGGCTACAGCTGCGGTCGTTTCGCGGGTGCCGCTGGCATCGGCGTGTAGCTCGCAAAGGCCCTTTTCCCTCCCGCTGTGCCATGCACCTCCCTCACGCTCGTGACAGTCGCGCGAGTGCGTGAAGCGGCCGTCAGACGCCGGGCCGCCGGCATCTGCCGCGCGTGCGGTGCTATCGCCGTGGCAGCAGCTGCCGCGTCGCGCTCGGATAGACAGACGCACGGTCGCCGGCAGCCGATCGAGTGGAATCGGGCCGTCGTCGTGCATAGGTCGCATCTGCGGATCCTGTCGTCGACACCGCGTCTCTCGCTGCGCCCACGTGTGCGTGGCGAACATCGCTGTAGTGCTCCCTCCCGTGTTTCTTTGTGCTGTCTGTGCCTTGGGATGTGTGGTAGAAGATGGTGCTGTTCGCGCTGCGGCTGTCGTGTCCTGGGCTGGCGGCAGTGATGTGACGGATATGCGCGCCACCTACTTCGGTCGTCGTCTTCGCTGTGTGACATCGGGCCCGCGACGAGGCCCGGACCTTACGGCGGATAATGATGGGTGGATCACCAGTCAGCCTGAAGAAGCGGTCGTCTCACCGTCGCGGCGGTATCAGGCTGCGGCGGTTTCTGAGCGTGAGAGCACTCGAATAGTTTTCCTTGCGTTTTTTTTTCTTTTTTCTTCTCGAAGTGCCTATTAGCTTTGTTGCCACGTTTAATTGTGGCGTAGGGAACTGAAAGCAGATATCTTAAGGGACCTAAAACCCAACTATTCATCTCCGGACCAGGGCAAATGTATCATATGACCCGAAAGTGAGTCGCAGGATAAATGGAATTCAAGGAGGCGGACATTGAGACTCTGCTCATCGTCTGTCGTTTTCTACGCATTTACTTTTTCTTTGCATGCTTATTGCGTTTGCGCCGTATCCAAGAGACAGGCAATTGATTATATGACGCATATGTGAAACAATGTCTCCCTCGCTTTTTTCTGCAAGGCCTCTTTTTTGTTATTTCCTTTATCCGAGATGCGCTGCATTCACTTGCGATGTGCGACTGCGATTACCGCACCGCTGTTGACTATTTCGTACGCGATTATTTGATTTAAAGGTTTCATATCCGAATTTAGTAAACACTTAATATCTCAGGAACGCAGTGCGAGCTCTTGTGCTAGTGATAGGGGATATGTTTTACTTAGCATGCGATGTACAAGCTGACAGTTGCCGATATCATCAAATTCTGGCTAAGCCGGCCTGTTGTTAACACCACTACCACTATCACTGGGAACAATTGAGAAGGAGTTACCGTAAGGACAATTTCCCAACCAGTTGGTGGCTCACTGTCATTATCCAGTCTCTGGTCGTACCGCGGGTGGGCGACTATATTCACAAAAAGACAGCTTGTGAAGACAGGATAAAACATGACGAAGCAGTCCTCGCAGCTCTTTCAATGTTCTTTTCAGTTGACCGCGAGACGGCTTTAGCAGGAGGAGGAAGATGAGGAGGAAAGGCAGTGAGGTTAACCGGTAAAGGAACTGGTTTGCTACCCTGCACAGGGGGAAAGGGGTAGGTGGGTATAAAAATTGTGGGTGAGAGAGGGATGGATGATGACGGTACAGTCACATCACAGACATGTCACATTACATCACGTCACATTCATATCACGTAACATAAAAAATCATAGCCTTTCGATCAGTCCTGTGCTTTTCATAAAGCGGAGCAGTGCCTGGGAGGCCTTCACTGCTGACGATCTCCGTGGCCAGGGACCTAGGATCTTAATTTCAGTTAGTGGGCGTCCATCTAGACGCTCCAGCGCACGGCATAGACACTGTCTTTCCTCGCTGTATATGGGGCACTCACAAAGAATGTGGCCTATAGTCTCGTCGCACCCACAGTGTGTACATGAAGGGCTATTTGCCATACCTATCACAAAAGAAGAAGAGTTTGTAAATGCAGCACCAATCCACAGGCGGCACAGTAGAGTTTCTTCACATCGGGGTAGGCCAGGTGGAAGCCGGAGCTTCAGGTCAGGGTCCAGGGATGCTATAGCAGTTGTCTCAAATAAGGTACCCGGGTAGTTGTCTGCCGCCACGGCGGCTTCATAATGAGGAAACTCGACTCCTGGTTCCATATTCCAAGTTTGCGTCGTTTCCAGAAGTGTTGCCATCTCTCTGACCTCGAGCCATCTGATTGGTGGAAAGACTGTAACCGGAAGTGGTAGTGACATGCGGTTCCAGCGTGCAGAGCAATAAAATGGCTCGAGGTCAGAGGAATAAGGAGATTTCCGCAAATGACGCAAACTCGGAATACGGCACCTGCACTCAACACTCAAGTACGCGGGTTCAGTTACACCTGCGGCTGCCGTTTTTCAACCGAAGGGGGGTGGGGGGGAATAATCAAAGACGCTTATCTAGTGCACGTTAACACTTTCGAAACCGTTAAAAGAGGCTGTTGATATTGAGGGGCCCTTAAAAATTGCAAGCATATCTTTAATTTTTTTTTACGCGTAGAGTATACAGCTTCTTCGGTCAATGCGGCGTTGTGTCGCCGCTGCCGTCAGCGTGCTATGGTTACGGTGCTCTAGAATATTCTAGAGCACTGTACCATGGCTTGAATTGGAGGGACGCTCAAACTTCTTCAACACGCTCCTGTGCCCGGAAGTGCTGCAATATTTTAATCCGGCTTTTAACGGGGAGTGCCCACACTATGGGTGCGCGTTCTAGGACATGTACCAGATGATGTGGGCGTGTCCCTCTAACCCCGCTTTCCCCCTTTTCCCCTCACCTACCTGAGAGAGATGGTTTGGTTTGGTTTGCGGGGTTTAACGTCTCAAAGCAACTCAGGCTATGAGAGACGCCGTAGTGGAGGACTCCGGAAATTTCGACCACCTGGGGTTCTTTAACGGTCACTGACATGGTAGGCTGGCCTGGTCGACTGCTCTATCTTAGAGAGCCAAAGAGTTCTCGTTGCTAGGGCCCGAGCTGCCGCGGAAGCCCTAGGGGTTCCGGACTAGAGGTTCGGTTCAGGGGTCCACAGAAAACAAGTGAGACGGTTACTGCGGCTTTCCTTCCATAAATCAATCAGTTTTCGTTTCCTGTAAACTAATTTTGCTACGGAGTAACTTCGACCGCCTGGCGATCTTTACGTGCACTGTGCGATGTCAGCGCATGTTTAAGATCCCCAGGTGGTCGAAATTACTCCGTAGCCCTCCACGGCGGCTCTTCTTTTTCCCTTTCACTTTCCCACCCATCTTGCCCCCTTCCCTTACGGTGCGGTTGAGGTGTCCACAGAAAATAAGACAGTTACCGCGCATTTCCCTTCCTATAACAATCAGTTAAAAAAGTATAAAAGGGTAAGCAGTGCTGCGCATTTATTTCGCATTTGATTAAGTATACCCAAAACGGCTGTAATTTGTTTCTTCATATTTTTGCTTTAGTGATAGCAAATAAAAAAATTAAGAGGGACTTTAGCGACTAAAACAGTGAAAGGCGAAAGAAAGCCTGAGAGATATGGTTCGAATGGCGGAAGGGTGGCTATTCCTGGCCCTACGTGGCTGGGACGGTATACGTCAACGCCGCTTGAGGCGGGGGCAAGGCAGCCACCGGATTTTGTTCTGTTGTAGGCTGTCATTGCACTTGCCACCGCTTAGGTGGTGGACGACGGCTGTTGCGGCGTGCGTCTTTCTCTCCCTCTTCTCTTTTCCTTCTGTACTTCCTCTCTTCTGTCCGCATGAGACAGCGGATGTTGCTCAGCAACAGAGCCAGAAGCAGGCCCGTGCATTTTCTTTTCCTTCTTCCTACAGCCACAACAACAATAACAAAGCCTGAGAAGTCTCATCATGTCTACCGTTCCTGTCATCTGCAATCCCACACTTGAACGCGTGCCAAGTAACGCCACGCGACAGCCGCCGCAAAAGCGGGACACACTTTGTCCACGACAGTATGAGTCATTAAAGGCTTGCGCCTTAATAAATAAATTTACAGGAAAGGCAAGGCACTCTATCAGTGACCCTTTTCCTGCAGACGTCTGAGCTATTATGATTGATTTATAGGAAGGGAAAGGCGCGGTAACTGCCTCACTTGTTTTCTGTGGACACCTCAACCACGCCGTGAGGGAAGGGAGGAAGGTGGGAGTGAAAGTGGAAAGAGAGAAAGAGGAGCCGTAGTGGAGGGCTACGGAGTAATTTCGACCACCTGGGGATCCTTAACGCGCACTGGCATCGCACAGCACACGGGCGCCTCGTCGTTTCACCTCCATCGAAACGCAGCCGCCGAGCCTGAGCTATAGTGTGGTCTGAACCGCGCTGTAAGGGAAGGAAGGAAAAATCCCTTACAGCGCAGTTCAGATATTCTGGTACACTATGCTCAGGGAAGGAAGGAAAGTGGTAGTGAAAGTGGAAATAGAGAAAGCGGCGCCCTAGTGGAGGTCTCCGGAGTAATTTCGACCAGGATTATTTGACGTGGTGTTGTTGTTGTGGCTGTAGGAAAAAGAAAACGAAAATGCACGGGTATGCTACTGACTCTGTAGCTGAGCCACCTCCGCTGCCTCATTTATTTATAGGAAGGGAAAGGCGCGGTAACTGTCTCACTTGTTTTCTGTGGACACAGCAACCGCGCCGTAAGGGAAGGGAGGAAAATCGGGGTGAAAGTGGAAGGAGAAAAAGGAGCCGTAGTGGAGGGCTACGGAGTAATTTCAACCACATGAGGATCTTTAACGTGCGCTGACATCGCACAGCACACGGACGCCTCTTCGTTTCGCCTCCATCGAAACGCAGCCGCCGAGGTCGGGTTCGAACCCGGATACTCCGGCACAGTAGTCGGGCGTCTTACCACTGCACCATCCCGGCGGGGCACCTCCGCTGCCTCGCGCGGACAGAAGAGAAAATAGAGAAGAAAGGAAAAAAGAAGAGGGAGAGAAAGACGCGCGCCGCAACAACAGCCGTCGTCCACCACAGAAGCAGCTGGCGGGGGCAATGACGGCCTATAACAGATAAAATTCGGTGGCAGGCTAGCCCCCGCCGCAAGCGACGTTGACCTACCGTCCCAGCCCCGTAGGGCCAGGAACAGCCACCCACTGACATCGCACAGCACATGGATGCTTCCCTGTTTCGCCTCCACCGAAACGTAGCCGCCGGCGGTCAGGTTCGAACCACGCAGGGTACTCTGGAGCAGCAGTCTGTCATATTAACCCCTCTGCCGACATGGCGGGGCATTACCAAAATTTGCAGAATGAAAAGGCGGTCTTAAAGACGTTATCTAGGGTAGTAGGCGAAGTTCAAGCCTCCTCCTAATTTATTTTTACGTGTGTAAATTTTAACCAACCCTGGCGTAACAAATATAATAATAATAATAATAATAATAATAATAATAATAATAATAATAATAATAATAATAATAATAATAATAATAATAATAATAATAATAATAATAATAAACTTTACTAGAGAGTTTTAACAGCATTACATTATTGGCCTGCCAAAGCCGCAGTGGGCTTGAAGGGCGGGCCGACAGGCAGCGGTAACAAACTATAATGTCTGAAAGCCACAGCATACTTCAATATAACTTAAGCAGGAACATGCAAGAAAAGAACGGCAATGAAGAGAGAAAAAATAACAAGCCACGTAACCTGAGCTAAAATGAAATGTAAAGAAGCACTTCTAGTACACAGAAACCAAGGCAAGAAAAGAAAAAAAAAACTATTTTCGACAGCAGTATCAATTCAAAATGAAACAAATAAACGGAACTTGATTTATTCACATATCAGCAGAGTACAGGACAACAAAAGAAACAAAATTACATTATTCGTCCTTAGATTACTTAGCTTAGTTGTGATTTATGCAATTATGTAGGACAAAGATGAACTTTAAAAAAGGTCGGAGACTAAAGTATTAAAGGATAATACGAAGAAGGAATTGTTTTAATATGAGCTTTGTTTTTACGCGAAAGGCACTTGGTGATAGTTGATTGAGGCAAGATGGTATGTAGAAACTGCAGGTGCGGTATCTGGTGGAGCTGCGAGGCACCCGGTAACGGTATTTAGGCCGGAGGCAACGCGAAGGAACATATTCCACTTTATGCTTGTGTGACCAGAAATGTCCGAGGATAACCGTTTCTGTGAGAAGGGAGCGAAAATTTGAGAACCGTAAGGCTTTCAAAAGGTCAGCTCCGGAAGGTAATCCTAAATCATAGCTAATAATATTCAAAATATTTCGAAGGATACAATTTATTCTATTTTTCCATCGACACGCGCAGTGCCCGAACACCGTAATCCGATAACGGAGTTTGCTATAACACAAGGCATGTAAAATTATTTTACGAACGGACAGTGGCATGTAATATCTAATATTGTATAATGTTTCTGAAACTGCACGAAGCCTTGAGCATAGATAAGCCAAATCGGAATTCCTGGCGAAGTCACTGTCAAAGAAGTCACCTAGGTATTTTGCACAAGACACATAAGAAACAGGCGGACAGGTATACAAGGAGAGCAAGAAGAAGGTTGGGGAACCAGTAGTGGAAGGTTTAAGCTAACTTTCTTCAAGGGATTGTGGAAACAAATAAGCTTCGTTTTGGAGACATTACTTTATTACATTAGTGCCGCACCAGTTCATGACACTCATTGTTGCCTCTTGCAAACGGGAGATTGCATTTTAAAAGCGGGAATCTTGGGATATGATAACTGTGTCGTCAGCTTAATGAAAAGTATATATGTAGGAATACCAGCGGCAAGGTCATTGACGTATAGATTAAAGAGAAGTGGACTTATAATACTGATCCCTGAGGTACTCCGGCTTTAATTATACTGATCCCTGAGGTACTCCGGCTTTAATTGGAGTTATATTACTCTCATACCGCCCAATAGAGACGTACTGAGTTCTGTTTTCCAAAACGTTAGTGAGCGGTTTTGAAAAGGCCCACGAAATCCTATGAATGAGAGCTTAGTTAATAAAAGGCTGTGGCATACACTGTCGAAAGCTTTGCTAACATCAAGAAAGTGAGCACATACAACCTGGTCAGCGTCAAAAGCTGAATTAGCTGAATTTATAAGGTCCCAAATATCCACCACGAGAACCTGTGTGCCTTTGCCTGGTATAAAGCCGTATTGCGCACTTGAAATAATGTTGTTAGCACTGAGATACTTGGACATGACTAGCAGCAGATGTTTTTCTAATATTTGAGATATACACGGCAAAACTGAAATTGGACGATAATTTTCGTGTTTGTTTCGTGCGCCTCGCTTGATGAGAAGATATACTCTGGCTTCTTTCACTTCTGAGGGGATAACCACTAACGAGAATATGGTTCAGCAATGTTAAAAGCACACACTTAACAGCACCAAAATTTCTACGTAACTCGTCTACAGAAATGCCGTCTACGCCTCGTGATTTACTAAATTTTAAATTAAAAAGTATTGAACTGAGATCATATTCTGAGAGAAGTGGAAGATGCGCAGATTTGTATGCGCTGTTTCTTAAAGTGCAGAGCTTAGGGTGCGGTTTAGCAGTACCAGAAACGCGCGAAAAGAATGTGTTAAATTCCATCTGCAGAAAACTGGGAAATAAGTAATTGCTGATGGCTGCCGTGTTTGGGTGCACCTCTAAAATCATTTGCGAGAGGCCACGCATTTTTCGTGTCTGAACGCGCTTCATTGAATTCGACACGAATGTGATTGCGCTTTGCCAACCGAATAAGATACTCGATTTCTACACTCCTTAAAAACAGCTCAGGATGGTTACGAGCCCATTTCTCCTTAATCGCAGCTAACATCTCTTCGCGACGTAATGTGACTTTTAAAGAACAGATGCCTTTTTCCCTATAGTTACGGAGTGTCTGAACAAAACGGTGGTAAAGATTAGTGTGAGACATTGTGCCAGCCATGCTTTGTGATGCAAAGAGCCTGGCATCGGAAATTTCCTTCTTCGTGCTAATGACCTTCAAAGGTTTGCAGTTTTATACGAGACGACATGCAGCACACGAAATAAGAATCAGCGACCTTTGTTTCGACAACCACTACCTGTGACGCAAGGTTGGAGCATCGGACATTAATATGGTCAATGCAGGATTTAACCAACTTTCCGGATAGAAATTATTCACGAGTTGCTTGATGTACTGCGGCTTCTAATCTCCATTTCTATAGAAGATCGAAATAATCGGCGACCTGAGGCAAAGTAGGGCGTAATGTATCAATGTTAATGTCGCCTATCACGTTTCCGTCGAGAGAAAGGGATGATAAAGCTCTATCGAGCTCTGATAAACGAACGTTGCTACACGGGTGCCAATAAACAGGCAATATACTGACGTGCAGCTTTTTAAATTTTCTTCAACACACGCGAATGGTATATACTTAAGCTTGATACACAAGATGAAAAAAAAAAAACAAAAAAACACCACAGGTGGTCGAACTTCCCGGTGTTTTTCACTATACAGCGTCTCTCATAGCCTGAGTCGTGTTTGGACGTTAAACCCCATAAAATAACTAAACTAGTCCTAATTTTTAAACCTGTGTGGAGGAGAGGTCAAGTGCAATTGTGTCGATTACGAGCTACTCAGTGCTATTTTCGGGCTGGCCGCGGACGTCAGAATCCAATCCAACTGATTGCTGAAGACAGTGAGGAGGCGAGAAACCATCGCCTTTCCCATTTTTTTTTTTTTTTTTGTTTCCTGTCTTCGTGAGTCTGCATGCCTCGTGCATGCCGCGTTGGCAACAAACAGTGGTCGCTTCACGGAACACTTTTAGCCCCACCAGGAGTTCCCCACCTACGAGTCTCCAGGGAAGCGGCCCGAAAGGATCTCCAAATAAGGCACAGCGGCGAAATCTTGCATGCGCAAACGAAAGCTTTTGCGCAATGGTGGCTAGCTGGAGACCATCTTGAAGCTCTACTGTTTTGATCAGTTAAAGCACTCGAAGACTCTGCTGCTTCTCTCCTTGTATCCATGTATTCAGACCTTTAAGACAAGTCTTTTGGCAAGAGTGTGCTCAACTATTGGGCGCGAGGACATACCATGGCGCCACCTCTCTGAAGCGCCCGCGTGACGAACTAAGTGGGATAACCCACATTGAACTGCTGCTGTAGAATGCTTTCCTAGGCAGTTCGGTGCCGCATTAGCATTACATTGCTTTATCTATTTAATATATATCTTAGTCTGGGCCTGCATAAGCTTAATTTGAGGTATTATACCCACGCATTTGACAAAAAAGCACTTCACTCAGTCAGAGTTATCGAAGTTGGCGAGCTTTAGTGCTGCGACGACGCGCACCGGCTCCAGCATTGCTGTTGTTATGAAAAAAGAAATATCAATTCAAGCTGCCACACAACTAGTCAGACGTAAGCAGTCGCTGAAAAGGTAATAGAATTTCTCTGCAATAGCAGAGTACTATCAGGAAGGAGCCTGACAGATGCTGAGCGCCTTCGCATATAGCGCTGGCAGAACCGGCACGTACCGTTCGCCTGCTCCCTTGAACGTAGTAGAGCAGACAAGTTTGACTGTGGGGATGACGCTGATTAATTTTTATAGCAAATATGAAGACGTGCGTTCCACACAGCGAGTTCTTGCTCAGTCACTACCGGCATTGGCACTCTGTTGAACGGATATTTGTTTTCCCCTCGCACAGTATATTTTTTTTTTTACGAATACCTCGATCAACACATCACAACATGCATGCAATGCATTATCTTTCCTTTATTCACAGACTGTCATTTCTCACCATGTATACCGCTGCCCGAGGTGGCAGATTCTTCTAGTTCACTTCAGTGGAATTTCCGCGTCAACGCGTTCATTTAGAATAATTTGAGACCCTCGCTTTCGCACGATTCTTCCTTTCTTTGGGAGCGTACTATTCCATGAAGAAGCAAGGATCTTTTCCACCCTTAAAGGGCCACTGTCCAGGGAAGGCCCTTTTAAGCAAAGGAGCCCAGTATTTCAATCAGGTACCGGAGATAGTCTGTGCAAAATTCTACAGCGACACGCGCGCCGCAAAGCATCGAAAATACAATTCAAAGCTCCCTCATGCTCTCCTTTGAGAAGCCAGCTTCACCGTTTCCTGCGCTGGCCCGATGGGCCCCGAAAATGACGTACGTACCGCGAACGACGTCCATTGCTCCGTCTCGCTGACTGACGGGAGAAGGATGGGTGTCTACCGCTCGCAGCGCGCTTTTCCCTCGCCACGGCCAGACTGAATCCAGCGGCGCGCGCTCCCTCGACCGTTTTTTTTTTTTTTTTTTCGCGCTCGCGGAGAGCCACGCCCCACCTCCCGCCAAACGCGGAGGAGGAAGGGGAATTTGTATTGCGGAGGCTAGACGACCTCGGGCAGGAGAGTGAAAAACCTTTGCGAGGGAACGGAAGGAGAGAGGCAGGATAGAATCGGGTGATTGCGGTGGCTGTAACTGCGTTATTAGTTACTCTTTTCAAAAACATTTTGCGGCCTTGCGTTCCAGGGGCGAAGTCTCACAGTCACCGGGGAAGAAAATATTTTCGACCGGAGGGTGGACAGTGGGCATTTAAAGCAATAGTATCGTTAGCTTCACAAGTGATAAAAGCAAATTAAAACGCGCGCGCCGTTTCTTCTCCCGCTCACCTAACTGTTAAGCGCCAACTCCATGAACTAAATATTGTTCGCTGAAATGTCTGCTGCGGACATCATGAGAATGATCACTCCACTTTTTGTTCATTCAAATCTTGATTAAGGAAGATTATGTCAGCTTATATAAGTTTCGGGTAGCAATGGAAACTGCGCCGGGTTCCCTCGCTTACGTCAGGGTATAGAGCAGTAACAGACCGTATCAACAGCCTAAATAAACTTCAGCAGCCTCAGTAACGGTGCAAGATCAAAACGTGCAAGGCTGGAACTCTTTATCAACCAAAACTATAGAAATTAACGCGACTATTAGCTTTCAAAACGTCCAAATTTAATCGAGCGTCTGCTTCAGCAGCATAAGAGGAGTCACGGGATCCCACTTGCTCCTCTAGGTCGACACTTGCGCCGTTCGCTGCAGTGGCGCTCGCGCCCAATTCTAAGAGGCCTCCGCCATTATCATGAGCACTTCCCCACTAAGCGCTTTCGCTGCCTACCCGCCATCGTCTGCGGTGACGACTAGCGCCATCTTCATCTATTGGCCGCCAATAGCGAACACCGCGTGCCACTATGGTCATATTTTAAACTTGTAATGATTAAAAAAATCAGGGCGTCTCGAGAGATTCTGCGCGAACATGGCGATTGTCATGGCCGAAGCTTCCCACGCGCACATCAACTATTGATGACCAGCTCAAGCTGATCGACGGAGCGTGCAAGACGGCAAAGGCCACTGGGGCCCTGGACTGAGGGCCCAATCCACACCGGAAGAATTCCCTTTGTCTAAATAACGTTTTTCATTAATTCATTCTGACGGTCATAGAAAATCAATGGCATGTTCTAACATTAGAAATTCCCGCGCATATCTTGAATAAGGGGCCTTGATAGCATCACGTCCCGCCATGAATGGCGGCGCTGCTATAGTCGTGCAAACTAGAACAACTTTTCCATATTTCCTGGATTTGATTTGCTTGAAACGGTACTAATTTACAGGTAAAAGTTTACTTTTATTTTGTGTACCTGGTGATTTCGCACAGCTAATTCGTTATAACGAAGAGAAGTGTCCCCTTCGCGTGACTGAGAATGCATGCTAAACATTTCAAGGGCAGTTCAAAGGGTTACGGGAACTGGTTCTCCATTCACCATATCTAGCGTAGGGTTATTTCTGCACTAACAATAAATGGCCCAAAAGACGATAGGCTGCGAGGACGATACTCTTTGCTTGACGGAAATCATTTTCCCCGAGTGGTGGGTGTAACGCTTGACGTCTCACATCCAAAGCCGCGATGACCTGACTCACTCGCGTGGAAAGCTGGGCACTGACTGTGTAGAGTTTGATGCGAAGAACCTGCAACTGTTTACGTTGTTTAAATACTTATTGAAAATACTTGCAACATCTACAAGCTTTGTAAAAGGTGGGACAGAACTAAGCAACAATCGAATTGAAGAGAAATAAAGAAACACCCACGTTGAAGTAATCGGTGTTCAAAGTGACATCGATGGCTGTTCTTGTACTTGAATAGCTGAGAAATATTTCACACTCAGCGCCGCAAGACGCCAAGATTGCGCCCCAAGTCAGCATTTCTCGAGCGGGCTTTATTTGAGCTGGTACACGCGCGGCACCATCGTGTTTCGCCCGTCATTCGGCGGCCTCACGTTACTCGTAGGCAACTACTGCGCATCCCTTCCTGCGCACCTGTCCTTTCGCCCTCGTAGAGATTCTTTTTTTCTCTTCCCCAGTCCCCCAGAGCGTGACTCGTGACACAGTTGCATGCGGTTCGGTTTGCTTGTAGCTGCAGAGCCGTCCTGCCTCCGCACCTGCCGCCCGCACGCGTCGCTCCGTACAGGTGTTCTATATGGGTCCGCGGGATGCGTGCACGAAGACATGGTCGACACGCGTGTAACACAGGCCACGCAGTCGCGGGAAGGGCAGCTCTCTATGGTGAGAGGGGTGCACTACCCCCGTAATGAACTTGCGTTACCCTTCTGAGATAAAAACGCTCAGTTCGGCGCGCATGCATCTTTTACGAAGGGCATTCCGGGGGACGGAGAGAAAAGAAGGAATAATAGACTTAGTGTCCAGCTAATATTAACTGACAACCACACCAACAACAATAAGTAAGTGGAGGTGATTTGTCTTCTCCTCATGTGTTACCGACGTTACTCACGCGGTACTCAGATTTTCAGTAACGTTAAAGTGCAAGCTACGAATTACTCGCTGCGAAGACATCGTTATAAACTGCGCATGGGCACTGTCATGTTCTGGGAAGCAACTTTACAGGCTGAAAATTTCTTTATTACTAATTATTTAGCAGTGACTAAATCTTATGCGAAGTAAAATATTAGGGTTGCTTCCAAAACAGATATAAAACTATTCCGAAAGAAATGGAGGTCATCTTATCATGCGACTATAAAAATGTATTTATTCCCGAACTAAACTCTGATATTTAAGCCCGCATGAAGCTGTTTTACTCCCCTTGTCAGAAACGACGAGTTTGCTCGGAAGACAGCACTTAGACGAAAAGGGATTATAATGATTATAATAGGCTACGAGTAAAGTACATTGATCTAGGTGTATTATGTAATATTTAGAGTAACAATTAGGTGCAGGGAATACGTTTCCCAAACATTCGAGCATTTCTCTAAAGCAAAATGTGCTCACTAAAACTTTTACGAATGCACAGAAGCCTTCAACAACAACAACAAAAAAAAAAAAAAAAAAAGAAATGCATATTGGCCCGGGTTAACGCACGAAATTTAAGCGGCATCGGCTATGACGGATGCTTGCAGAGGCTGGTTTTTGTGTAGTTTTTTTTATTATTAACACCACATTTACCACGTGGGATTGTTTATTGTTCAGTCAAATCCCACAGGGGAACGCCTTTTGAAACGGTTGTGATTGAATCCCCCGTTCTCGAAATCAGCAGTCGAGCGCCCTTACCATTCAGACAACGCGACAGAGGTTTAAAAGGAAGAAAAAACAAAAAAAAAAACAAAAGTTCTCACACATTTCTATTGTGCATACAGACGGCATAGTAGGCATAGAGTGGTCTCTTCAAACTGCATTCTGCTATATGAAGCAGTCTGCGGTGGCATATGTTTTAGTAGCTGCGGTATTCCAAACAGAAACGGGAATATGCGATTTCTGAGCGTTTGCATCAACTTTTATTGACGGCAACGACCTGTTTTGATTTGACACGGCGGTAACGACAGTACCACTTCGTTTGAGACATTGCATGTCAAAGGATCTCAAGCGCCGAAGACCGCGATGGATGATGTCCTTATGCAAGCATGACATGCTCGATACGGACAAGTATATATATTTTTAATGAAGCGTGGGGTTATAGACTGCTCATATTTATTTGGCAAGAGGCATATAGGTAAGCAAAAGCTCACAGCTAGGAACTGCGAAACAAGCAAAAACACTCCCGTACACGCCTCATGCGCGCGCGTAAATCACTGCGGGCTGGCACGCGACGCGAAAACGCATCCACACAGAGTAGGTTTCGCCGCTGAGCCGCAAGGTGGCGACTCTGCTCGATCTCTAGGCCAATAGCTCCACGGCTCCACCGCACAGCCCTCCTACGTCACCGTGACGTTGCCGCTGTTCGCGCTTTCATTGGCTGTCGCCGCTTATCGCTGCGATTGCCGCACGCGGCCCGTCGTCTGCATCTAACCTGCTGGACGCAGGCGAAGGGCTGCGATCTGCCGCTGCGACGACGTTCGCAGCGGCGCGCCGCAGCTATAATCGCACTCGCTTTTCGCACGTGTCCCCGCACGCAGAAAAACACGAAAGCCACCCGATACCTGTACTTGTTTGTGCATCTTCTTCCACTATTGTATGTAAGCGGTTGTATCCAAATAAACAAAAGCGGAAGTAAAAAGATGTTGGCCAACCCCAGTATCTGCTATATAAGCACCTGAACTGAGGCGGTGCAAGCAAAGGAATATAAGGAAGAGGAAATCAAAGAGGAGAGATACAGCAAGAAAGGATAATTTTCGGTGGCAAGTTCAAGCACGGCCGTCGTTTGTTGTGCTTTGCAATGAAAAGTTCATTTCTTTTGGCCCCGCAGACCCTATCATGAATTTGGTTTTCAGTTCAAAAAAGTAATTCTGCAAGAATATAGAGACATATGTTTGCTTTGGCCGCTTCATGTGGGCAGCGCAGGCTACCATATCTAAGAAGGAAACGAATGAATGGGACCGAGGTGTATAGTTTTCTTTTATTCAACAAAGCCAAAGTAAAATACCTTGAACCTATTACAAAATGTTTTAATATGAAAGAAGGGTGTATATTTGATGTTTCAATCGAATGTTTGGAAAGATGATTTCCCAAACGGCAGCCCTACTACAGTCAGCAACATTTGAAATGCTCGCCCGTGTAAACGGCTAATCAACGCCTTCTAGCAAACTTACAAAATCCTGTGCAATTGCATAGGAGTCTCTAGATGTTTTTGAACTTGTCTCGACCGCACTAGCGTGCGTAAGCGCTACGCTAAATGCTCATCCTCTGTGAGTAAACACTAGTGGAGCGCTTTCTGCTGCTTTTGTCATTCGTCTTTATGCATTCTGTTTAATTATAAAGCAATCTGCTTTAAATTTGTTTTTCTCTGAGCCAATATATGTTTATTTGTGTGCGCGTATGATTTTTGAAAGAGAATCATGCAGTGAGTCGCAAAATGGCCTCCTCGGCACACACACAACCCTTGAGGCAGTGTTGAAATTGCAGTCTGACAAGCAGTATTGCCTCATGGTTTCCATGTTGTTCTCTTTCTGGCCCCCATGCACACGAATAGGACTGGAAATCGAGTCGTCGTGTTTTCAGAAGCTTCGTTGGATCAGTAATATGAGAAGGCAGAAACGCACTGTCGTTTGACTGAAATGCTCCTCATTTACTTCGTACATACACAAAAAGGTCTTTTCTTCTTTCCTTTTTACAGTTAGTAATATGGCTTATCCAGCTTGCCTCTCCTTATCAGCTCCTTAATTCTCCTTCTCACAGATCCAGACAAAAACAAACAAGAATTGGTGTGTTTGATTGGAAAACACTGAGCGCAGCAAGCGCGTCACCACAATACAAAGAAGACTATATTGTACAACTTAGTAGTTATTACAGCCGGACTAGGAACCAATAATAAAAAAACAGGAGAGTCAACGTTAGGGGGCACAGAAATTATAGAATGCACCTCGCGCCGAATCAAGCGTGTGACGTGAAAGCACTAAACTAGTGCCATTTTCACATTCCTGCTGAGCAAAGTACATTTTGTACGCCACAACAAGACTGAATGTCATTCGCAGAGGTGGAAAACCGCGAGAACAAGCAGGTATAGCCATTCCACGTGAAGCTGGCTGCGGAGCCGAAGCTGTGCACACAACGTTTGTTCACGGAATGCCCCGACTGAACGACTTGCTCAGAAACGGAGGCGGTAGTGGTGGTGATGGAAAAATTTACAACAGATACAAGACGGGATCCACATAGACGGCGGCCTGGAATCATTGAACCCGTGCGACGTGTTCGGCCAGTCGGATTACACCTTGCCGAATTTTAAGGTCTGAGCTCAAAAGTAGAATCTCCCAAAATTATTCTGTTTTTGTGTCTTGATTTTCGCGTGCTACGCGTCAGCTGCAACGGCAGCGATCGGCGAAAACGTACTATACTTCGGTATCTGTGGACTCAGCTTCAACTTCCAAGCCTCTCCCTTCACTTCCTCTTGCCATTCTCGGCATTAGTTGTCTGAGTAGCGGCCGTTCCTAACGGCGGAGGAAGGAAGGAACAAAGGCGTAGAATGCAAGAGGAGCACGACAGTGTTCCATAGGAAGAGGGGAAAAGTGAGAGGTTGAGAAGGATCTGCTTTGTGCTCCGGAAGAAAGGAGATAAAGAGGCGTAAGTTGGGCGAAGCGAGAATAGCGGCGAGTTAGAAGGCTCGCAAACGTTTCGCCGTTGAATTCGCGCTGGTGTGTTAGAGAAAAGGGAAGAGAGGGAAGCTTGTGTTCGTAGGCTGCCTACATTGGTTCCGAGGTCCAATTCCTGCAGCGTCTGGCTCGCCGCACACGCGCAGAAAAGTGCTAAGAACTCATTCGTTACATAACGCGAACACACCGGGCAGTTGAGCGCCTCGTCAGGCGCATCGGTTGTCACCGTCCCTCTCGGGTGCCCCGGCGACTCGGCGAGAGCTTCCTCCCCGCCCTCCTTTCTAATTCCACCTTCTTCCTGGGATGAGTGAAGAGTATGGTATAGCGGAGCCGTCGTGTCGCTGGTGGAATGTGGCGTAGTCGCTGGGTTTGAGCGTGCTCTTTGTTTGCAATGTACCCGAGGTTTCGAGTCCGTGGCCCAGCTTGCGTGCGTCGGGGGCAGGCATTTGTCTCTTTTCAGACTGGGAAAGACAGCTGTCCCAAGAGGCGAGCTTCAGAGGAAGCGATCGAGCTGCGTATATTGCGCTGTCCGCCGAACAACCAAGAAGGCGGCGGAGGGAGGTGCGTCACTATGCTTATTGCGCCCCTCGGCAGCCGTGCTCTTGCGGGGGCGTCGCCGCGCTGTCTGCCGCGCGCAGTTTCATCAAATACTCGTATATACGCGGACGCCTTGCGTACGGGCCAAACTCCCGGGCCAACTTACTAGTGGCTGACAGCTTCGCGCACATCTTTCACTTCATTTCGCCTCCACAATTGCTTATATGCGGCAACTTCGGTGCTTTCATTAGGGAAGCTTGTCTTCGTGGAACGAGCAAACTTCGCTTTAACGAGGTTCAGGGAACAGAGCACAGCCCTGTGTTATGCAGCGAGTTATATTAGGTTTGATAAGCCGTTCAATATGCCGCTCTGGAAGAGACTTGTAATTTGCGTTTTGCTGATAAATTCATGCGTGAAGCATGAAAAATAGAAACGTTAGTCTTCACTCGATGGACAACACTTTTAAAATGCAAGACTTTATTTTATTTCTCTCTATTTTAACAGAGTTGTTTTACAGTTGTAGAATATATCAAGAATGAGTTTCCAAAGTTTCAGATTGTAACATAGTTGTACTCATGATGGTTCAACTTAGGCGCTAAGAAGTCCTCTGGTGTAGATGGAATACCGAACTGTTTTCTAATTAGGTATGCTGAATGGTGCGCGAAATACCCGACCCCCATATTTAACAAATCTTTGACATGCGCCGAACTCCCAGCTGACTGGAAGTATGCCCAAATCACTCCTATTCCAAAAACTTCTGACCAGTCGCTACCCACATTTTTTAGGCCCATTTCACTGTTGTGCACTTGTGCTAAAACCCTGGAGCATATCATTGCCAAGCACATCTCTGTTTTTCTTAACAATCATAACATAATTGATAAGCGTCAGCACGGTTTTCGTAAAGGGCTATCTACTGTAACTCAGCTACTTGAAACAATTCACGACCTCGCTGCAGCCTTAGATAATCATAATCAGATTGACATTATTTTTTTAGACTTAGAAAAAGCCTTCGATCCCGTATCTCATAGTAAACTACTGTTGAAGCTAAAATCTTTACTGAAAAATGGCACCTTGCTTGCATGGATAGAAGCTTATCTGTCCTTTCGTCATCAGAGTGTTAAGGTTGGTAATGTGTCCTCCAGACCTGTTTTAGTTCAGTCAGGAATCCCTCAGGGATCGGTACTCGGACCACTCTTCTTCTTGATTTTTATTAACGACATCGCTTGTGAAATCCCAGTGAAAATCAATGTTTTCGTAGATGACTGCGTGATTTACCATGAAATCCGTAGTTTTGAAGATCAGGTAGACTTAAACACATCTCTGGCCAAAATACAAGAATGGTGCCCTACGTGGCAAATGGCTATAAATAACAAAAAAACAGTCGCTATGACAATCACTCGTAAAAAACAATCATTGCACTTTACATATATTCTTGGAAACCATGCCTTAGCTACAGTATCAAGTTTTAAATATCTTGGATTAATAATAATCACAAGCGATCTCAAATGGAACCAACACGTAGGATACGTTGAAAAAAAGGCAATGAAAGGGCTCGGTTATCTGAGAAGAAAACTGGGAAAATCAACACGCGACATAAAGCTTTTGGCTTACAAAACGTACATCAGACCGATATTGGAATACGCTACCGCTATTTGGGTCCCATACACACAAAGCAACATCATCAAACTTGAAAGCGTACAACGTAAATCAGTAAGATTCATTTATAACGCATATAACTGGCGCACATCTCCAACCCCACTCTTACTAGATGCCAACCTGGAAAGCTTAGCATCATGACGTTACCGGGAAAGAATGAAGCTTTTTTACTTGCTTTATCATGACGAATTAGGAATTGATAAAACGCTTTATATTGAAACCGTTAACCCACGCACGTTCCTATCACCCTAAAAAAGTTAAAGAATACTCCTCTAAAACCAACATTTTTAAAAAATCATTCTTTGACTCGCCAGTGGAATACCTTACCTGCTGATGTTGTCCAATGCACAAGTGTATCTTCATTCTGTCACGCACTGTCCTGAATATATTGACACATTTGTTGTATTGTATTCACATCGTGGCGTCAAGTTGAATATCCTTTGACTTTTTTTTTGCAACACGTTTTACTTTACATTCTTTTTCTATTTTACACTCTGTGTTATAGCTTGCTGGTCTAACGCTGACTTGTATTTATGATGAGTAGTTACGGCTCCGTGTATTGACACTATGTATTCATTGTGTAAATTGTATATTTTGCAAAGCATTGTATGCCTGCTCCTGCCTAAAAGCCTGACACTCAGGCTAGCAGTATGTTCTTAAATAAATAAATAAAAATAAAATGACATCTTGAACAAACGCGCATTAAGTAGTTTCCTTTTTTTTTTTTTTGTCTGTACCTGTCGCAGCGAAATTACGCAGATTGTAAGGCCACGCGCCTGTCTTCCGGATCAGTTTCCTTTGTCAAAGTGGAGTTTCTCGAGTCGCTAGAACGAGGCTATGCATTCGGGTCTTACTGTTACGTTGGTCGTACAGGCATAAAACGCACACACACACTTGGAATGCCGGAATATAATTTGCGCCAGTTGAGCGGACGGCGAAGGAAGGAAGGAAGGAAAAACTTTATTTAGCCCTATATTACTTGGCGGTTTTTGGGACGTCTTCAGAAATGTCTGCCTGTTCAATCCACAAGAGTCTTCTCCGTCCACCTCGTCCACTTCTGCACAATGGTCGGTTGCCCTCAGTCCAGCTAGGCTCCGCTGGCTACTGCCGCCCGTTGGGCTCGCTGTACCAGACCTTGCTGGTACATGCCGATGGCGGCAGTTCTATCTGACAGGAAGGCTTTGACGTACCCGTGGATTCTGCGTCCGCAGTCCAGGTCGTCTAGGCCTCTAAGGATCGCTTCGTGACTGACGTTATCAAATGCTCCCTTGATGTCGAGGGCCATTATAACATTTTCACCCGTTCGGGGTACGTTGCGGAGCACATCTTCTTGTATTTGAAGCAGCACGTCCTGCGTTGAGAGTTTTGCTCTGAAGCCGAACATTGTATGGTGTACACGTTCATTATCTTCCAAGTAATTTTGCAGTCTGAGCATCACCACCCGCTCGTGAAGCTTGCCAAGGCACGACATGAGCGAGATGGGCCTGAGATTTTCAATTTGGAGCTGTTTGCCAGGTTTAGGAAGAGCATCGTGTTTCCACCCTCGTTTCTCATCTCAAAACAGAAACAAATATAATAACAAAGGTAGAGACTTGACATAACGGGTTATGCATATGTCACCAAGCGTTGTTGTCAGGGCATACGCTTAGGTAGTTATAAGCACGTGCTCCTGTGTCCTTTTGCTCGGCTGGAGAGAAACTGAGGGTTGTTTATAAGTTGTAGAATGTAGCCTTTGCTTCTGTAGTGGACGTTGCATGTACGGTCAAAAACATAAATAGACAATTAGCAAATTGCCTCCATTCGCCTTCGCGTCCGCCATTCAAAAAAGATACTATTTACCCGTTTCCTTCTCCTCGTTGTCTTATTCTTCTCTGTGCCCTCCTCATCCTTCGAACAACAGTAAAGCCACACACACACACACACACACACACACACACACACACACACACACACACACACACACACACACACACACACACACACACACACACACACACACACACGCACACGCGCACGCGCACGCACACACACACACACACACACACACACACACACACACACACACACACACACACACACACACACACACACACACACACACACACACACACACACACACACACACACCGTTAGACATCGTTCGAACAGCAGCATGGCAATGAACGGCGCCATTCTTTGCTTTACTCCCCCCTTCAGTGTCATCGGGTGTCACACTATATATTACGCATAAAGAGCCAAAGGGATTGCCGCAGACCACTTTACACGGCGGGCGAGTACGAGTACGGGTCCCCACTCGTCGGCATGGAACGAAACCACAAAACTGCAAGACAAAAAAAAAACAAAGTGCGGGCATCAGCAGCAGTGAGCCCGCGGTACCCACGGGAAGATCCGAAGACAATGGGTTTATTTGTGACACTGACAAGGAATGGCGGTATAGTTGCGTTTTCGCTTTGCGTTTTGAAAAATCTCACCCGGCTCCGACAGACAAGGCTCACTGAACGAGAGAGAACCGGCTTTTCAAAAGAACCGCCGTTCCAGCCTTCTAGCAGATCTCCATCCATAGAACAAAAGCAAAAGAACCACCTCACTCGCTCTCCAAAAGAACGACGCACTCCGCTCAGAAGACAGCCGAGGGCGGACATTATTGCGAATCTTGCGAGAAAGGGCAGGAGGTTGCTTTCTCGCATCGCTAATAGATGGCACGGAAGTCACACGCGCCTTTGACGGAAAAGTTCACTGAACGACAGAACCAGCAACCAGCTCTCCGAAAAATCCGACGGCTCTGACCGCTCCATGAACCGCTCTGATGGCTCCGACCGCTCCGGTCGCTCCGGCTCCGACCGCTCCGGATCCGACGGCTCCGGCGGATCCGGCTCCGACTTTGCGGAGCCAAATGGCTTACCCGCTCTTTGAAAGGAGCGGCTCCGACGATCTGGCTCGCTCCGGAGCGACCCACCCGTAATCTATCGATCTATCCTCTATCCTGCGTGGACGCCATGAGCAGCAGTGCATTTAAAAGAAGATTCTGTGAGGAATACTTTTCAGATCACTACTAATTAGGACTGACAAAAATGCGTAGGAAACAAGGAGCTGCATTCTGAAAGTTTTTTTTTTTTCTTTTTCTGAAGTGTTGCTCTCTTATTTATTGATCTAGCCTGGCCCGAATTCGATACCGGAGCCGACGAAAAATGCTTTTCAGTTCACTTTTAATTAATTAAAACCGAAACAGATGTATAGAAAACCAGGAGCTACTTTCTGTAAACCTATTGTTTTTCTGTTAGTCTGCCGCTTTGCCATACATCTAGCTCCTATTCTCTCCCGGAGCCGACGAATGCTATTAGACAGCTTTAGCGCCTACCGATGATATACGCTGCGCTAAAACTCTCGACTGCTTGCCGGTTACCTGCGCTGACCCGACGCAGAGCAGCTGCCACTCATAAATAGGCAGGAGAATGGACCGCCGGGGTGGTACAGTGGTAAGACGCTCGACTACTGTCCGGAATTCCCGGGTTCGAACCCGACCTCGGCGGCTGCGTTTCGATGGAGGCGAAACGAAGTGGCGTCCGTGTGCTGTGCGATGTCAGCGCACGTTAAAGATCCCCAGGTGGTCGAAATTACTCCGTAGCCATCCACTACGGCTCCTCTTTCTCTCTTTCCACTTTCACTCCCACCTTCCTTCCTTCCCTTACGGCGCGGTTCAGGTGTCCACAGACACAATTGTGACAGATACTGCGCCTTTTCCTTCCTGTGAACCAATTATTATTATTATTATTGGAAAGGAAAGCGGCTTTAGGATACCACCGCGCATCGTCCGTCTATAATAATAATAAAAAAAAAAAGAACAGAGCTTGAGATGAGGGAGCGTCACATGCGGTGTTTGGTTAGTTGCCAGTAGGGCAAAAATTTTGAAGGGAGCAGAAAGCATTCAGAGAACACGGCCCCAGTTAAGAATAATGCCTGCCGGGAAAAATCACTATAGTTTCGGTGGCTTGATGTTGTTGTTGTTGTGGCTGTAGGAAGAAGGAAAAGAAAATGCACGGACCTGCTACTGGCTCTGTAGCTGAGCCACCTCCGCTGCCTGATTGATTTATAGGAAGGGAAAGGCGCGGTAACTGTCTCACTTGTTCACTGTGGACACCTCAACCGCACCGTAAGGGAAGGGAGGAAGGTGGGAGTGAAAGTGGAAAGGGAGAAAGAGGAGTCGTATAGTGGAGGGCTACGGAGTAATTTCGAACACCTGGGGATCTTTAACGCGCGCTGACATCGCACAGCACACGGACGCCTGTTCGTTTCGCCTCCACCGAAACGCAGCCGCCGAGGTCGGGTTCGAACCCGGGCACTCCGGCACAGTAGTCGGGCGTCTTACCTCTGCACCACCCCGGCGGAGCACCTCCACTTCCTCGTGCGGACAGAAGAGAAAACGAAGAGGGAGAAAAAGACGCGCGCCGCAACAACAGCCGTCGAGCACACCAGTGGCGGATGCAATGACAGCCTACAACAGATAAAAATCGGTGGCTGTCTAGCCCCCGCCGCAAGCGGCGTTGACCTACCGTACCAGCCCCGTAGGGCCAGGAACAGCACTGCACGACCGCATTTACTGCAGCGATTTTAGCTGAAACAAAATATAGAAAAACAATAGTGCCAAGGTAAAGAATGTCGATATTTCGTTTTTATTATTTTTCTGTTTTCACTTTCGGCACTAAGTGAAGGCCTACTTTAGACATGTCTTGATGCTTAACATGAGCATTCTGTCATTAATAACAATAAGAAGAAGAATTGGTTCACAGGAAGGGAAAGGCGCAGTATCTCTCACACTTGTTTCTGTGGACACCTGAACCGGGCCGTAATGGAAGGAAGGAAGGTGAGAGTGAAGGTGGATAAAGAGAAAGAGAAGCCGTAGTGGAAGGCTACGGAGTAATTTCGACCTCCTGGGGATCTTTAACGTGCGCTGACATCGCACAGCACACGGACGCCTCAGTACGTGGAGTTGAAAAGGGATCAGCGGGAACACCAAGAAAACTTGGTTTTCCTTTTTTTGTAGGTATGGTTCTCAGACCGTCGCAGTCCAGAAAACAAATTACTGAACCGATTTGACATCCTTGCAGGCAGTATTAGCTTACTGCTATGCATTTTCTTTTTCTTTTCCAATGACATGATAACAAGGAATGCCTTTCTTGAATTTGTAATCGGGCGTGCTCCTGATTGCTCTCAAGGTTTCTTAGCAATGGCGACAGAACCCCAACAAAATAAAACAAAAGAAAACGGTAAACGCCGAAAGCAGAGATTCAATCATAATGTGTCGTCTATGGTAGCGAAATGATAGCCCGCACCACGCCCTTCTGGACCAACGTGTTTAAGCATATTTATAAGCACTGTTTCGAGAAACTAAACTGTCGACAGCTTATAGGGATCACGCGATTTAGGGCACATTTGCAGCCCTCGTGTGACAGTCCGTGCCTCTTTCCCTTCTTTCTTTCTTTCGCTATTTTCGCGAGCCGTCAGCACAGTGGCGCGCCCAGACGTCGCCCCATACGAGCGTTGCCTTCCCGACTTCGCTTTGAACTAACCAGCAGACGAGTGAAAAATTGCGTCGAATCGGATGAAGAATGCGTGGACCCACGAATGATCTTTCTTTCCTTTTCTCTTCGTTGGACCGCACTTAATGGCTCTGGAGGATTTCCCCTCTGTGGCTCTGTTTTTTTATTACGCAACGCAGAGTGGGCGCGGTGTCACCGGACGTATGTTGGGCGGGTTGCGCAAGTCGCCGCGTTCGATCGACAGACCGCAGCCCAGGTGAGTGCGCTGGCCGAGGGGGCTTCGTGTGCTTGCACCTGCTGTAGACGAGCGTTCTCTCCTCGTCTAGGCTTCGTGTGGCTTGGCTTCAACTAGCACCCGTTATTCTTTTCATGTTCGTCTGCGTGCTTGCGTGTGTTTGCCTCGCTTATGAGTGTCGGAAGAGGGCGAAACAACGAAAGGCTCTTGTCGGTGTTGTTGTGCGACAAAATAGTCCTGGCGGGAATCGCTCGCGCTTTTGCGCGAGGCATTCGCCAAAGTGACAGGGAGAAATATTTAGCTTTAGAAAAGCGAAATCGGGGACACTGTTTCCTTCAGAGGCCTGTGGAATTTTCGCTCGGCCTTTGCGTGGCCTTATTTAAAGATGTTTGGTTTATGCGGTTTAACGCCCCAAAGCTACTCAGGCTATGTCTCTAGAGATGCCGTAGTGGAGGGCTCTGGAAATTACGAGCAGATGTAGTTCTTTAACGTGCACTGGCATCGCACAGCACACGGGCGCCTTCCTTTTCGCCTCCATCCAAAAGCGGCCGCAGAGGCCCGGATTTGATCCCACATCCTTGGGCATGATCCCGTTCTAGTATGTTTGCTCCCTGCGATTGATGATGCGAAATTGTCCGCAGTTTCAATATGCCGAGATCGGTAGCTGACATAGCTTTTGTTGCTCAAAGCCCTCACTGGCTGTGGCTACACATAAGGACTCTGCAAGAGCTGTGAATTTCGCATTCCCAATGATTCTGTATACGTCACAGCAGTGGTGACATATCACGCAAGGATTTACGTGAGCAAGGGGCTAAATTTGAAGGATTCAATTTTATATCTCTACCTTACACTCGAAACAGTTCACTTGGCGGCAAAGGCTCTTTAAGCGAAGGTTGCTGAGATCGTGTAGAAAAGCATATTCTGTGAAATCAGTGCTTGCATGGCATTTGTGATATCTGCTAAAAGTGCGGCTTCGGCTGGCTCGCTTGACAGAATTATGCCTCTTGCTGCGGTTGAATGCATGGTCGCAGGAACGGCGCTTTAATGTCTGCGCTTGTCGCCTTGATCTCACTCCACAGATTTCTCGTGCCCATTTCGGATCGGATTCGTTGTCAATACCGCTGAGGACTACCTTGCTCGCGGCGTCACGAAGCATTCAGGATGGCTCGAATTTCGCAAGGCAGCTCATGGTATTGCAATCCAAATAGGCTAGTCTTTTCACATATCTGCTGTGTTAAATAATGTCGCCAGAAAGAGAAAAATGTCAGCGTCACCTGCGTTACCGACTCTGCCCGCGCACAAAACTGCGTAATTTCAAAGAACTGATAACTTCGCTGCTTAACCTTGCACTTTGTAAGCTATGTAAAGCAGATATTTTGGCGAGTTGGTATCTCGTAACTGTAGTGGAACAGCACAACAACGGCAGACCATAGACAAAACAAGCGCTGTCTTGTCTATGTTCTGGGGATTGCTGCGCGGTCCCCGTACAATGAATGCATTACAAGCTGTGCCGTTGGATTGCTCATCTACTCGCTGTGTCCTCCGATAGCTGACGAACCGACAGCGGCAAAGAAACCCGACTACATTTAAAGTTTTACTTTCTGAGGCACGGTTAGCAGCTTTGAGCACCTCATCTTCTTTTTTGTCTTCGGTGTGAAGCACTCACCGCGCGTTGGCGGGCAGCAGTTGTGTGAGCCTGACACTGCCTGCGCCGTATAACACCGTGTCTGGGCAGTGCGCCCGGCCAGAAACGTCGCTAGAAAGGTCGCATGTGTTTTGAAATTAAGCTCAATGGTATAGAACAATCAGGAATCACAAGGCCATTGGAATCATATTCTTGGTTTGCCTTTTTTGAATTTCGTAAGCTGTTCTAGATATCGATAATAATCATTGTCAATGGCTGGTCACGAAAGTAATTGAGATGTACGTACTGCGCTGACCTGTTTTCCGCGTTCAACAGACAAAAACAAAGCTGTTGACGATTTGGAAGGCATATGTTCATGATAATCAAGTAGGGACAATAGTTTCTCAACTAAGGCTGTGCCGGTGCCCTGTAACGTACGCAATTTTAAATGCATTTGGATTTCACAGCTCGACGGTGCACTGAGTCACATTATACCCCCTCATTGAGGATGCCGTTCTCTCTGGCTTCGTTGTTTTCTTTCTGCTCGCCACTGCCCTTGAGTGGCTTTGACGTTCAACAGGTGAGCCTCGAGACCGCAGGATCGCGGCGCGCATATCTCGAGGAAGCGATTTGCAAAGAAATGCGTGTGCTGTCCGGCATGCTAAAGACCGTCAGGTTATATTGATGCTCCGAGTACCTCGCTGGCCACATGCAGCGCCGAAATGCTAAACCTCACCTGACTTGTCTCGATTTTCTGGTCGGGGGGGGGGGGGGGGGGGAAGTACTGATGAAGGAAAGCGTTACCGTCGCTGCTGTTAGTTGTCACTTTGAGAATTTCCGTTCATTTGAGAAATAATGGTTAATTGCCACTAACTCCACAACATCTTTTGTTGCTCGCAACAACCTGCTAATTACTGCTGGTGGTCACTATTTTTTAATCGTGAATGAAAATAATGAAGATTACGTCTAAAGTCGAGAGCTGTGTGAATATTCTAAATTCTCGAATATTGAATCGAATATTGAATTAATCCAATGGCGAATGTTAAAAATTACTTGAAACGACTTCATTCTAATATCATATATCTTTGATAGTTTTCGAGCAATGGTACGTAGTCCGAATAGATACGCCTCAGTTCTTTCGACACCTGTTTAAAAAGCACGCGGTGCTCTCAAACGCCGCGCAGTATGCTGCCACCGGATAGTCTGGGCAGAGAGGAGTGTTCAGCAACGCCCGCGACGCCGTGCTTTCCTCTGGTGAAATTTAGATTCACCCGGCCTTAAAGATTGCGAGATGCAGCAGGGTTCATCCAAGTTTAGCGAATCCTATAAGTGTGTCAATTCTAGGAAGTCACGGCTCAAACTCTTGTTCCTCTCATTGATTTGGACAGAGATTCTGGCGTTAGATCTAAGCATGTCGTTCTCAGCAGCAAGAGGTAATTTTCCGATAAGCAATAGCCGAATGCTGCAGAATACTGTGATTAACCTTCAGCTGCGAGCCGGGGCTATTTTCGTGGATTTTGCGAAGGCTTTTGATCGCGTGCCCCATCACAAACTAGCTGGTAAATTGAAATTTATTGGTATCAATCCCACTGTGGTATCCTAGATAACAACGCTTGACTAACCGTAACCAATATGTTAACATAGGCAAAGTCGATAATGACCATTTAGAAGTATTTTCAGGAGTCACCACAGGGGTCCGTTCTGGGTGTTACTCCTTTTCTAGCATACATCAATGACATTTACACTTGCGTAGCTCCTGGAGTAAGCATAAGATTGTTCGCAGATGACCTTGTCATATATACTACTGTACATTCTCATGATGATCAATTAAGACTAAATTCATCACTAGCTAACATCGCCCACTGGTGTGACAAATGGGGAATGGAGATAAATATTGCAAAGACAGCTAGTATGAGTATAACTCGCAAAAGGCGACCTCTCTATTACACGTACAGTATCAAAGGACCTAACATCAGCAAAGTAGACACTGTCAAATATTTGGGCGTAACATTTATGAGTAAGTTGAAATACGGGACGTACATATCAATAACACTTGTACAAAGGCTGACAGACAATTAGTGTTTCTACGCAGAAAACTTTCATCGGCACCGTCTAACGCTAAACTTACAGCGTACAAAACCCTCATACGACCGATCCTGGAATATGCAAATCCCGTTTGGAATCCCTACCAGGCATATCTAACAGATAAATTAGAAAACATATAGCGCTGGGCCCTTCGTTTCATCTACTCACAATACTCAAGGCATGACAGTGTTAGTGACATACGCATCCGAGCTGGCATCCCATCACTGTTTCTGCTTTGAAATTTGTTTTGCTTTTGTATCACAATCGCATTAACGTAAATAAAACAACCTATCTAAAACCACCTTATCATCGCTCGCGTAGGACTAATCACGAGAACTGTATCAGACCATTTGCATCCCGTTGTGATAGATTCAAGATTCATTTTTTCCATTGCTCATCGAAGAATGGCAGAGGCTGCCATGGGATTGCATGAATGTGGACACGTCTGAACTGTTTGTTAAAAAACTTGAGAGTCTGTTCGATCAACGAAGTACCTCGAAATACTTAGTAAACCTCTTATTAGTTGGTATTTGGAATTTTTAGCAGTGTTCTATTGTCTGATGTATTGCCTATATCTATTTATTGTTAGTTTTTGTGACTTTGTACTTCAATTCTCTCCGGCACTGCCTGCTAGAACGAAACGGTTCAGCCCACTCCTGTATGAGCCTGGAAATCAGGCTTACAGTATTGTCAAATAAAAATGAATAAATAATATATAAATTTCATGTTGCGTATCCTCGTGGACGTCGGTGTCGTGTCCTTCGACAGCTACAGCTTCACCTTTGACATAAATATGCGTCTAACAGACAAAGATGGAAACAGAGGAGATACTCTGACCTCATCTTTCAGCGCACACTTATTTCAAGCGTGATGCGACAGCTATACGTTCAGAATGGTTAATACTCCAGCTGCATTCGATTGCGCCGCTGGCGTTTCCTTGTCTCCCATTCGTTTTGAGTTAATATTCGCACAAGCAGGAAAACCAGACAAATATTTGGGTTGTATTTCACTGGAACGTTTACCTATTGGATTTGATTTTGGTTCTAAATACACTAATATTTTCTATGTGGCTAAGCTCGCGCTATAGCCTATTTATAAACGATCCCGTGTCGAAAAAAGCACTATTCGCAAGATTGTGTGTGTGTATATATATATATATATATATATATATATATATATATATCGGCCGGTATATCCATTATCTCCATTTCTTTACAGTCTAGTCCTTATCAGAGAGAGTAAATAAAAAAAAGGGGGAGGGGGTGGCGAGTTACTGACGTGCCCTAACTAGATAGGTGGCCTTCTTACTTTCAGTAAATTAGCATTCATCTCGGTCCCTAAATAATCGGGGGAGAAAACCGCTCACAAGGCCGCTGTCTGCAGCCTTTGCTAAAAGTGATACTCCGTAGTCTAGACTATCAATTCAGTAAATCTACTGCGAACTCTCTTCTGCTGTCAGGTTTCACGGCCCTTTTCGTAGTTTCCACTTTCCAACTTTGTTTAGTACTCGTCTCGGGCGTCTGTTGGCTTTGCCTCGATCTGCACGGCACGCTAGTACACCAGTGCGCGAGAAATGAAATGCACAGAAGAATATTCTCTCAGAGAGCGCGAGTTGGAAGAGAGAAAGAGAGAGAGAGTGGTAAGCTGGCCTCTTTTTTACGAATACCGTGTTTTTGGCACTGGGCAAGCGAAGATCTGCTCGCGCGATCTTTCCTGGCAGTAGTCGCTCCAACTCTCGGCTGGCTGCACGCAGCGGTGACTGCTGCCGACCTGCTGGGCGGAGCAAAGCAGACTCGCGATAGTTGGCTGTAAGCCAAAGGCTGTGATTACTCGAGCGCATTGATCGCACCGAGTTTAAAGAAAATAAACTTTGAGACCGTCGCGGGCAAAAAAAAAAAGAGTGGGCAAAAGAAGAAACATTGAGACGGGCTAGCAGCGCACGGCGCGAACATTGAAATTTCCTCACAGCCTCCTCCCACCCCTCCCTCGAAGGCGATCGATCAGGTCCGGAGACGGCTGGCTTGCCTGGCTCTGTCAGCGGACAAGGCCCGGCCGAATGACTCCCCGGCGCTCTTCACTTTAGAAAAAGCCGCGACGGGCCTCCTTTTATAATCCGCGCCGACTGGGTCACACGATCCGTGCGACTCAGCCGGCCGGACTGTTTACTTTCGGGCGAACTGCTGTTTCTTTTTCCCGTTTTATTTTTTTTTTTTTTTGTCTCTCTTGAAGAGAGGCGCGTGAGTATAAGTACAAGGCGCTTTAGGGAGGGCTGGGAGGGCTTGCATCAAAGATCGGTGCAGATCGCGCCTGATTTCCTCTAGTCAGGTATCTGGGTTCATACTTATATCAGTTCACCTCTTTCTCTATCCCATCTTCCCCAAGGTTACGGAGCTACCTATCTTTTTATTTTCACCATAATTTCCACGAGCGGTGCAGTGCCCGCCTGGCTTTTCTCTCTGCCGTTTTGCCTCGCCTTTCTTCCTTTGCACAGTTGCTTTGAACTTGATTGCAATTACAGCGGCACGGATTTCGTATTCCGAGGCCAAGCTGTTTGCTAACGAATCTGTCCCATTGACACTGGCGATACCAGTTTCTGTTTGCCAGAAACAACTTTGAGAGTGTTCCGACGCCTCATGTTTGTTTGTGACTGTTGTCGGCTTAGGTGACGCTTTTTGAATCAAACTTTTGCGCCAATCGTCATCCACTGCCTCGCTTTTAACGCTGCAAAGCTTAAAACGGGGCTTTACATGTGGTGGTAGCTTATCGCGTCATATCCTTGAAGGCCAAGCTTAGATGTCCCTCACGTGTTTTTTTTTTTTTTTTTTTCATTTTGCTGCAGGTCTTTTCTAACGTGTATTTGTTGAGTACGTTTAGATGAGGGATGAAGAAAGCTTTTCCCGAGTTGGTACCATCGCTTCCTCAGATGTTCTCTCTGTTTCCGACATAATTATCGACTACATGCCCTTAGCCGCATCTTCGTTTCTGAGAGGATGCTCCAACTGAACGACGTGGCGACAACCTTGTCAGTGTCCTGCCCGAGTGGCTCTCCGTCCCGTACGGAGTACTTCGATCAGCGAGCGGATTATATTTCGGATGCAAATAAAATGTGTCTGTGCCGTTGCAGCGCGTCGAGACTTTCCTTTTCTCGTAGCCATCGCCCGCACATTACAAAATAATCATAAAAATACCCAGCGTGAAACAAAATAACAGCATCCTCGCCGTTGGCGCGTGTCTTATTTTTCTTGTTTCTTTTGTTCAGGGAAAAAGAGACACTTCGGCCAGAACCGGTAAAGATGGGATGAGATTTTTTTTTTTTTTTTTATGTGTGTGTTATCATATCGGGGTGCATGTGCTCAAGAAAAGGAAAGAGAAATAGGATACTTTCCTGATGAGGCTTATTGCTTTCTCTTTTCTCGCCTTTTCAGAGTAACTTCCTAGTGATTGTAATATCTCCTAAACTGGCATATATGCAAAGTTCTTTACCGCTCGAATATTGAGCCGAAAGCGATAAGCAAACAGTGGAGCGGTATTCATGAAACCAGCGCTTGGGGTGTCTTCCTTAAATTGTTTCGTCCCTGCAGGCATGACATTATAACGATAAGTCCAACTTATTTGCACATGTAGCGGTAGCTTGTGATAGGGAACATTTCTGCAGCAATCCGAAGAGTATATTCCTAATGTCAAGGAAAGCGCACGTGAAAGAAAAATGTTCTTAAGGGGAATCAGTGTTGCATAGCCCGCCCTTTTCATCTCTATTTTAGCTTTTTTATAATTTCTTTTCGCTGTATAACTATAATGTGAGACCATAAAGAACGGCAGCTAGCGGACCGCCTTCAAGACATTTTGAAAGAAGGAGTTGGATATGTTTCCAGCAAGCTGATTGACTGCGTAACTCAATAGTATAAAACACGCGCATAATATCCACCAAGCTTGGGCAGGCAAAAAACAACTGTTTTCTGACAATGCCTGTATTTTTTTTTTTATTTTTTAAATTGAAAAAATTATTATTTTCAGTAATATACAAGAAATGGACCTCGGGCGAGAAGCTACAACTATAGCTTGAGAGATGCCCGAGGCCCAGTAATGGCAGAGCAACAAGACGTGTGACATTAAGGTTTAGATATACATATATCACATGGAAATTATGAAGCACAGAAAGAGCACATATATACAAATAAAACAGTAAGTTAAAAACTAGCACAGTAAATTAACGGCCCAAAATAATATAACAGTACACTCTAAGAAAAAAGGGTGTGCGAAAGGGGTAAAAAGGGCATAGCATGGACATTTACCCCCTTTAGAAGGCCTTGGGGGTAACTTTGCACCTGCTGGAAGCAGGTCCCTATTCACTTAGCCCCTCTTAGAAAACTTGCACCCTACTGCAACCCTACTTACCCTCTCTACCAGCGTTTGTGTGTTTGTGTGTGTGTTCGTGCCCCTTAAACAGCGGGGTTTTTAGTTTGGGCACAAGTCACGATGGGGCGCTCGTGCAGCATTCTGTCCCATCATGTCTCGTTCCTCGCTTTCAGAGAGGGGACGCCTTTTGTGCCACCTTCGCCACCGTTTTTCTCGCGCGGCGTTTGGGTCCCTCTCCATGTTTACTCTCCCCAGTCAGGAACTGCAAGCTGCAGGTGTGTCCTGGTTTCTATGGGGTGACGTCATGACTGCAAAACTGCTTCTAAATTGTAATGAAACAGCCGATACTTTTGTTTTGCTTGTGGGAGTAATGCTCTGGCAGTGCACAGCCTGTTTCAGGCTTATAGTGGAGCCACTCCGACTGCATAGCGAACTGTCACGGGCCGTTCTGCAAACGTATTTCCTAAGCTGCTCAAATGAAAGAAAAGGCACAGTATCTGTCACACTTCTTGGTAGAATCCTGAACCACACCGTAAGGGGAAGCTTATGAAGCTTCGAAGGAATGTGGAATAAAAGAAAAGAGAGAAAGAGGTGCCGGTTGTGCTCAGCAACAAAATTATGCACATATTTGATTTTACCTGAAGCGCGTACAGCTCGTTCGGTCGAAAAGGCATCGCCATTGCCATGGTCGTCGCCGAAACTCGCAACTCGTGGAAAAATATATGCTCTGATGTATATTAAAATCTTGATAACATCGATTCCTTATACAGCTTTCAGGGTGGTGTCATACCCTTTTCGTGTCACATTTAGCATCCATCTGCTAGTCATGAAGGTTAGTTTGCGACAGAGATGGAACCAACGAGATATGTACAGCTGCCGAAATCTTAAATGACGTTCGTGACGGCAGTACTTTCTGTGATTCTGAGCGTTACAGAGCAGCTAACCTGCGAACAGTCAAGTATAAGAAATGGCTCACCAAGCTCTTGCGTAATCTTGATCATCTGGCAAGTATTGTCCTTATTAAGGCGCAGGAGCATAGAAAAGGAGGTCGTCATGCGCAAGCCAGTTAAAGATTTGAGCGGCTCTACCTCCGGTTTTATGCCTTTCATTTTAAAGTTCGCCGTTCACCGAGAAGTGAGGCAGATACAACATCTTCCGTTCCTCCAAACAAAGCAAACTAAAGGCGTTAATCACATTCCCAGACTCTGCGTCTCTTAACGGCAAGAATTTGCGGAATCAAAACGCCGTGTTAAAGGCGCTATCGCGTCTACAGCTTTGGTGTCATGCTGGCTTCAAATTATTTAATTTTATAGCGTTAACTAGAGGCAGGCTGGTGGGCAGCTGAAAGCTGTGACACTCGAGGACAAATTTTATCAAAAGTTGTTTCTTTCGACTCGTTTTTTTGTTAAATGCGACCAGCTACACTGAAAATGAGGATTTCTTATATATATATATATATATATATATATATATATATATATATATATATATATATATATATATATATATATATATATATATATATATATATATATATAGTATATATATATATATATATATATATACTAGTAAAGAGCAGAGACATTACACTGCCAATCAAGATCCGTATAACTCGTGCTATGGTCTTTCCAGTTGTGATGTATGGATGCGTGAGTTGGACTGTGAAGAAGGCTGACCGCCGAAGAATTGACGCGTTTGAATTGTGGTGCTGGCGGAGACTCTTGAGAGGTCCTTGGACGGCCAGAAGATCAAATCAGTCGATATTGTCGACCATAAACCCTGACTGCTCATTGGAGGGTCAAATTCTAAAGTTAAAGCTCAGCTACTTTGGTCATCTGATGAGAAGAGAGGAGTCGCTGGAGAAAGATTTGATGTTGGGAAAGGTTGAGGGTCACGGGAGAAGGGGTAGGCAGCGAACGCGATGGTTGGATGGAATCCTCGAGGCGCTGCAGATGAAGTTATGTGATGTTAGGAAGATAGTGGGAGACCGGAAAGCGTGGCGTAATATGGTCCATATATATATATATATATATATATATATATATATATATATATATATATATATATATATATATATATATATATATATATATATATATATATATATATATATATATATATATATAGCTCAAATTTCGGGCAAAATGGCATTTTTTCAATGGTATGGTTCTTGCCTGATTCGATCAGAAGTAGAATGTTCCCATAATATGCGGCGAGGCAAGTACGCCTAACAACTTTAATATTAAAAATACTAACGGCAAAATGCCATTTCTGTGCGAAATTTGAGCTGCGAGGATTTTGTGGTTTAGCTTGGAGGAGCATTCTACAGCGCGCTGGTAATTGTGCAATGCCCTGCATATTCGTGGGTCTCCTCTTTTAGAGAGTTTTCATCTTTCTGAAAACGAACTACCTGCCTGTCTGCCCTATAAATGCACTTTTTAACGGGGCATCGGAATGCGGTGAATAACTCGTCTTGCCTCGACCAAGGTTTTCATTTGCTTGATCTTACTGTTCTACACATATGCTCCCTTCTTCGTTCCTTTTTTTTTTTTTCAGTTTTCAAAAACAGGCTAATCAGTTTGGAAAGGGAAGAAAACAGAATGCGTACACCGTGTCGTCGTGCTCTGTATTAATATTGCAGGAGACGTTATTTTTGCATATCATTCATAACTTTTTCATTCGTTCCGACTTCAGCAGGTTCTTTTAATTTTAAGGTGTACAAACTGCCCCAAGCGCTAGCTCTATTGTTCTTAGTTTACCAGGGCTCCTTTTTTTCGCAGTGCTTCGGCGTGTTTCGTACTTGCTGCACCAGGCTGTCGGGTGGTTCCAATCGCCGCTTCTCGGGCGCTTTTGTGATGAAACACGACGCATGCATGTTTTCCGCCACGCCGCACACCAGACACTTCGCGTTTTTCAATGCAGCACACACGTGTTTGCAGCAGCATTGTGCGACGCGATACCTTCGAGCATAAGTTGAGTGGAAAACTTACAAAAGACCAGCTAGCTGGCTGCGGAGCCACGTACAGCCTGTGATACTTGCACGTGGTCACTTATCCTTTCTAGCTCCGAGAATTCAGGAAACGGGGCATTGATTCCTTCGCTCGCCGTATGACACAGCGCAAAGGTGACGCACGCTCTTTTGTCCTGATAAGCTTGCCCCTCCAGTGAACATCAGAATTTTGGACACTGAATCTCAAGGGCCAATGATGGAGGTGGGGTAAGGAACAATCAGAAGAACCTGCTGCTCCCCGGAACTCTTTTCTTCACAGCATGAAGTCATTTTTCGCCGGACTTTCGGAAACCAGTTTGGCTCTAGCTTCCAGAGTGCCTAGGCGGGGTACACAAGCCTTCATTGTGAACAGGTCCCAGGGAGCCCAAAATGCGTGCCTCTTTTCGACGGCGAGCACATGGTGGCTCTGGACACATACTCTTCTCAAGGCTCCGTGGGGTCACGAGTCATTCCAGCAGAAGCGATGTCCTGTTCGGACGCGGAAGCATCGAGCGGTCTCAGTCTTATGCCTATGGGCTGCACTGCCCTTGAGTTGTAAATATTTGTATCATACTCAACATGCAAATAGATATGTGCGAGCAAAGTCCTTCGTTGTCACTGCAGGGAACTACCCCCTGTAAAGACGTAATCTTAAATTAACTGACGCGGCAGAATTCTGTTAAGGGCACAGCTCACGACGACTCTGCAATCAGCGACGACGTGGAGCTTGGACAAAGCAAGAAGTACACATCTTCTAGTGCTGCAACAGTCTTGGGCTGCGCAAAAGCAGCAGCGGAGGAGAGATCACGTTAGCAGATTCGCTGGGCCAGCGTTGAGAACAAGTATGGACTTGAAAGGTTGCTGCTGCTGCGGTGGCGCCGTGTCACAAAGACCAGCTTCGGACTTCATTACGCATGCCAATGATGGGCGACAGCAGGTGCGGCGGCAGCGGTCAACGTAAACCGGCGCATGGTGCTTGTAAGTTCCATTTTTCAAACTTTTTCTGCCCTTATTGTGTGTTTAAGTCGGTACTCGTTTAATCAGCATGCGTCGCAATAGTGAGAACAATGTTGAGTCCGAGGTTCGAGTGGTCCCAATCTCTATGATCAGCAGGCGTGACTGCATTTGAGTGACCACCCATACGTATAGCATGTATTTCAGCGAAGGTGGACCAGAAGTTTTAAAACTGCTTTTTGTGATATTGAGGTGGTTTCAAATTGCAATTGTTTACATCAGGATACAGGTTAATCAAGCTAATTTGGTGGTTAACTAAACCTTTATGCATGTTTATATATGTTGTGCTCCGAAATAAAATTTCAGTTATTGAGCGCCTGTGTCCGTCCATCCTTCTGTGTGTTTCCTTGTCGTTCCTTGCACTCTTATTTAGGCATACCGAAGTTTGGTCTAGTCTTGGGACATGTCCTTCAGAGTTATCTGGCGTTGAGAGCTTGCGTTGTTGATTGCTGTATCATATCCGTTCTCCTACAGTAAAACAGCTTAACAGAATCATGCACACAGCTTTGAACTTCAGGCCAGTTCGCGCCGCTTAATTTCATGTCTCATAATGGACATTTTTGCAGTAGCTTCCTGCGATTGCACAAAGCCCCCACATCTACCATTTTTGATGGCCATGCTTGCGAAAACGGAGGAGTTTTCCGAGCGTGATTTTTCACGAACGTCTCCTCAGTTATCAACGCCCTGGCCTGCTGCACAATAATGGACATTTTCTCAGCTGCGCACCCTTCTTGTGACCGCCAGGTGAAATACCCTTGATCAGACGGCTTACTGAGGTTCCCTCGCATATTTCCAGCAAACATTTTTTCACAATAGTTGAGTGGGTTTATTTTCTGAGCAGTAGTTGAATGCTGGGCTGTCATGTATGAAGCAGGTCAAGCGCAGGGGGAAGGTATATCAGGGTGTGTCCACAGATGCCTCAAGCATATCATTACAAATGCTAGCTGAAAGTAGCCCAGCACTTGTATATACTGCTTGGAAAACAGGCCGGCACCACTACTGCGAAAGCATTTGTGCAGAAAAAATAGGAGCGATCCTCGGTAACTCGCCCCGTCAGATGTTCCTCGCTTGGCAGCCACAAGAAGGGTGCGGTGCTGGAAAAATGTTCTCCATGCAAGAGAAAGCGGTTGCTGTATTTGCAGCCGCGACGTGGTTCCAACACGCTTCCATTTTTTTTTTTTTTTTTTGCCACGCCGCTGCAGTTTGGTCGCCGAGATGTTTCCATCGCTTGCATGTGTATACATTGTGAATGTATCTATTCCCTCCACATCTCATTTTTCTCTCGTTTTTCTCTCACACAGGTTCCCTCGGAGTATGGATTCAACCACGACGATGACAAAAGACTGCTCGGTTATCCTGCCATTTTCAAACGCAATAAAAAGTAAACCCTGCCTTCCGTTCTCATGTACTAATATCGGTGTGCAAACTGCACCCTGAATGGCTACATGGCCCGTCACAAATATGTCGCTCTAGCACGAAGAAACCAACATTGCGGAAGCGAGGGCGTCTGTGACCGGCTGACGAAGACATCATACATCTTTTCACCAAACGTTTTATTCTGTATAGGGCGTATGTTAAGGCTGTCTAATGTTGCAGCGGAGGCAGCATTGCCACGCATATGCCAAACGGAGTCGCTTGCGTTGCAAATAAAGAAAATATGTCTCGTATCGCTTCGATAGCGGCGATGTCTTGTGACTGACTGCACAATCAGTCGAAGTGTGGTTGTTTTCAAATTACCAGCGTACCAGTGTGCGCCTAGACTATATTTAGAAGGGTGCAAACATACCCTTCGAAGGAAAAGAACATTATCTTAAATGGGTGTAAAAAACGCTATAATATGAATTTATTTTATTCCTCGGGGCGGTAATATTACCCTTCCAAACGAAGCATAGATATGAACGTAAAAGTGCAAAGTTACGCCCATTCACAGGGTGCAAAGATGCACTTACGGGGTGCTGTAGTAAGCTCATTACGCTGGCATAAATGCAGACCCTGTGAGGGCAAGTTTACGCCTTATGATTAAGCATAAACTTATTCCAGCTGGGAGCAAACATGCACCCGATTTTAGAGCATATTTTTGCACTTTCATGGCCTAACCTTTAGTCCTTCTGAGAAAGGGTAACGTTACTCCCCAGAAGCATATACTTGCACTTCACCATATGGCATAACGTTAGCCTCGTTGTAGCGTAAACTTTACACCACACACACTTAAGCCCCCGTCGAGGGTGTAACTTTGCACCCAAAGGGGCTTCCCAGTGCGTCAGTGGACTTACCCCCCTAAAGGGGTAAGATCACACCTTTTTTTCTTAGAGTGTATGCACAAAACATGGCAAAACGTAATGAAAATGAAGTGACTATTCTTATAATAATGTTTAAGGCAAGGAACGGAAAGTACAGAAAGACAGTGCGGAATTGATAAAATACAGCTTAAAGTCCTTAACTGAGGCGATAAAGATGTTTGGGCTGTGTATGTTATAATGTTATAATGTTTTAATATGCGTGGTAAAATAAAACGAAGGTTCTTGTTACCGTATAACGTCCTCGTTCGAGGAACGTCCCATATTTGTTTACTTCTGGTGTTAAAGAGTTTTTCTTAAGGCTTAAGTCCAGATATATTCTTCAAGAAATCAGTTAAGCATTGAGGTGACAATTTAAGGTTGTGAAGTAGACGATACTCAAACATGGTATGCACACGATGAATCCTATATTGCGGAAATAATGTTTCTGTGTGAGCAGTGTAGCACTCACCAGCGATAAGTCTAATTGCCTTTATTTGGAGACCAAGTATGATATTTGGATTTGTTCTGGATGTTGTACCCCAAACTAGGTGAGAGTAGTTTATGTGTGATTTAATTATAGCGTAATAAATAAGGAGCTTATGCTTTGGGGAAAATTCGTTACGCAGTCTCGAGAGAAACCAACAGATCTAGTAAGCTTGCGTTCAATATACATTATATGGTCAAGCCACCTCATGCGAGAGTCGAATACAACACCGAGCGATTTGAACTTGTCTAGAATTTCGATAATGGTATTTTCTAGATGCAGAGTATTGTTTACTGTTATATCCAGGCTAAGGGGACGAAAAAAGACTGCTTTGGTCTTGGTAGAGTTAACTACTAAACATTTAGTGTGGACCATTTGTGGAGAGCACAAAGAACCTGATTTGCACTATTGATTAGTTCATCGACAGAAGATCCCCCAAGAAAAAAACTTGTGTCGTCAGCGTACTGAATACAACTTGTATTATAGGCTATGCTCGCAAGGTCGTTAGCATAGACATTAAAGAGGAACGGGCCGAGAAGGCTACTTTGCGGGACACCACATTCAATGAAAAGAGAGCTAGACTTGTGATTATCGAGCGAAACGACCTTCTGGCACATGTTTAAATAAGAACGAAAGAGTTGGAAGGAAAGACCATGGACACCATAGCTTTCAAGTTTACAGAGTAAATTTCATGATTAAGAAGGTCGAAAGCTTTTGTGAAGTCGATGAAAACACCAAGGGTCAAACTTTTAGCGTCGATATTATTTAAAATGCCTGTAATTTAAAATGAAAGGCTCGCGAGTGTTTGCATGTATAGGAGGGAACCTCATAGTGAGGAAGATACTGACTACGCGGAGCATGTGGCTCGAAAATGTAGACGCGTGGAAAGAAAAGCTAGGTTTATGTGAATAAAAATAAACGCGGATGTAGGACTCTTTTTTTTCTTTTTTGCACTCGTGAGAAGGCAAGATGTGCCGGAACATGATGCATACTGTACCGCTTTTTTTTAAACCTTCGGCACCATTCGACTCTGACCGATATAAAATGTTCGCTTTCTTTAGCACGTCAGGTCCAGCACCCATGGCGTTCCGTGCCGTTGAGGAGCGCGCACGTGTCTTTGCAGACTTGCTGCGTTGATGCGCGGTCTCTGTAAGCCGCATAGAAATGGTACTACTTCACTCGCATAGTCTCCGAGCCAAAACGTGGCGCCGATCGCGCTGGCCCCGTCGCGTACCCGGACAGTCCCGGCACTCTTACTTCTCATGCAAACGTGCGCAAGCAAGCGACGGGCTTTCATCTCGAAGAAAGCCCGCTCATTTCGCCGCTGTTTAGAAAAAGTTTTATTAGACATTAGACGTTCACATGAGCGGCAACAAATGACCAAAACAGGACAACAGGAAATACACACGATTAACAGCAAAGGAACGTGCACATAAGATACATCCTAAGGAACAAATACATCCCAAATGAGTATTTACATTCTGAATAAAATTTGCCAGTTCGTGATGATGATATATACAATTCTGAATGGCAATATACATGAAGGTATAAACAGTGTACAATAATGCAGTCAAATGTCCACTTTCCGTGTAAGCAAAGGGAAGACGCAGTAAGAACCAGGACTCATTCTTGTAGGGCAGGATTCGATGCGCAACGAACACGTGTCTTCTTGACATACGTGCCGGCGTTCGCAAGCCTCGTGTCCGAAAGCTATAAACACAAGCATTCGGTGAATGAAAAAGAAAATGCAGACAAGACTTCTCCGAGACGACACCGGTATGCGGCACGATGATTTCTGCAAATATCAGCAAGGGTTGGGCACGGCGTCGGTGTGTAGCGGAGAGCATGAATCCCGCACCGCAATGACGCCACGTTCCGATTTTAGCTTACCACGCGCCGCTCTCTGCCGTCCTGAAGGAATTGCGTAGGTGTATAGGCCAATACATCGGCCATGCTACAAGGCGGCTTCTACGATCCTCGTTACGGCGTGCAGAGAGTATACGACGTACTCTCGTACCCTCGCGCAGATAGCTGCGCGTCGCCACAGCCAGTGTCCTTTGTGTATGGTACGCCGATATATGAACGCTTTCTTTTTTTTTTTTTTTTTTTTTCTCCATGAAGCAGTAGGTCTCGCAATCTAGGCGCTTCCACTCTTGTTTCGTCAAAGGGAGCGTGTGGGATTCATCTCACCATTGATTTCGGCCTACTCATTTCTTTTCTGTTTTGTTATACATCCTTTGTCTCAGCCTTTAGGCGACTGAAATCGATGGTGGACCCGGAAATCCTTGACCCATATTGCGGCGAGTTATCAGGAGCGGTATTCTGTCTTTCTATCTGTTCCTATCCGTGCGTTCGCTTTTGTTTTCTTGCCTGCTTTTCATATATGTGAATTCGGATTGTCTTCTACCGTACGGTTTTGCTTGCCAATTTCTATATCTTGTGATACACTTCGCGAAAATTGTCACAATAAATGGCAGACAGGCTGTCCGCAAGTGCTGCCGACTTGGCTAAGTGACGCAGATTTCGGCGCGTGCGTCTGGAATTTCAGGGTGATTGCCAAGGCAGGTTGTGACTTTTTTTATTGCGAAAGCAATACTACTTGCACTTTCAGCCTTTGCCGTGGCGCGGCAGTGCCACTATTGACCTTAGTTAACCTCTGTGTGACGTCATGTGTGACGTCACGCTGACAGAAGGGCGACCGATTCGCGCCGTCGCAAGCCGCGGCGGTGCCACCACCGGCGCCTAACTCCTGCGCTCTCCGCTAGTAGCGCTACATGTGTTGTGACGTCACACTGAAGAGAAGGGCGACCGAGTCGCGCCGTCGCAAGCCGCGGCGGTGCCACCACCAGCGCCTAACTCCTGCCCCTCCTCTAGGAGCGCGATTGTTGTGTTACGAAGTTACGAAGAGGTTAGGCTCGAATCACGTCGCTAGAAAGCAGTAGCTGTGCCAACCACCAGCGGCTTAACATTGCTTCGCGGCGATGCCGCCTACCACTAGGGAAGCTCGTCGTAATGCGCGTAAAAGAGAGCGGCGAGCTACAGAGACAGAGGAAATAGTTTCACTACTAGTTGTACATAGAATAGCCAAGGGATCACCACAGCAGCACAGGGTATACAACAAGTTTCACACAAGCACCACAACAGCACGACTATCACGTGAGCGAGGGCATAGCCATGGGTATTGCTTTCGCAATTTCCCGGCTTAACCAAGTTGAGCCACAGCTATTTTTTTTTAATTTGAACTTTGGCAAGGTCTGAGACAAAGTGAAACATTTTAGCGATTGTTTTGATTTATGCGGAGAAAGTTTATAAACTCATACCATTTTTATTCCGTTTGCGAAGTAATGGAGCAGATTACAGATTTCGTTATATCTGGATCTTTCGTCATATCGAGTCTTTGGTCTTTGATATCTCCACTGTAAGAATAAAGTACATATACCCTCCATCTCTTCATTTTGCCACAGGCCAACTGTGGCACATGGCTCTTAATTCTATGTACCATCATGGTTTGTGGCTGAGGCGCCAGACACGGCGTACAGTATTTCATTAATTAATGAAACAATTTCGATGTTAGAAGCCGCGTGGACGCTGCGGTGCGGGTGGTTTATGCTCCACCCACATGCCTCAAGTGGTGGCATGCGGTATTGCAGGTGTCCAGTACTTACTGGAAATCATATTCAACACGTGCGCATACGTACGTCTTCTAATGACTCGCGTCGTCCATATATCAGGCTGTGCCTTCTCGAGCTATCCGCGAGGTTACAGTTACATTTTCGCAACCTTTCGTATTTTGGAGTTCAACAACGGTACGCCAAGTAGGATAGTAGGTGTACCCCCCCCCCCCCCCCCCCCCCTCCCAAAACAGCAAAAAATGATTACACGGGTTCAACGCTTCTGAACCGAGTGTGGAGCGAAAGCTTTGGCTGCGGGCGACCGAGCGTTGCATCGAACACAAATAGCGTTCCGTTGAACGCATCAAAGTTCACCGGCATTTTAGGTGGTGTTGATAAAGGTGTTTATTGCATCTAAATATGGGGGACACTTAACTTCTGCCTTTAACTGTACTAGCCCACATATAAAGCCCCGCTTTAACCAAGCAGTATGTGGCCTATAGGGGTAACGCGAATGCCAGGGTCCTAGCAGGCTGATTCTGAGATAACCATCCCATGTGAAACGAGAGACCCAAGTTGGCAGCTCCTGCCACGATGCTGCAGTGCCACGCCAACGGCTTGAAAACCTACAGTAGTGTATAGCTTTCGCTACAAAACTGGGTATTAAAATTTCACAAGCATGAATGAGCCGAAATCGTGCGTTGCTCCCGATTAATCTGATATCAGGATGCAGTTTGTCCGTACATTAGTGTATATATTGGAGTGGGAAATGCCGTCTTCATGCATTTCCATAATAGGTGCGTAGAGCGGCGACGCTTAAAATCCTCTGTGCGGGGCACGGGCTGAGCTTTCCGCGGCCGCTTGCTGGGAAGAGATATGCAAATCACGAATAGGCAGGGGGCTAATTCCACTTCTGAGCTCTCCCGAGACGAGATAGTCGACGCGCCTAAAAGTCCTTTCTTCTCAGAAGATGTCGCGACCACATACGTCTGTGCACGGCAGGGCACAGCAGGTTCATCCTTTTTTCAACAATCGCTGATAAGTGCCGGAAACAAAGACGCTTCCTTTAGCTTGTATTCATGTCCGACATCGTTTTCAGAGCAAGAAGAACGCGATCAAACGACGAATTACTTTGCATATATAGCAAGGCATACCTGGCGGCGCTTTTGTTCGGCCCCGTTATTGCAATATTAAAGATCGACTGATAGGTCACTCTGGCAAAGAGCGCGGAGATAAGACTAACGGGTGGGCACAATCTTCTTGCTCCCTTTCTACACTACGCCAAACCTAATTGTATCATTGATATCTCCGTGTGCTTCCTGTATTTGGAGGTGCAGCTCGTATTTCTCTTGTCTCGTGCTTCGCTGTTCGCTGCCTCTTTTGTTCCTGATTTTAGGTCATGAGATGTCTGCTGGAAAAGCTTTGTGGATCTCTATGGCCACGCTACGAAAGCTTGCTACACCGCAGCACAGTTAGGACTTGAAGCACCCAAACTGCACAAGCTCTGTCTGGAAGCTCCACTGATAAATTGTCTGTTTCTGGCGGCTGCCACTAGCAGCAATGGTTGGAGAGTGGAGGTGACGGGGACAACGCGAGGTGGTTTTTCCCGCTGAGTTTTCCCGCGGAAGTTTCTTGGAGAGGTTCCTTTTCCCTCTTTCTCTCCTCACCTTGAGAATTGTCGTTCTCTCGGGAAGCCTGTATCGCCTCGCCTTTTTGCTTATCCACGGCTAATCAACATCACTCTGCGTTGTTTGCTGGCACAGCATACGTGCCGTTGGCCGAGCCGAGGCTTGCTGTCCCGCGTATCCCCGCACAGTAAGCGATGGAACCGCTCCGTGAAGAGGTGCGCAATCAAGCGTTTCCAGTCGTCAGAGCTCGGCAACGGTCGGGGCCACGCCGCCCAGCCAGCTTCCGTTTTTGTGTCACGGCGAGTAACACATGCTGCACGCAGCCGCGCTGCCTTGTGCTCGTCCGTTGCGATGCCCCGTGTATATGCCACTGCTTTTGTTGTATTGATTTTCGACATTAATTCTGTGCAGCGCACTAGAGGGGACGCGGCGCTGAACTCTGTTTTCAACGCAGTAGTCTCGAATGCCCCTTACAGCAACGGTGGCATCACTGGTCGGCTCGACGAATTCAGGCTTGCGTGTTTCAATCCCTTGCCGCAGGCCAAGCCTTCCAGTTCTTGAGTCGACAGTGCACGCGGACGACCACGAGAATGGTCGCAAGGCGAAGTAGAGTGATATGGAGTCATCAAAAGTGTGCTTCCTCCCTTTTCGCGTAGCCGTGTCCTTGCTACCGGCTTACGCGGGGTTCACGCTGCACGCAACTAGCGAGGTGAAGATCGCAAGCCTGCTCGCACCGGCGGCGATGGAGCACCATGGGGCTCGCTTATTAACCTGCACGCTGCGTGTGTGTGCTTGCCCCAGTTCGTGAACGATTGGCAGGACCACGGTCGCAGCAGTCACTCCGAACAATGAGCCTGCTGGCTCCCGTAGGCGGCGGCAGGGAAGAGAGGAAGGGAGCCGTTAGGGGTCGCTGAAGCTACGTGAACAACGTGACCGTGTGCTGAAAGTGAACCGAACGTGAACGCATCGATGCCTGCTGGCACCGCTGCAACGTCGCCGTGCTGCTCGCCGGGAGCTGTGTAGGTGGATGCGGCTGCGAGACCGTGATGGTGTGCTGTAGGCGATTCCCCGGATGTCTCTGACTACACGGCTGAATGGGTTAGATATAAATAGTCCAAACCGATCACGTCCACCGCACTGCTGCCGCGTATTCGAACAGAAGAGGGTGTTGCAAAAATTACCTTGCTAGCACTCGGATCCGGCGTCCACACACATTGAGACAGGCGAGGACCTTCGCTGATGCAGCCATGACGCATTTCGCCTCTGTACTTTCTGGGAAGTGGCGGTTATACACGGTGGTCCGCTAAGCTACTCGACAGTCACGTTGTGGCCACTGAGACGTTTCGCGGTCACGTTAAAGCCTTGAAACTGCGCACATTTGTAATGCGACAAGTATATATCGTTTCCGTGGAAAGCGAAAGCGTGGAAAGTTGGATTCGCACCACAGAAACAGGCAGTGTAGATCATTAACGCGATCCGTTTCTTCAAGCTTCGTACACATGCATGGAACCAAGAAGGTCTGCGAAAGTTAACCGCCGCTCTTCTGCCTGCTTCAGGTTCAAATGCTTGTGTGAACGTGACCTCCGGTTGATGTGAAGCCGTATAATGCGAATTTCCGAAAACGCACATCATATAGGCTCGCCCATATGATATCTGAGTATTACGCACTGCTGCAATGACGAGCTCACGTCAATTTACAAAGCACGATCCCGTTCTTTTTTTCTTTTTACGTGCAACAGCTTCGTGCTCTACTAACTATAAGCTACTGGAAGTAAAATGGCCATTATGATCACGCCTTCTTGTAGTCACGAAATGTGTTCAAGTCCATTGCACTATTGGTCGACGTATTTAAGCTTATGCTTTTTTTTTTCTTTTTTCAAATAAAGCTCTTCCCTCTCTCTCGCTATGTCGCACTCTCGTGAAGGAAGCGTGCTGATAAAATGCAGAGCCTTTCTATGGTAAGCGATAAGTGCGAACACAAGACACTTCATGAAGAAGTACCTTGTGCTTGTCTCATCGTTTACAATCATGCACCAGCAACTCTAAAGTGAAATTTTATTGCAGTGCATCTCTCATTACTTCGCCAGAAAATATTTTTGGAAAGCAAAAACCACCCTGTTTGGGAGGGAGATACCGCACCAGGAAACTCGGCAACGAATCGCAGCGGCTGGCGGACAGTACAAACGCGCACGCTGGGATTCCGCTGTTTGCTGCCATCTCAGCCGAAATTCTCTCAACTTTTGTCTCTTGCGGCTTTGCTGTTTTGTTGTTGTGGTTGTCCTTCTCGCCCCACAATAACATATTTCTCAGGCGCGCATAGCTTCGCCGCCTGTCCGCCATCGCGTGGATGCTTGTACACGGCGGCGGCACTAAGTTGCTGCGTACACAAAATTTGTTGCCTTCCAAAGACAGAACTCAATTTTCATAACGATGTTCCCGCCCGTTTCGCGCGAGCCTACATAGCGCGCAGAACACCCGTATGCCGCGATTTTAAGTACGCTCTAAAGGGGAAAAAAGTGCTTCGTCGATCGAAATTCATTTCGAGTTCCCCCGCCTCCATCCTTTGTGTAACATTTCTCGAGGACTTTGTTGACTGCTATATTACTTCCCATGATAATAGCATTTTTATATGCGAACCATGACCACTCCAGCCCCCACTCCCCTGAATTTTTCATTATTGCTTTCTTTTGCTAAGTCAGGCTCCAGTTCCTTTCTCGGCTGCTCGAAAGAGGCGTTACGTTGGGGTTTTATGTTTGAGAAGAAAAAAAAAAAAGAGAGAAACAGGAGAGAGAGAGAGAGAGAGAGAGAGAGAGAGAGAGAGAGAGAGAGAGAGAGAGAGAGAGAGAGAGAGAGAGAGAGAGAGAGAGAGAGAGAGAGAGTGAGGAGAGCTTGATTCGGGCGTGCGCAATTTCATACTCTGCACCGTTTAGCTTAATTCTGTTAAATGGGAAATAAGTCTGGCAGTTTTAAACTACTGTCAAAAATGCAGCTTCGGGAACAATGTACGTCCAATACAAGATGTATGACTGATGATAAAGCTGTAACACTCGCTTCTAGCACCTTCTCTAAATCAAATGAGATTACCGTTTGCGCACCGATCGATGCTAATCTGTTAGCACGCATAATTTGATCGCTCCAGTTGCAGTATATATATATTTAATCTGACCTATAAAGCGGCGTTCTTTTTACCGTGTATGAACGGTATTCATTGGTGCTGGAAAAAGAAGGGGGGACGTAGACTGGTACTTACGCCAGATGTTAGCCTAAATAACAGAGAAGCTGTCGCGTGGAGGCGGCTATACACTAATACCTTCATGAACCCGGTCTGGGGAGCGTTTCACGCGTTACCAGACCTTAGGGACATAGATCTGTGCAAACACTGTGGGCGAGAGGGGCCCTCGACCACATAATTTGGCAGTGTCCATAATCCCCAGGGATAGGACTAAATATAACACGTAGCCTGGGATTCTCCGCTGCGAAGCGCGGACCCTGCGATCCAGCACCGCACCGTCTATCTGGCGGAAGAGGCCGCAACAAGCCAAGGGCTACCTGCCAGCCTCTAATCTGCGGGCGCACGACTCCCCGTCCTCCCCGGCGCGCGTGCCGGGGGCGGGGAAGAGGACGCCCATTTCCGATGGAAATAAAACTTGTGGAACACACCAACCAACCCTAACGACAGTGGCACCCTCACATGCACATAACCTCGTGTCGTGGTCTCTATAACCTCACTCGAATGAGCGCAGGTTCAAAACATGCTAAAACACGCTGTTGTAAAGGTTCAGTCATGGTACCCATGACCACATTGCCGATAATTTCCTACAGTGGAGAATTTCCGAGAAAAGGGAATGTGGAGCAGCACCAACAAAATCTGAGCTATACTTGATCAGCGCATACTCAGAAACACCTCTCTGCAGCCTTCGAAGGGATACCATCTCAGCAATTTAATAATAATAGTAACTGGTTCACACGAAGTTAAAGGCGCAGAATCTGTCACACTTGTCTCTAAGGGCATAATAATAATTATATAATAATTGGTCCACAGGAAGGGAAAGGCGCCGTATCTGTCACACTTGTTTCTGTAGACACCTGAATCGCGCCGTAAAGGAAGGGAGGAAGGTGGGAGTGAAAGTGGATAGAGAGAAAGAGCAGCCGTAGTGGAGGGCTACGGAATAATTTCGACCACCCGGGGGTTTTTAACGTGGCTGACATCACACAGCACACAGACGCCTCTTCGTTTCGCCTCTATCGAAACGCAGCCGCCGAGGTCGGGATCGAACCCAGGTACTCGGGCACAGTAGTCGGCCGTCTTACCACTGCACCACCCCGGCGGAGGAACATTTATTTCCGCCGAATATGGCGCGGCAGCCACCTCCGGGTCCGCACGCAGGTGTCCGGAGAGCCAGTCTGTCGCACCGCGGCCAGAGGACACCCGGCCCCGTCTAGGAGAAGAGGTCTTCAGCCTCGGCTGCCAGGCGGACGGCGAATCGCTGAGTTTTTTCGTCGGAGCTTCTTAGCGTGGTCTCCCATTCATCGTTAGCTTTAATCGCGTGGCGCCCTGGGGCACGAACGCATCTCCATATTATGTGATCTAATGTTGCCTCAGTCTCTATGAACACCTGAACCGCGCCGTAAGGGAAGCAAGGAAGGTGGGAGTGAAAGTGGAGAGATAAAGAGGTGCCGTAGTGGAGGGCTGCAAAGTAATTTTGACCACCTGGGGATCTTTAACGTGCGTTGACATCGCAGAGCACACGGACGCCTCTTCGTTTCGCCTCCATCGAAACGCAGCCGCCGCATTCGGGATCGAACCCGGGTGCTCCGGCAAAGCAGTCGGGCGTCTTACCACTGCACCACCCCGGCGGGGCTCTGAGCAATTCTGCGTTGATCCCTTTTAGCAATTTCCATTTGTTGTTGTTGTTGTGGCTGTAGGAAGAAGGAAAATAAAATGCATGGGCCGGCTACTAGCTCTGTAGCTGAGCCACCTCCGCTACCTCGTGCAGACAGAAGGGAAAATAGAGAAGAAAGAAAAGGTAGAGAAAGACGCGCGCCGCAACAACAGCCGTCGTCCACCGCCGAAACGGTGGCGGGTGAAACGATGGCCTACAACAGATAAAAAGTTTGTGGCAGGCTAGCCCCCGCCGCAAGCGGCACTGGCCTACCTGTCCCAGCCTCATTATTTCATTTGTTGTTGTTGTGGCTCTAGGAAGAAGGAAAAGAAAATGTTCGGGCCTGCTACTGGCTCTGTAGCTGAGCCACCTCCGCTGCCTCGTGTAGACGGAAGAGAAATAATAATAATAATAATAATAATAATAATAATAATAATAATAATAATAATAATAATAATAATAATAATAATAATAATAATAATATTAATAATAATAATAATTGGTTCACAGGAAGGGAAAGACGCTGTATCTGTCTCATTTGTATTTTGTGGACGCCTCGACCGCGCTTTGAGGGAAGGGAGGAAGGCGGGAGTGAAGGTGGAAAGAGAGAAAGAGGAGCGGTAGTGGAGGGCTAAGGAGTAATTTCGACCACCTGGGGATCTTTAACGTGCGCTGACATCTCACAGCACCCGGACGCTTCTTCGTTTCGCCCCATCGAAACGCAACCGCCGAGGTCGGGATCGAGCCCGGGTGCTCCACTCTAGCACAGTACTCGGGCATCTTACAACTGCACCACCCCGGCGGAGCAGAGACAGTAGAGAAAAGATAGATAAAATAGAGAAGAAAGAAAAGGAAGAGGGAGAGAAAGACGCGCGCCACACCAACAACAGCAACAACAACAGAAAGTGTGACAGGTACTGTGCCTTTCCTCGAGAAGTCTCATCGTGTCTAGCGTCCTGTCATCTGCAATCCCACACTTGAACGCGCGCCAAGGAACGTCTCGCGACATCCGCCGCAAAAGCGGGACACACTTTGTACACGACAGTATGAGCCATTAAAGGCTTTCACCTTAAAATTAGAGGGTCTCTGAAAGCGTACCCTTCCTATCGTTAGCCTCTTGGCATTCGTTGCAGGGCTACATATATTTGGTTTACAGGAAAGGAAAGACGCTGTATCTGTCTCGCTTGTTTTTTGAGGACACCTCAACCGCGGTTTGAGGGAAGGGAGGATGGTGGGAGTGAAAGTGGAAAGAGAGAAAGAGGAGCCGTAGTGGAGGGCTAAGGAGTAATTTCGACCACCTGGGGATCTTTAACGTGCGCTGACATCGCACAGAACACTGACGCCTCTTCGTTTCGCCTCCATCGAAACGCAACCGCCGAGGTCGGGTTCGAACCCGGGTACTCCGGCACAGTGGTCGGGTGTCTTACCACTGCACCACTCCGGCGGGGCGAACCAACATGGACGAACATAGCGAACATTTCACATTAAAAAGAAGAGGAAGAGAAAGACGCGCGCCGTAACAGCTGTCGTCCACCACCTAAGCTATGGCGGATGCAATGACGGCCTACAACAGATAAAAATTCGGTGGCACGCATATACACGTGTCGGTATATGCGTGCTAAGCGAGGTGGGGCGGTGGAAGGTGCATATGTAGTAGCACAGTCTCTTTCCATGTTTTATACTGTCCGACAGAGGTGATTATTCCTAAGGCACACATAAAGTGTGACGCGAGAGCTGCGAAGAAGAGAGAGATAGGGAGGCAAATCACACGTGGTTTGCGTGCTGAACAGCCTGTAGCGAATTGATTGCAACTAATCCTGCACGTCGTTCCGCGGTCGCATGCACCGGCAAGTTTCAGTTATAGAAGCAAAAGGCTGACAGAGAGAGAAAAGAAAAAAACATATTGGAGAAAAGTTATTCGCGGTGCGGTCAACAGCCTCTTTGGAAGGATCACCGCGAAATGCCTTTCGCTATGGAGGCAATGGCGACGAGGCAGATACGCGTCGCACGCGCCTCTCTATCGATCCAAGCAATTCCGCTTGACCTTATCCGGCGGGACTTCGTTGTCGCCGCAAACCTAATCGGAACCTCGTCGCGGTCTTTTGCGCTCAGGGGAAGGAAGAGAGCAAGAGAGATGGTTGCAATTGGGGCGTTATGTATTAGCCTCTTCTGTGTTCTGGGCAGCTCCTCCGAATTCGATGAGCAGCCACAGGCCGCCAGTGAGGAGTCGCTGAGCAGTTCGCAGGCTGCCAGTGTGCCGCACACCGGCCGCGCTATGCAGAGAGCGAAAGCAGCGACAAAAGCCTCTTTCACAGTGCGGCTATTTACAGCCAGCGATACAGGTCTCGGAAGCAGTGTCCCGGACTGCCAACCTCGATTGCGACTGATGCATGCAAATAAGGAGATAGGTGGAGGCTGAGAAAAAGGCTTGAAGACTTGCGGAGTGCAGTGCTGTAGATGAAGCCATCTTCTTTATTCGTCCTGCGATGAAACAGCGCAAAAGAAAAGCCACGATTTCACTGTTCTTGCCCAGGTGTTCTTCTTCACTGTTGAACCGATGTCTTTCTTGTGCAAATGAATTCGGCCCTGCTCATGCGCTTACGGGAGGTTAAGTGCTTTCAATGCGAAGTTGGAAGACGTGTTCAGGGTTAAGCTCGTGAGAACTACTGAAGAAAGACGAGGCGTGGTTAACTGAGTAACCGTCATTAGGGGCGGAAACAACTTTCTTAACTGATACGAGGAATCCTATCGAAGATACACATTTTTGTGTTCGTGCATTTATTACGCCCCTAAATTGAAACGGAGAGCAGGCTAATAAAATATTATTTGCATGCATCTTGATTTACGTTTTTGTATTGTTGGAGAAAATGCCACTGAGTGTGTTTCATTTGCTCAAAATCTTTCTACAGTCAATGAAACAGGCAAGAATAATTGATAGCCAGGTCGTCACCAATCCCTCGTAAAGTTATGGCCCTTTGTGCAAACCGCATTCTGTGGAGCTCGTTGGCCACTGTTCTAAACTACGCATGCGGTACTGGATAATTTTCTGCTCCCTGCAAGCAGCTACGTGCCCATCACTGCACGGCCTTGCCGTAAGGTTTTGAAAGCACTGCCCTGTAGTGCTCTCTTACTTTCAAGGACAACCCCCCCCCCCCCCCCACACACACACACACACACATGTAGGGGGTTGAAGCTCGAATGGGTCCGGTTAGGCATAATCGTAAAGGAGATGACACGCGGTAGAAAAAATTAGCTGTGGCTTAGATCTGGTTAAGCCTGAGTGATTGCGAAAGCAATACCTCCCTGCGCTTGGCTCTGCTGGTGGTTTGGCATGGTTTCGCCTTTTGTGCATCTAAAGGATTTACTCCGGACACAACATGGTTTCTACAGTTTGTTTATTTCAATGAACACGCTCTTCAACACGGCGCTTTTTCCGGTGGTAATTATATCGCTCTACACTACTCAGACGATTCTTCGGCATTCAGAGAGTCCATGAAACTACATGAAACTACTCTCGCTCACTGAACTTGTAGAACGCCGCCGGGCTCGCCATTCTGCGGCATAGGCGCGTTGCTTGGCCAACCGCTCTTGCCTTTCTTCATCTTTCTCCTCGGCACGGCGCCGGCGTTTGCGCGCAGCACGTCGCTCTAGCGACGCCTTGTACAACTCCTCAGAGCTTATCCTCTCCTAGAGAGCGCCGTAACGCGGCGGGCCGAGGAGGCCGTCACGTGGTTGCCGCCGCGCCGAGCGAAGGAACGACTACGGCCGAAGAGACGAGTTGGAGCCCCTGCTCTCCACTGGGCGTGACGTCACGCTGTCACGTGGTCGTGCGCCACGTGACAGCGTGACGTCACGAAGCGAAGAAACGACCTCCACCGACGGCATAAAAGTGCTAGCAGTTTTGCTTTCGCAATAAAAAACAGTAAACTTTAATCCGACGCTTGGGCCGGGGTCCGGCCTTGCATTCCTTGACAAAGGCCGGACTACGGCCGAAACGTCGGATTAAAGCTTGCTGTTTTTTCTACCGTGCGTTCTCTCCTTTACGTTTATATATATATATTTGTGTGTGTGTGTTGTGTGTGTGTGTGTGTGTGTGTGTGTGTGTGTGTGTGTGTGTGTGTGTGTGTGTGTGTGTGTGTGTGTGTGTGTGTGTGTGTGTGTGTGTGTGTGTGTGTGTGTGTGTGTGTGTGTGTGCGTGCGTGTGCGTGCGTGTGTGTGTGCGCGTGTGTGTGTGTGTAAAATGAATCACCAAGAGTTTAAAAACATAACGGTGGATTTATTTCGACGTTTCGACCGGGGTCCGGTCTTTTTCAAGAATGAAGTACAGTTGTGGCTGTAGGAAGAAGGAAAAGAAAGTGCACGGGCCTGCTACTGGCTCTGTAGCTGAGCCACCTCCGGTGCCTCGTGCAGACAGAAGAGAAAATAGAGAAGAAAGAAAAGGAAGAGGAATACGCGCGCCGCAAGAACGGCCGTCGTCCGCCACCTAAGCGGTGGCGGGTGCAATGACGGCCTACAACAGATAAAAATTCGGTGGCAGGCTAGCCCCCGCCGCAAGCAGCGGTGACCGACCTGTCCCAGCCCCATCAGGGGAGTTAATGTCCGAGGCAATGAAGTACAGGAGGCTACACGCATCTTTTCAAAACCGTTCACAGAAGGGTGGAAAGGGGGAAGGAAACGGATGAGGCAGAAATGTTACCTGCCGCGGTGACAACAAAGAGTATACACGCGAACATCAGGAGAGGGGAGGAAAGAGGGGAAACGCCCGGCGTAGCGCGTTGCAGCTTTAAAGAAAAGGCGAAAAGGAGGAAAGGAAAAGATAACATAGAAAAGGAAGGGGGGGGGGGGGGGAGTGGTTCAGCATCCTACAAAGAAGGAAGGACGGATGCGCCATTTGGTGAGCGAGCATTGATCGACCGCGCCGCCGCCGGTTCCGTCACCGGTGTGGTCCGTCGCCGCGTGAAGACAAAAGCACGAAGGTTAAAAGCATCCAAAGTGGCTCCAGATGCTGCCACACGTGACGCACAAAACAGGGGTGGTTCACTGATTAAAACCACACGATGAGGCTTATTATACAAGGAAATGTCAGAGCGGAACTCAACGAACCCGGCCTCGGCGGCTGCGTTTCGATGGAGGCGAAACGAAAAGGCGTCCGTGTGCTGTGCGATGGCAGCGCACGTTAAAGATCCCGAGGTGGTCGAAATTACTCCGTAGCCCTCCACTATGGCTAGTCTCTCTCTTTCTACTTTCACTCCCACCTTTCTTCCTTCCCTTACGGCGCGGTTAGGGTGTCCACAGAAAACAAGTGAGACAGTTACCGTGCTTTTTCCTTATAAATAAATAAGGTAAAACCACACGGTGAGGCTTGTTATACAAGGAAATGTCAGAGCGAAACGCACGAATTAATGAGCATGCCACTGTTACAGCAACTGAACTATTACTAACAGAGGGCATGCTAGAAAAGCTTGGAAGAGGATAAATCCAAAGCAAGCTCTAGAGGATTGTAAAGTGTCACATACAAATAATGACAAATACTTGCATGAAAATGGACACGATACATTTAAAGCACAAATGTCGTTCAGTGGAACAGTATTCGGCCACATTACAAAGTTAGACAGAGATCAATCTCAAATCTGAGAGCCTGGCTAGTTCAGCTACTGAATTATTGTGTTTGATTATTTCCAATTTGTAGTAGCGGATCAGTCTATATCTGGTTTGACTTAATAAACACACTCCTACAATTTGGTGTGTTTATTAAGCCAACCCAGATGGATCCAGTCGCTCAGGATGAATTCGCAGCGGAGATTCAGGCGAAGCACCAAGACAACATCTTCGTCCTCGAGTGCGTCAGCATGCGATTCATGCGATGACGATTATTACCACTACAACATATATATATATATATATATATATATATATATATATATATATATATATATATATATATATATATATATATATATATATATATATATATATATATATATATATATATTGTGAGCCACCGCTCGAACAAAAAAACTGATTTAGAGGAAAGGAAAGGCGCGGTAACTGTCACTTGTTTTCTGTGGACACTTCAACCGAGCCGTAAGGGAAGGAAGGAAGGTGGGAGTGAAAGTGGAAAGAGAGAAAGAGGAGCCGTAGCGGAGGGCTACGGAGTAATTTCGACCACCTGGGTATCTTTAACGTGCGCTGACATCGCACAGCACACGACGCCTCTTCGTTTCGCCTCCATCGAAACGCAGCCGCCGAGGTTGGGTTCGAACCCGGGTACTCCAGCACACAAACGTCTTTATCCCTGCCAGAATCTGGAACGCTGCGCGTGATCTTGCGAACACCGGTGAATGATGACGATGCTGCGTATGTACAGGTGAACGATGTGAAGGTTCTGGCACCGCGGCGTGATTCCGTTCCCTCAACGGTAGGGTCTAGGGTGCGGCGCTGGTATCGAGGCACCCTAGTAGGGTCCTCTGAGCAGCGTCACCTGGCGACAGATAGCCGAAATATTGTAAAACCCTATCCGCCACACAAGAACAGGGGGGGGGGGGGGGGACCCTCCCCTCCTCTTTCTGTATGGCGGCGACGGTGTTCTATGCAGTCACGTTATCTTGACTCTCTAGCGGCGTCAGCGGCATCCAGCGGTATCATTCGGTCGCTGCTAGCGCTGGGGGGATGAAAGGGGGGCGGAGCTGGTTACGAGGCCGACGCCGACGCGAAACCCAGGAACGGACGCCAAAGAGCTGCGCTCTAAAATGCGGGTATAAAGCATGGCGAACTCGTTGCTTCAGTGGCGCAATGGCTCGTGGAAAGATAGACGGCGGCACTCCTTTCCACTTGTCATGCAAGCACTTCATTGTTCTAGGTTGAGTGTTCAAAAGCTACACCTAATCTTTGCTGTGTTTGTATGGGCATCAAGCTGGGAAAGATGTAGTCGGGATAACCTGTTCCGGCCAGTTAAAGACGGAGGTCTCGGGCTTGCTCACTTATTCGTGCGCCAGCTTGTAAACAGATTTGTTTTGTTTCGCGACGTTACCGACCCCTTTTTGCGCACTGTGTGCCAAGTGAGGCTCGCCCGGGCGTTGCCCAATTTCGTTGTTGCCACGGAAAGCATGCCAGGGCATCTTTCTAGTTTTTTCAAAGAGGTTGTCAGCAATGTTCAATTCTGTCAGCTCGCTTCTCGGCAGAATACTTAAGTTCAGTGAAAAAGAAGAACCCGTGTAAAGCTGTTTGTGACGACTTCTTCTCTGTTCCTGTGTACAGAGCCTTGTATAGCGGCCGTCTAGGTCAAGACGTACTGAAGCGTGTCAAAAGAATGCGAGTTTCTCCTGGGGTAAAGACGTTTTTCTTTAAGTTACATACAGGATCGGTACAAACGTTTTTTGAAAGCAAGGGCTTTTGTCTGCCATGGGGTTCACTTTGCTATGTAAACAGCCAGAGACAATATAGACCATGTATTTCTGCACTGTTGGGAGGCCGTCTATTTTTGGGATGTGCTGCAACGAACTGTTAAAAAAGAATTACCATTAGACTCATACGGGATTAGATTCCTGCCAACTGAAAATAATGATGGGATTCCACTTGATACGGTTATGCTAATAGGCCTGCACAGTCTATGGCGGTCCAGAATGGCGGGTTTTCACTGTGACCCTAACGCCCGCCGAGCAAGGCTCTACTTTCGGGAGAGTATACACGCATTGGTTGAAATGCACAAATTGAAGACCACTGTGCCAGACTGGATTTCAAGAGTCGAACCACTATGCGAGCTGAAGGAATTTTAACTTGACAAAGGCAACTCGTATGAGTCTGCCGGCTTCTGTATTAACAGTGTCATGCTTGTGGTAACCGCTCTGCTGTGAGCATTCTGTTTGTAGCGCGTTTTTGTTGGTTTTGTTTTGTGTTGGTGATGACCGGCAATAAAGAAAAAAAATTCAGTGGCGCAATGGATTGACACTACTTACCTCAGCACTAAGCGCGTAAAACAGATGTTCGAATGCTGTAATAATAACGTTTTCTTTCCTTTTTTTTAGTTTTGTTTTTACCGCAGCATTATAAAAAAACTACCAAGCTCATTCTTGGGGAGTGTTCCCCTTTAGGTTACAATAAGTAGTGATTTTATTTCTTAATAGCAGCAAAATCAGCTGTGAACAGAGCCACGAGGTGATAGCATGACGATGGTGACACTAATCAATTAACCTTCACCGTAATCCTTTCCTGCCTTCAGTGAGTGTATGTTAACTTTAGGTTGCGTTCAGAGACACCTTTTGGTAACTATCGCCATTTAACCCGCTGAGAGGCAATCAGTGAGGAGAAAGAAGTTGCGGGATCCAACCGTTGAGGAGACGGAATTACGCGGCATCGCGCTCACACATATCTCCCCGGCAAGGAAGCGGCCACCCTGGTCGTTGTTTAGATGGAAGCGGGTCGGCGGGTGTACGACTTCATGCGCGAAACATGAACAACTTCTTCTGAGCGCCGACGCCGATCGGCGACGGTATGCAATGGGACTACGCGGTTGTTCACTGGAGATGTTTGCTGGAGCACGGTGTAAGGACCGACATAGCGATGGAGGAACTTCTCGCACAATCCAGGCGTGCTGATCGGCGTCGAGAGTAGCGCGGAGGCAGTGCGGTGGTGCTGGCCATAGCGGTGCTTCCGTTCTTGCTGGGCGGCTTCAGTGTTGGGGCGAGCAATTTGCCGGTAATGGGCCATACGTGTCGAAAACTGGTCGCCCAACGATGGGGAGGCAGGAGCAGAGGAGAAGGTGGTTGGTTGACGGCCAAAAACTAAAAAGTATGGCCTGTGGTGCGTTGAACGGCGGAATTATAGGTAACGAAAGGCAAATTGATGTCCCAGTTCTTATGGTCAGGACTGACGTACATGGATATCATGTCGGACAAGGTACGGTGAAAGCGTTCGATGAGGTCATTGGTCTGAGGATGATGACTAGAAGATGTCTTGTTGACGGTGTTGGCAGCGTGGAGTACTTCCGCCAGGATTTGGGAAATAAATCAAGATACGGGGAGCACCAGGACGCAAGACGATCGCTCGCAGGAAAAACTCGGCAACTTCAGAAGCGGCACCGGAGCAAAGAGGGGCTGTTTCAGCGTAGCGCGTCAGAGGGTCAATGGCGGTTACAACCCATCGATGGCCGGCGGCCGTGAGAGGTAGGGGAACGAATAAGTCAATGGCGACAAAGTCGAAAGGCACGGATGGGCAAGGAAGAGGTTGCAGGTGGCCGGCAGGAAGAGATGTTAACCGCTTACGATGTTGGTAAGGCGCACACGATGATATGTATTTGGCGGCGCTGGTAGGAAGCCCGGGCCAAAAGTAGCGGCTTTTTATACGGTCGCACGTCTTGTGGTGTCCTAAATGACCGGCAGTGCATGAAAGTTAAAAATTTTATCTATAAAATTTTTAACTTTCATGCAGTGCTTTTTTTTTTTTTTCACTTGCTGTGGCCTCGTGTTGGTTTTTGCGCAATCGTCACCATTCTGTTCGTGTACATTTATCTCTTCTAAATCTTCTCTGATTTCGTTATCAGTCCATGCTTATGAAATTCGCCAACATTTTATCTCTTTGTGGCGACTACGTAAGACGCAAAGAGCGATCGTAAGCTCTTTTAACCCACTCTAGAAATACCAGCCGGGGCATCGAGTAGGCGAGCTAATTTGGGCCTGTAAGGAAGAAGAATGAGTTGATTGCAACGCTCACGCACACACCAGCCAAGAGCTATATAAAGTATGATCGATACCGACCGCTTTCTTGAAGGAATGAACGAAATTGATTTGATGAAATCATGAACTCTTTCAATCTCACTTTTCTCCTTACAGCGTGCGCTGACGAGAACATAATAGATTACTAACATTGTTACTATTTTCATTATCCTTTTCATAGCAAGAACAACAACTGTTGCGACTGCTGCTACTGTGATCGTTGCCACCGACATCTCAAGAAAAACGTGGCCATAAAGACAGTGGCAGGATGGTAGCTGTCTCTAGAGCATGCACTACGCGGCGCCTGTCCCAAAGCAGGGGGGGGTAAAAGAAACGCCGAAAACGGTGTGCAACAACAACAATAACAACAAAAAAGGTAAAAGATATGTCAGTAAGATATGATTCCTTGGGCCAATAGCGAGGCTGGTACAGGGGCAGATTAATGGAAAAAGAAAAGGCAATAAATTCTGCGGTACAGTAAGCGGAGGCATGCTACTAGCACTTCGTAATGAGAAATGTGACGCTGACGATAAGATTTGCAGAGTTGTTAACTGATGAAAATAATATTTGCTGTCGGGCCTGTACACTGCTTGCCTTCACTGTTTGGTTTTGTTGTTTTAATGGGTTTACTCTATTTCTTTGCATCGGTGAACACGAAACTACTAAAACGCAATGAGAGAATAAGTAAAAGAGGAAAATGACTACAAAAAACAATGTAAAAAAAGAAGAGAAGGAGCCCCGCAGACGTTTCGAACAGCCTTAGTTATTTATAGGTATCGACATCACTCTATGAGCGGTCATTGCCGCGATCATGTGGTCCGTCCGCAGTTATCGTTGTCGGCTGTAAACACCCACAAAGTTACCTTTGCCGAATGTTGCGCGCTCGCACTCGTCTACTCCACGCGCAGGGCTGAGCCCCACGCCCAGCTCTCCGTTTGATTGGGTTTCTTACGGCCTCGCGGCTGCAATGGGTCGCGATTATCCGCAAAGGACAGTGCCTTCTCCGTCGATCACGTTCCGCTCGCCGCGAAACCGCGCCTCACTTCTGATGACTACTTCCGACCCGTGGGCGAAAACTTCGCTCGATCGCCTCGCGCATTTTCGATCCATACCGAGGAGAACGAGTGCCATTTCGAGATAACGCATAATGCCCCAGCTTCACGCAATAAGCGTGATGTGTGTCGTTTTTCTTTCCTTTTCTTTTTTTTTTTTTTTTTTTTTTTTGCACCACATGCGCCCAGCTATGTTTTGTTTGATTGTAGGTTTTATCTTTGAATAGAGCGAAGCGATGACGCGGTGCGGAGATAAGCTGTCGAGTGATCATCATCTCTTTTTCCGTCAGTGGACAAAACGATGCGATACAAGGCACAGAAAACGATTCGAGGAATTGTCGCTGAAGCATCGACAAAAACGAGCCGTTTTTGTGCAGGGAAGAGTTTTCTAAGTTAATAAAACTATCAAGACGCAACCATTACGAAAATAATGTTACAGGCCTTTTATTAAGGCTTGCATTTCATTCTACGTCAGCTGAGCAAATGCTTGAAAGCTGGGCTTGTTGGTTTTTGTTATCCATATTAAAACAGCGCGAAAAAGACGAAGACTAAACTGGTCTTTTTCGCGCTGTTTTAATATGGAAATGCTTGAGCTATTCAGATGCAGATGCCGCGACGTGTACACGCGCATATTGAAAATTGCAGGCACAAATTCGACAAAGCGCGTCGATTAGACAAGTATGAGCTCAAGCTCAAGTTCAAGACAACTTTATTGCCGTCGATGTGGAGGCCCCTCCGCTCCCTCAGTAAGACCCTAGGGGGCCCCCAAGGGAGAGGGAGCCTCGCAGTGGGACGTCTTTAGCAAAGCGTCCCGTGCTAGACGGATTCTTTTTTTAATAACGTTGTTTATTGCCTCAGGGCATAATGGAACGGACTACTCGAGCTTGCTGCTCCGATCCCAGGTTTCTTTCTTTCTGATTCCATCAATATGCCCGGGAGAATTGGGACATTCATAAATGAGATGATCCTGATTGGCTATTATCCCGCATTTGGTGCAGAACTTTGGAGGTTTCTCTCCCTCCCCGTATAAATAGGATGGAAAGAATCGGTTTGTTCGTAATTTTCTCCAGTCTCTGCACTCGTTAGGTGTGAGAGACTGATCTGGAGGTGGGAGGTCTAATCTTTCATTCCTGTGTACAGTTGTGATTTCCGTGTACGGGATGAGCAGATCCTTCGATCCGGGTATGGGTGATTCCACGTCCATCCGGGTGTAGATACCTCGGGCGAGACTGTTAGCAGCCTCATTGCCTGGAATCCCCTCGTAAGCCGGGACCCACATGATAGAGATCTCTTTATCCAATACCGATTGTCCAAGTATCCTAACTGCTTCTTTCGAAACAATCCCCTTATTAAAGTTTCGTACTGCTATCTCGCTGTCACAAAGTACGAATTCGGCTTTGGTGCTCCTGGAGGCTAACGCCAAAGCAACCTCTTCCGTTATGAGCAAGTTTCTAGTGTTGGGGGATCCCGTGACCACTGTCTCGTAGTCTCCATCGATTACTGCCATTACAGCCGCCCCTTCTAGGCCGTAGGCCGCATCGCAGTGCGCAATTTGAGTAGTCTACCCCTCGTAGCCTTTTTCTTATACCTTTGACTCTATGTACCCTGCGCTCCTTGTTGTGTGTCAGGTGCATGTTCTTCGGAATTGGAGCGATCTTCAGTCTTTTGCGGACCTTAAGATCTATTTATGCTGCCACATATGACAGCTCCCTCTGGTTTTCCCATATATGCTGGCCAGGATCTTTCTTCCTGGCTTCGTGGAACTCAGCCTCCAGAGTTGCGCCTTCCTCACCGCTGTAGCGATTTCATGCCACGTACGTATTATGTACCCCTGTTTTCAACAGCTTCTCAATTGAGACGCTGGTGGGAATTTCTAGTGCTCTTTTATAGGCCCTCCTAATCAGAATATCTGGTTTTTGTTCCTCGCTGTGGCTTAGATTCAGGAACGGGGTTGCATACGCGATCCTGCTGGTAATAAACGCGTGTGTTAGGCGCAAGAGGCAGTGCTCCTGCAAACCCTTATCTTTGAGTAGATTCTACGGAAGATTTCAAGTTACCTGAGACACATAATTGGCTAACTTGTTTATGACTATACTTTTTCTTTTTTCATTCTCTTGGAGAAGGAAGTCTAGAAGTTTGATTACTGGCACCCTAGGTACCCTACTAGCACCTCCACCGGCGGGTAGAGTTTTGGCAGACGTTTTTCTTTCCCCTTTTGTTCCTTCGATGAGAGTATAAGAATTTCAGACTTAAGCGGAGAGCAGGACGGTCCTCTGACAAGAATGTATTCTTCTACCGTCTCCACCGCTATCTGAAGTCTATGCGAGATATCAGCATTGGAGCGCCCCCTCGTCCAAATAGTGATATCGTCAGCGTTTATGCTACGATGGATCCCCTCTATTTGTCTTATAGGAGAGGGGGAAGTTTCCTCAGAGGGAAGTTGAACAACATGGGGGAGAGAACAGATCCTCGTGGCGTTCCTCCATCCCCCATCACCAAAGATTCGGACTTGACATCTAAGAATTTGATGGTAGTCTGTCTGCCCTAAAGGAAGTTCTTAACATACCTGAGGCATTTCACTCCTACGTTGGAATCGTTAAGACCTTCGAGTACTGCCCTCTGTTCCACATTATCGAAAGCCTTCGTGAGGTCCAGCCCGAGAATTGCTCTTGTGCCGGTCTGTTCTCCCATATCTAGGACGCTGTCTTTCAACTGAAGCATGGCATCGTGTGTGCTGAGACCCGACCTGTACCCAACCATTTCGTCTGGCCAAAGGCCTTCTCTTTCCATGTATTTAGAGAGTCTTTTCTGCACTACCTTCTCCGCCAGCTTCCCCAAGCAGGAAGTGAGGTAGAAGGGTCTCATATTATTCAAGTCCAGAAATTTGCCTGGTCTGGGAATAAGGACTAGCTTGGACTGCTTCCATTCCTTTGGTATTATCCCCGTTTCCCAAATCGTGTTCATTATTTCAGTCAGATACGTGATCGAATTGCCTTCTAGATTCTTAAGTATGGTATTGGTTATTCCATCTTGACCCAGGGCTGAACGCTTCTTTAGCTCGGCCAAGACCGCTCTTACCTGAGCCTCTTCGAAGGGTTCGTCCAGTTCCGCATTGGGTATGCCCGAGTACTCCGGGAGGAGCATGCCCTGTTCTTGGTTGATGTATACCTTTCTAATGTGGTGCAGTAGTTCCTCGTTTGAGCCCTCAAAGTTGTGCTTAGAAGCGACCTGAGTTACCCTAGTTTGTCTCTTCGAACGACTAGGATCTATTAAGTGACGCAAGATCGCCCAGGTTCTCGAGAGACCCATATTCGACCCTAACTTGTCGCACAGGTCCATCCAGCCCTGTTCGCAGAGCGAGGCCGCATGTTTTTCGATCAACCTATTTTGCCTGGCCAGTTTTCTGCGTAGGTGCCTATTCCATCTCTGTTTCTTTAGCTCGTCTTCCAACTCTTTCTTCCGACGTATCATATTAAATAATTGGTTATCCATTTCGGGAGAGTCGCCCGACGTCTTAGCTTCTTCAGTAGCTTCCTTAAGATGCGAGCGGAGTTCCTGCGTCCAGTCATTCAGACTGGCCCATCCGTTTCTGTCTTTGGTAGTCCTGATTTCTCTAAATTTGTTCCATTCCATTTGTTTGACTTTACCCGATGGTTTCTAGATTCTCAGTTCTAATGATATCTCTATGATGAGGTGATCACTTCCTAAATTAATGCCGGTGTTGCTCCAGCGAGCATCATCGCCGCAGTGCGTGAGAGTAAGGTCCGGCGTAGTGTCTTTGCATACACTGTTACCCATCCTGGTAGGGCAGCAAGGGTCCGTGAGCAGATACAGCCCGCTGGCTAGGATGTCATCTAAAAGTCTGTTTCCTTTAGCATCCTGGGAGTCGTACCCCCACTCTTGATGCCGAGCATTAAAGCCCCCCACAATAACCAATCTGTTTCTCCTAGCTATATTGACCGCCTTCCGGAAGAGTGGTGTTAAGTCAACCTTGCTCTGCCTGGGAGGACTATACACATATCAATAACATAATTATTTTTCACAAGCAGACGCTACCGTATTCTCCAGTGCGCGTCATGCCGTGTATATCGTTAGGGCGAGCGGGCTAAGGGCAGCGGCGTCTCCTTAATTTGCGTGACTGTGCTGTTTAATGCCTGCAGCAGCTGTTCTTTTTTTTTTTTTTTTTTCCTTCTGAAGGAAACCTTGTGGTTAAGTACGACCACGCAAATAGAAAGTGAAAAGGGCTACAAACTACACGCATACACGGCCCTGAGGCTGTGCCGTGTATATATACTTGCGCGTGTCTTCCTTTGACCTCGCGTTCTTCGCACAGCTTTTACTGGTCAGCCATGACCAACTGCTTCACCAGAATAATCGCCTTGTGGTTGAACGGCTACTGCCTATAGAGGCATACGATTGCTAGAAGGTGTGGCTCCGACACGTGCACACTAAAAGTCTGTTCACATACTTGTTGTTTGGAGCTAACTGCAGAGTTCGGCTATTCTGAGTCATTTCTTAAGAAGAAGTCGCCGACGCCTTCATGCAGTATTTTTGTACAACATCCGTATAATGTGCTGGCATAAAAACTACGTTTGCGATGACAACGGGCTATCTGTCCCTGCTTTGACGGCCTTTCATGCAGTCGTTTGCAGCAATGGGGAACCCGAATGCTCGCTCTTTTTATACTTTCGCATGGTATTTCCGCTGCGGTCGCTACCCCTGTGCCGGTTTTTACTTGGAAGGCTTAATTTCCGGTCAGAAGCCAGCGACTTTATTGCCTGGGAAGAGTCGACGCGCCAAGGACGGCGTTGCTTCGGTTTGGTTTCCGTGCGCTTTTCGCTCTCTTCTTGCAGCCTTGCCGCGGCTCGCCCGATTGCCTTCGTCATTCGGTACGTAAATACACATCTGCACCAGCCTCATCGTTGGCGCATAATAAACATTCGCGTCGTCCATGCGCGCCGCGGTTGCGTGCTGTTCCTGTGCTGTCCATTTACATTCGGTATCGAACGCGACTCGTGGAGTCGTTATTCAAAGTTCGGAGCAAGCGACGGAGGCTGCCTTACTTCTGGAGGCTGCACGACCGTTGCGTGGGAAGGGGTAACGAACGTAAATGGCAACGAGGTGCGCTTAGAAGGCTTCTGGCAGTTCTTGTCGCAGTTTAGAGCAAAGGCCGCATACACAGCTTGCAAGTGAAGGTCTCTGACTTGATACTATGTCGCTGCAATTTTGAGAGGGCAGACACAGAAGTATGCTGCTCCTGTCTCCTTACATTTTAGCGCATCACTATCATTGATTCTATTTTTCTGCTTGTGGAACAAAAATATTACTGATAAACAGACGTATAGCGTATATATATATATATATATATATATATATATATATATATATATATATATATATATATATATATATATATATATATATATATATAAAGAAGGATAAAGTGTTATCTCCGACTGCAACTGATTTCAGCCGCGACTTCATTTGATTCCGAATTCGTCATGCACTGCTTCTTAGAGGAAGATTCGAGAAGTGTAGTCATTATTTGCGAAGGATTCTACCTCATCCTGGCTCTGCTCTACTACCGTGCTGAAGTGAATACTGCGAAGCGGGGTTTTTTTTTTTTTCTTTCTTTCAATTAATCAACCATCAACAACACAACTGTGGGCAGCAGCAGTCTGGGGGTTTGCATTTTTTTTTTCTAACTAGGGATGCTACGGTATTTTAGAAATTAATATTGATGTACATGTTGCATCATACCTATTGGAAAAATCCTTAATATATAAAGTTGAGAAGCACAGGAAAACCACAGACAATACAAGACGAAGCGCCACGACACAACATACCCTATTGTCTATGCAAACCGAAGAGGAACACATAAAAGGGCCCACTGAACACGAAATATAGTTTAGCAAATCTAGCGGTTGGGCTAGTTTTTTGATATCAAGAACGCACTGTAACCAACTAGCCCTACACAAGTTCAAGTTTTATTTCTACAACAGTGAGCCCTTCTATGTGTCCTTTTGCAATTTCCATAGACAAATGGATATCTTGCGTCACGCTGGTTCGTCCTGTCGTCTTCTCTGTGGTTGTTCTGTGTTTTTGTGCCTTTAAGTATTTAGAATGCACTGTAATAAACTAGGCGAACAGCAAGTTCTTTTAAATTAAAGGGAGCAGCTCCGCTGCAGCGGCTCAGTGGTTGAAGGGCTGAACTGCTGATCCCGAGGTGGTTCAATGCCGGCTGTGCCGGCTGCGTTTCGATTGCTTGGAAACGCAAGGTACCCGTGTGCCGTGCAACGTCAGTGCACGCTGAAAAACCACAGGTGGTCGAAATTTCCGGCGTCCTGCACTACGGCTTTTCTCATACCTGGTGCCTCGTTGGGATGTTAAACCTGATAATAACAAAACGAACGAAACCAAACTTAGAAGCACGTGGCCGCGCACTTTTGCATTTCCTATAAGTGTGAAACGAACTCTGCCATGAGCGTTTATTTCTAAAATACTGTACCCTTGCAGGCCAGCAGCTAAATCCGGGTTCTGCCGCGTGCGGCGGTACTCCGCGGAGTGCCACTGCATCCGCGCATTAGCGAAGTGCCAGAAGGCGCAAACCACAATTGTCAGGCCTTTCCTTGTCTGTGCCACTTTGCTTGAACACATGACAGCGTCGGTCGCATTGACGTTATGAAGGGCACACCCCCACGCTCCCGTGTTCCCTATACATTTGGAACAGTCTCTACACCCTCGGTCAAACGTATTCTGGGAATATGGTTTGTATTTGAGCCATCTAGCAGAGAACTTACGGCACCCTCAATGTCCAAGCCATAAGCTAAAAACTCGAGGAGGAAGCTCAGATCTGTAGAGTTGAGGGTTGACATAAGTGCTGCACTATACATGGCTGAAAAACAAGGCGTACAAGACTTCTGACCCAGAGTACACAACCATGTAGATTCTTTGGCTTCTTATCTGTCATTTGATATTGTCGGTTTGGTTACGGCCGGTTGTGTGTCTGCTAGCTGGGTGTTTCGATAGCGAAAAAAAAAAAAGATATTTTGGAGGCCTCCGGAATTCAGAAGTACATTGACGAGGGTTGTCGGACGAAGCATTTTCGCGGTGAATCAAAAGAAATCAAGTGCACGCACCCGAGAAGCACGTCACTCAGTTATTTAGTGTCGCTGCGATCGATGCTTCTCTGCTTATTTTTGTTTTTGTTTGGGAGGCCGATGCGGTTGTGCTTGATTTGACGCAGTATAACCCGATTACACCGTTTCTCTTTCATTACTGCATCCAAAAGTTCGAGGCATCGTAAATTAATGGGCGCTCCTGTTTTCCTTAGAGCTAAACAATTAAGGCTTTCGCGAGAACAGTGAGATTAGGCCGGGGCCGAAAGCTGTGAGCTAACGAGATTGCATGCTAAACAGGAGGTTCTTTCGGCGGCGCTAAGTCACCCGGTGCAGTGCGCAGCGATACGATAAGGCTGGCAACAGAGAGGGGGAACCCGCCAGTTGTTGTCACTTCGGATCTTGTGGTTCCGAATTATTGATAGTTTCCTATTAGGGGGCCGATGCTTAAAAAAAAAAAAAATCTCACGTGCGGCAACGTCGGCGAATAAATAACCCGGGGCTCTGAAGCACTTCGCTGGCAGTTCGCCTTGTCTCAAGCATCGGAGACTGGGGCAGCGCCGCAGGGTGTGCCCTCTCCAATGGCTGCCCCATGAGGGCACATTTCGGGTTGAGGAAAGTCAAGGGCACCTACGCACGTTTCGGAGTCATAGTGGATTTCTGTGTGCGCACAAGAGTTTGTGCTCGAGAGAGAAATGCTCACGCACAGACACGAAATAAACCTTGTTGAATGGATATGAAACGGAAAAGCACGCAAGGAACGGAAAGAGAACTCCACCCCAAGAGGGAAAACTTGCGGAAGACCTCACCGACGCCCTCTTTGATGTTTTTGGTACTCAGGGGCCACATGTCCAGTGCCCTGATGTCAGCTTATCAGGCCATGCTTACGGGGATGCGGTAGAATATGCACACATGGGAAGAGACGCCGACCCTGTGCTCTCGCGCGGTCACCGTGTCTTGACCAGGCTGGACGACCACCTAGTCTGATGAGACGGCAGCTGTAAGACTTCAAATCACGAACCCATATTACTTGCTGAGAACACACGAACAAACGAACCTGTCCGCAGACGTTACCTCGTGATATCGTATTTGCCGCATAACAGGTATGGAGAACACACATTGGGTGGAAAGCGAAATAAAGCATGTTCTCTTGTTAGTCATCGGTAATGTAACGACCTCGTTTCGGATACAGCGTCGAAAGTATTATTTTATAACAGTCCAGGTATTAACAAGTTTAAGTGCACGTGTTCTCGGCCTCCGCTAATGAGAGGACATTATAGCGAAGGCTGGGTTGTGAATTTCGAAACTGGCTCCGTCCCGCTGCTTCTATGCGTGTTTTGGTCGCAGTTTAAATTGGTGGGAAGGAAATGAGAGAGACTGAACGTGCAGGCGTACCGGTACGTGTGATTGAAGCCGTGCTTTGCCAGAAATATCGCCTTCTGGAAATGCTATGGAAAAGGCGTTCACATTAATCCACAGCTTTTCGATGCCGTCTTTCTTTGATACAGGCTCTTTTCGTTGACTTCGGAACACTAGTTCATTGTACTGCATACCACTGAAATGAACATCGACGCTCGAGCGGGTGTGGCAATGAAGCTTATGGAAACGCTTACAATTTGTATACGGTGTGGGCGATACAGATTGCAGCGCCCTCAACAGGGAAGTGGCGGAACTAGGATATGAGACAGGAGTGCAGACAGTAGGATTATTTACTGGTATTTTCGGGATGTTTTGAACGGAAGGTAATCGCAGCATTTATTGTGCGCAGTATTTTTCTTAACGGAGTAATACTTTTGATGTAATAAAGGCACTTGTATTTTTTTTTGTAAATGCGTAACAAATATTTGCATTAATGGCAAGTACGGTCGGCGCAGTATGGCGGTATTGCAGTTCGCGATCCGGAACCCTATTCGTCCATCTCTATTTGTCCTGTAGGCAAAATCGGGCACGTGAAGGCAAACAAGCCTCAGCGAGCGTCATTTGGCAAAGTTTTGAGCGAACCGTGTTCGCGACGTAAGGAGTATACGCCATAGTGGCGACCCGACTTCACCGAGACTTGAGCTGCGTTCTTTCGTTCCTTAATCCACGAGACTTCAGCGAAGGGCGAAAAAGTTCGTTGGCCCCGAGATTGGCTTTCAGGACAATGGTAGGGCAAAAAGCCGAAGGTATGCGTCTGTAGAACCGCGTTTTACACTTCTCTGGCGGCGCAATAAAACGTGCGAGAACCCGTCGCTGTGAGTCTCCAAAGGACGACGCCCAAGGGGGCGAAAATGGCTCGCCCCGCTCCGCGATCTGGGAGGAGTGCCTCATTCTCCTCGCCGCCGGCAGGTGACGCGTCACCGCCAATTGCCTTGCGCCCAGAATCAAAATATAAGGCAGGGCCGCCGGAGCAATTCCGTGCAGCGCGCTGACAGCGTGTTCACCGTGGCCGATCACTCCTGCGTACATAACAACACTTCAGTAGCGTTCTTTATCAGACATCTACCGCCATTTGTAGTCTGTAATTCAGCGCCCGTATTTGTTGGGGCCATAACCCACATTTTGCATTCGTTTCCATGGCGAACTTGGAATGATGTTCGAGGAAGGTGATTCCTGGTTTTGGAAAGACTGGTGCCTTTACTTCGTTATTTTTGCCGATACAGTATTACAGTCTCCATACCTCCGCTATCTCTCTTCTGTTGTTTACTTTTCCTAATGTATTCTCTTTAAAGAGCATGCAAGACAGATGCATGCACTAAGACATGGTTGTCGCTGCGGAATAGCATCCAACGCGGCGAGTGTGTGTGTATATATATATATATATATATATATATATATATATATATATATATATATATATATATATATATATATATATATATAATAGCCCCGTCGGAGTGGCCCAGTGAGTACGGCGCTCGACTACTGTTCCCAGGGGTGCGGGATCGAATCCCGGCCTCGGCGGCAGCTTTTCGATGGAGGCGAAAAGCAAGGATCCCGTGTGCTGTGCGATGTCAGTGCACGTTAAAGAACCCCAGGTGGTCGAAATTTCCGGACTCCTCCACTACGGCGTCTCTCATACACTGTAAAAAATGTGTGTGAAATTACTCGAACAGCTTTACTCGAACATTACATTCCTCCATTTGGCGTCGCCCCGCTGGGGTGGTGCAGTAGTGGTAAGACGCCCGACTACTGTGCCGGAGTACCCGGGTTCGAACCCGACCTCGGCGGCTGCGTTTCAATGGAGGCGAAACGAACAGGCGTCCGTGTGCTGTGCGATGTCAGCGCACGTTAAAGATCCCCAGGTGGTAGGAATTACTTCGTAGCCCTCGACTACGGCTCCTCTTTCTCTATTTCCACTTTCACTCCCACCTTCCTCCCTTCCCTTACGGCGTGGTTGAGGTGTCCACAGAAAACAAATGAGACAGTTACCGCGCCTTTCTTTTCCTATAAATCAATCAATTAAATCAATCAATCCATTTGGCCTCTTCTCTTCTCGTCATCTCTTCATTCAGTCATTTTCCGCCTAAAGGTGAACGCAGCGCTGCCGATGCGGGCACTCAGACGTGATTCATCCGCATGCGCATTGCATTTCCGGACGCTTCCGTCCAGCAGTAGGCGCAGTGCACGCAAGTCGCAGACGCGGTGTTTATGTCGCTGAGGCGGCGGCTTCGGCATGTTTGCAGAGCGCCAACAGCAGGTTAAGAGCCTCGACACAGTCCCGACGAACGCTTCTCTGGCGTCTATAAGCACAAGTCTGCAGTATCCTGCCAGAGGCTGCGTTTCTTTGAGCCGCAGTTCTGGAAAGAGATCTGCTGGCGCACAGCTCGCAGGAAAAACCGCCGGTAAGGTACGCGATACGGATATTCTCAAGCCACAAAGGGCAAGCCAACCTTGCAGAGTTGGCTCAGACTCTGCCTTTGAGAGAACCGAACACAGCACGATAAGCACGAACATAATTAAAAGGACGTATCTGTGGGCCCGCAGTCGAGCCTATGCGTCTCTTAGGGAATGCTTTTACGCGGCAGTGTGTAAAGCTCGTTCCGCCGGAAAATCAGCCCTCACCGAAAACACCGGTCGCAGAAAATCCTCATTAGCAGAAATGGTTATGACATCACAACCACATTACCTTGCAAAGAGGGTTCTCTTTGCCTGCTTTTGATCGCGGAGGTCCCGGCTCCCGTCCCTTGGGCCTACGTGCCGGGGGCGGGGACTTAGGAGGCCTCTTTATCTGGTGGAATAGTAAAGTTATCAAATCACATCACCTAGCGCGGGTATTGCAAACACGTCATAGTCAAATAAAGATAACGAATTGGGAGAAGGTCCAAATGAAGCCCACATTTGCAAGAAGGCTCCTATAAGGTGGCATCTCTGAGAATAGAAGTAATTCATTAAAACAAATTATCCGCCATTAAGGCTTGAACCCAAGCCCTTTGCTTGCCAGGCAGGCCTGCAAAGCATAGGCCACGAAATGTTATTTAAGGGTTACAACCCGAAGGGTCATTGGTACCGAGTGTGCTAGAGGAGCACCTGATGAACGCAATCTGTTGCGTATGACTTACTAACGTGTGTTTGGGAAGCGTACTGATTTTATAGTAGTAATATTTAAAAAAATAAAATAATTTAAACAGCACAGTTTTTTTTTTTAATTCGCGGAATAAAAAGGCGGGGCTAAGAGTAGCAGCATCGCGTCTACTAAGACGAAGGCTTCTTAAAGGGCCACTGTCCAGGGAAGGCCCTTTTAGGCAAAGGAGCCCAGTGCTTCAATCAGGTACCGGAGATAGTCTGTGCAAAATTCTACAGCGACACGCGCGCCGCAAAGCATCGAAAATACAATTCAAAGCTCTCTCATGCTCTCCTTTGAGAAGCCAGCTTCACCGCTTCCTGCGCTGGCCCGACGGCCCCCCGATAATTACGTACGTATCGGGAACGACGTCCATTGGTCCGTCTCGCTGACTGACGGGAGAATAATGGGTGTCTACCGCTCGCAGCGCGCTTTTCCCTCGCCACGTCCAGACTGAATCCAGCGGGGCGCGCTCCCTCGACCGCTTTTTTTTTTTTTCGCGCTCGCGGAGAGCCACGCCCCACTTCCCGCCAAACGCGGAGGAGGAAGGGGAATTTGTATTGCGGAGGCTAGACGACCTCGGGCAGGAGAGTGAAAAACCTTTGCGAGGGAACGGAAGGAGAGAGGCATGACAGAATCGGGTGATTGCGGTGGCTGTAACTGCGTTATTAGTTATTCTTTTCAAAAACATTTTGCGGCCTTGCGTTCTAGGGGCGAAGTCTCACAGTCACCGGGGAAGAAAATATTTTCGACCGGAGGGTGGACAGTGGGCCTTTAAGCGTCCTCAGACGTGGTGCTAGCACACAAGAAAGACACACAATGAAGGTAGAGGACACACGCTATTTTGTCCCTATACCTTCAGTGAGTCTTTCTTGTGCGCTAGCACCATGTCTGAATTCGTTCACCAACTAGCCCAATTAAGAGGATTGACAGTTCTTAAGCGTCCTCCTAATATTTTCCCTCTTTTTTCATATATATATTTAAAGGTTGCAGGTGATCCACTTCAGCTAAGTTGGCTTTAAGATATATTACACCGCACTGACCATAATTTTGTGCGTTCTGAACCCGGTGGATTTTATCATAAACAGCACGCCGGTATGGACAGCGTGGAATGCGGCTAGTCTATCGGCGGTTACTATCATATTTACTTCCGTTGAGGTCTCGATATTTACTATTTCAAAGTTGAAGAACTTCAAGCTTTCTATGCATGTTTTAACTGCAGCACTTCCGTTTGGAGCCAATATCGTGGTTGAGTCCTTTTATATTGTCCGGAATTTCTACCCTTTCGTTACCGTTCATTTGTCCCTTGTCACTCAACGAAGGGCGTTCTTTCATCGCTCAAGACTGAAAGTGCAAGCACGGCAAAGCAAGCATGTGAGACTGAACGACAGCCTAAAGGAAAGTGGAAGAAATTAGGATTTACAAAAAACACACCAACCTAGGAGTGATCGCAAATACATTCAGCGAACACTGCGTGCCTAAAACATTTGGCTGGCTAAGCTTTATCTGCGAACAAGAAAACGCGAGTAACAGAATTAAGGCCGCGCATGGTCTCTCAAACATCAGTACCACGACCTCGCCCTGATGCTTTCTCTTTCTCGTAACTCTGTCTCTGTGTTGTCGCTTATTAATATATTTTTTTTTTCATGGCAGCACTGCTTTCCGGGGAAAAGTTATACACTCGCTCGTCGTTCCCCGCATGAGCATAAATCGTCCGATTAGACTCTGCCTCCGGCTGCGCATGGCCAGCTGTGTGGCGTCCGGCAATGCCGCCGGAGGTACCGGCGGGGCATTTTTGCGAGCAAAGGTCCCAGTATGTATGGGAACAGGTGGAGGCGATGCAGCCAAGAATAGGGTTGAAATGTGGAGATCTTGGCAACGACTCAATCTCTGTACTACGGAAGAAACAATTCAGTTACGAGTATAAGCTGGTCTATTAACCCCATGATTTGCTCTTCTTAAAGTTTTTTTTTTTTTTTTTTTTGCACTCCTCAATAAGGGTTTCGTGGCTTCAATGGTGTGGCCTTCGACCTTTTAGTGTAGCGAAACGTTTTGGCGGCACTTGAGCTCCGCCTTTGAGGGTCAGTACTTTCGCTCTGTCTGTTTCCGTCCGCGAAAAAATTAGGCACAAGAAACGAAGAGCAAGGTATCAGGAACTGGGCAACGCAGCGAGTTAATGGGACATGGAGGGGATATTTTCAGAACATGCCAGTTCACGACACCGTGCACCTAACCAATTTAATCAAATCAATTCGCTTCCCATCCTCCAGAGGCACATATAAAAAGGAGAGCGTGGGGGGGGGGGGGGGGGGCGGTCGCCATCACCAAGAGTGGCAATTTGGAAATCTTGTCATGATGCGCGACATGAAAAAACAGCGATACAATCGCTCATTATTCACTTGTAATGATTCCTGTTCTTAAGGCAGGCTGGCTTTATCATTGTAGTGAATTCAAATTACACACCAATAATTATATCGCTGCATTTGCATCCCTCGCGCGACCTAGACATGGTCATACATCACAGACATCGCTCGGCGGTTAAAACCGAAACCGAATCAGGTGAGAAACGAAATTCGATTATAAATTATTCAGCAGTCATAGGCGAATGTAACGTGGTGATCTGTGTACAGTAATGTCCTAGTCATCATTACAAATGATAAAACACGAAGCCAAAAATTTGGTGCCTATAGTACTTCAAGTAGAACCCTGTTTGTTAGCCTCCAGGTTTCAGCCCCATAGGTGAGTATAGGTAAGATGCAACTGTTGTATATTTTCCTCTTGAGCGATACCGAAGTTGCTAGTCATTAACTGCCAGTACTTGCCAAATGATCTCCATCCCAATCCTATTGCCCCAGTTATTTCGCTTTCATGATCCGGATCTGCGATTACTACCTGCCCTAAGTAGATATATTCGCCTACCACTTTCAGTGCATCAGTATACCTATTGTAAACTGGTGTTCATTCCAAGCGGATCGCAGATTACTCAGGTATTCTCCATCAATCCTTATCGCTAAGTGCTCCCATTCCGTGTCTCTGAATACTTCCCTAAGCGAGCTGTAAATAGCACATGGGGAGATCGTTTCTGCCTGCCTAACACCTTTCTTTATGGAAATTTTATTAATTTCTTTATGCAGAACAATGGTTGCTGTGCATCTAGTATAGATGTCTTCCAGTACTTTCACATACAGCTCATCTGATTTCACAATGCTTGCGCAACTGCCGATGTTTCGACTGAATCAAATGCTTTTTCGTAATCAATAAAAGCTGTGTATGAGGGCGGGATATATTCTCAGCATTTTTCTATCACCTGGTCGATAGTATGAATGTGATCGACACTAGAGGGCCCTTTCCGTAAACCTGCTTGATCCTTTGGTTGATTAAAGCCTAAGGTTGTTCTGATGCTATTAGCGATTACCTTTAGCAAATAAATACCTTGCGCGCAACGAATGGTAAGCGGATTGGTCTGTAATTTTCAAGTCCTTAACATCCCCTTTCTCATGAACTAAGATAATCTTAACGTGTCACCAGGCAGTGCATATACAATAATGTAACTTAATAATAATTACATTTGTAATGACTCCTTATACAAGCTGTTTAACTGCATGGTCCAAGTTAAATCGTCTTACAGTTATTTCCACCAAAACGAAAACAGTTATATTCCGCGCTAGAAACGAATCGTTTGAACAAAGTCACGCTATAACACTTGAGTGCCAGAACATAGAGACTGCTGATGACCATAAATTCTTAGGCGTACACTTTTCCTCACATCTGACCAGGGACACTTATGTTGATTACTTTTGCAAAAAGCTTTGCTCTATTAAAGGAGCCCTATCTCACTTTCGTAGAATACTTCCACCATAATAAAACTTGGCATATATCATACTCTAACACGCACCTCTGGTACTGCAGTCTATTGTGGTGTGCTACTGCCAAAACTAATATAAAGTCTTTGTCATAACAGCAAATTAGTGCGTAGCAGTATACAAGCTTCAATCACGGATTTCGCCGATGTCTGTCCGAAGCCGCTCACTCTCTGCTTTTCGTGAACTTGAAGGGGAGAACGAGAAGGTGGCGACGCTTGCGTCGCGTGGCTCAGCATTAAGGAGACGGTGGTGGTGGTGGTGGTGACTATGATGATGGGGGATGGGGTACTGGGCACGACGTATGCCAGCCTGAGCGGCTGCACAGCTGCAGCAAAGCCTCTCTCTCTCTCTCTCTGTCCATACGTCTCTCCGTGAACTTGAAGAGGAGGAAGGGAAAGCGGCGCATAGATGCACCCAGTGAGAGAGTGAGAGGGGCGTGTCTGCTACGCACGTAACGGCCATAAGGAAAGAATGAATAAAAGAGGACACTCCCAAAGAGCGCAGCTTCCACCGTGCTCTAGAATATCCGTGGACCCCAGCGGCCCAATCGTATCTAGCGCACCTAGCGGTGTATGAAAACAACTGGCGCACAGTTTCGGATGCTTCCGGTTCAGGTCTCACTGGCGCAAAGTTTAAATTGCTTACTCGCCGCCCAGTGGATTTCAGCGAACCCAATTAACCGGCACACACTTCTTGTTTCGGTTTCACTGGCACAAATCTCGAGTTGCTCGCGCGTTACCCATGTTTGTCTGTGGCCTGAGGTGTGTAGAATGTCTCATTTAATCCGTTCTGCGAATTTCGTCGTCCCGAAATTATTTTGAATGCAACATGTACAGAAACATGTATAATAGGCAGGCGTGGATTAATAAATCAACAAAGGTTCTTTCTGTCGGGCGCGATTGTCTTCTATTTGGAGCAAGTAGTCATTCAGCATGAAATATTTAATAAAGGGATGGAGTCTAGAGGAACCCTTTTATTTCAAGGCAACATAAGAAACTGAACACAAAATCTGGGCACAAACCAAGGCCAGCATGGCGGAGAAAGGCTCGATAGAAAGGCAACTGTGTTCCTTAAGATAATCAAATTTGAATGGTTATAATAAAAGAGAAAACTCAACACAGAAAAGTCAGCACATCGCTAATGCTTGCAGAAAAGAAAGTAAAAGATGGACATGCTCATAAGTACAGGTAATGATTTGCAGCTGGTACAGAGATTGGAAAATAAACGGTGCTCCAGTGTCGGCAGCCCGTTTCCCTCTTTTATGCACCACTTTGTCACAAGTATGAGCATTGTGTGACCCGTCAATCATCGTTAGCTGTCCAGATATCATGAAGAGAAACGAACTGCAGTCCTTACCGTCCTGCTGTCCCACGGTATGCGGTAGAAAACAATTCGTGGCTTCTTGTGCGCTCTGCCGTTGTTCTGGCACCACGACACAGAGCTGTAGCTGCCGTAGGAAGTGCCGCCGGACGGCATGGGTCTAAAAAATGTCAATGCACGCACGTGTTATTCTGAATTAATAAACCATATCCACAAGTCATAAATATCTTAAACGTTGTTCTGAACGCAGAAGAAAAGTGCTCCGCCATACAGAAACGCTGCCACAATGACACATGTAATATGATTTGTCTGATTTGACTCTAAATAGGAGTTGACGACAGGCGCAGATAAAGTATACCCGAAGTATACCAAGTTCAAGTTCTAGATAACTTTATCGCCGTCGATGTAGAGGCCCCTCCACTCCCACAGTAAGACCCGAAGTATACCAATATGAGCCCTTGATCGAGATTTGAAATACGCGCCTGCGCAAAACAATCTGCCCGCAGTTGTCACAGTGACAAACAGGCTGGGTTTCATAAATGCGCACGACTTTGCCCTTAAGCTGCACCGCGAAATAAGGGCGTGCTTTATACATTCGTGCTCTGGCCCCCCATCCCATCCTCTTACTTTTATAATCAAACTTACATGGGAGCCGCGCTTTAAATGGCGTACTATGCCTTATGGAAACAACCCACTGCGATGACTCTTTATGTCGGTGCTTTCAAGCAGAAAAGCGTGTCTCACCTGTTGTCCAGCAAGCGAAAAATTGTTTGGTGCACCACAGCAATAACGAGCTGACAGAGCAGACGACTTGCATGTTTCTTCAATAAATTACATCTTTATATGTATATTAAAATAGCTATCTTAAAGCATAAGCTAATTATTCAATAACAAGAAAGCTGTTATAATTTAAAAACATTTATTTCCCGTTCGTGCCCTCTGGCGTTGGGTGAGTATACTGGACGCCAGCGTAGTTGTGACGCATTTCCTGAGGCCAGTTTCAGCGGAGTGTCCTCTCTTTACATTTTCTTATCTGTGTGGCAGCCGTCACTGGGCAGCGTTTCACAAGCGTATGTTACTCCAGATGGAGCAGTCGAGTGTCGCTCGCACGTCCTCGACTTCGGCATCTCTCCCCCTCCTTAGCCTTCACGGACAGCAGACGTTCACGTGCGGTGCTCCCTGCATCTCGGCTCCGAGCTGCTCGCCGCGTCGTGAAGCAGCTTGTGCTCACCTCCGCGACTTAACATGGCGCTCGCCCTCAAGCGCATTTCCCTCTCTCTTTCTCTCGGCGGCCACTTTCGATGGAGGCGAAAAGCAAGCAGCCCGTGTGCTGTGTCAGCGCACGTTAAAGAACACCGGGTGGTCGAAATTTCCGGAGTCCTCCACTACAGCGTCTCTTATAGCCTGAGTCGCTTTGGGACATTAAACCCCACAAACCAATCAACCAACCAACCAACCCTCTCTCTTTCTCTCCCCCTATGATCCCACCCCAGACCTTTCGGCCGCAGAACAGTGCATTGTAAAGGGGTACATTATGCCTGCTTTCGCTCATTTCTGAAGGTGTTGTAAGGAAACTGAGGACGCGGCTGCGCCGCGCGTTCCCTTCGCGTCGCAATGCACTGCACTGCGGCGCAGGCTCGAAGTGCTGAAGTATAACGGTTACGAAGGCAGCGAGATCGTGAGTCTACTGATTCTGATATTGCAGCTAAATGGTGCAAGAATCTAGAAGCACAAAGAATGAGGAAACGTGCCGAGCTGCGCAGGAAACTGCTCAAGACATTGAGCGTCGTCGTGAAACGGGTGCCGAAGCGAAGAGGAACAAACGTGCGGTAGAAACTCCAGGACAACGGGCTGCGCGACTGCAAGCGATGGAAGGCTATAGCAGAGATAAGCAGTGCTACGCATTTCGCATTTGATTAACTATGCAAATCGGCCTTGATTTTTTTCCTCGAGCAGCCGGTTTCTTTTTTGTCGTTATTTAGCGTCTGGTCCAACTCGAAACCTGGAAAAGATATAGAATATATGTTTTGAGCTAATTTTAGGGAAATGCGATTTATTTACGAACATACATGGCTTAGCACAGGGGCGCTTGTGCTTTAGATCATGTCTGCATTGCGTCGGGCAATGTATCTCAGGTCGTGCCCACTTATACTGTGCCGCGCTTGCGAGAGTCGAATGGCTTTGCGTGGTTGCCGCCAGATGGTAGCAGCGTACCGCCCCGCGGTCTGATCGACTTTCTCCCAGCGCTTGCCTCGATTACTGAAGTCGAGTGCGGCAGCTGTTCTTATTAAGTTGATTTCGATAACAGTCCTGGTACATGTTTATGTTTCCAGCCGTGTGATCACGGTTTTGTTCAGCCAAGTCTTTGCGTGTTTTTGAATAATTGTATAACTACGCATTGCAAATGTGGGCTCGAAAATCGGTGAGTTTGCTCCTGACGCGGGGTTACGGCGTTCGGCTGCTGAACCCAAGGACGCGGGATCAGCAGTAAGTAGTAGTAAACTTTCTTTTTGTTAGGACACAGATTAAGCTTCAAATCCCGGCGGCCGCTTTTCGTTGGAAGCGAAAAGCAAATCGCCCATTCACTTTGCGATGTCAGTGCACCAGGTTAAAGAATCCCGGGTGGTTGAAATTTTCCGGAGCCCTGCGTCCCTCATAGCCCGAATCGTTTTGGGTCATTAAACCTCATAAACCATACCAAGCAAGCGGCTGACGCGGTTTGCATTGTGACGAGCAGTCATCAGTGATGCGCTGGAATAACGGCGTAAATTCAAAGCGATTGCAGACAGAGCAGGAGGCGGGGGAACTGTGTAAGAAACTTGTGGCGTTTTAGTGACGGCAATCAGTGGAACAGGCCTTGACCTTCGTGGACGTAACGCACGTAGCCGAACTGTTGATTATGAAGCTTAATGTTTTTTATTGTTCTTAGACTAAGTCGGCGAAAGGCACGTTCTCTGGCGCGTAAAGCACAAGTCGGTGGGCACCAAGGAATTCGAGACAAAATGACTGAAAATCTCGCGTACGGTTTGCGGACAGGATGAAGTTGTTTGCAGATGTGAGGTTAGTTTTGACCACAGCTAGGACCTAATTACGAACCATAGGAAAACCTTAGCTATATGTGCGCCGCGACCAAGTGACCATCTCAGAGTTGTTCGCACTAAGGGTGATTATTTGCCCCAAACAGTTCGTATCGTTTGTTGAAATTTTAACTGCATGGAGTTCCATTTGGTATTAGTTCAGTTCAATTGTGTCCGATTCTTCATGACCCTATAAATCATATCACGCCAAGCTGTCCGGTCGCCTACTATATTTCTAATATCACACGGATTCAGCTGCAATGTTTCGACCATGTCCTCTAACCATCGCGTTCGCTGCCTAACCCTTCTACTTGTCCCTTAATCTTTCCCAGCATCAAATTTTTCTCCAGTAACTCTTTTTCTTCGCATGAGATGACCAAAGTATCTGAGCTTCAACTTTAGAATTTGACCCTTTAATGCGTTTATGGTCGCCAGTATCGAGTTTGATCTTCTGTCAATCCGAGAAGCTCTCAAGAGTGTCCGACAGCACCACAATTCAAAAGCTCCAAGTCTTGGGCCATCATCCTTCTTCACAGTCGGAACACTTGCTTCTATACTTCACAACTGGAAAAGCCATAGCACGAATTATTCGAATCTTGGTTGCCAGTGTGATGTCGTTGCTCTTTGCTTGGCGGTCGAAGTTAGCCGTGACTATCTTTCCCAGAAGCATGCGTCTCCTAATTCCGTCACTGCAGTGATCTTCCGAAGTAATCTTGGAGCCCAAGAAGAGGAAATCCGCCATGACTTCCACTCCCTGTCCCTGTACGTTCCAGGACTTGATAGGGCAATATTTCATGATCTTTGTCTTTTTAATGGTCAGTGTTAGAACAAACTTCTCATTCTCTTCATTCACGCGTGTCAGGAGCCTCTTGAATACTATTCACTGTCTGTAATTAAAGTGGTCTCATCTGCATATCTAAGGTTATTGATCCATTTCCCAGCAATCTTCACTCCAGCTGAAGATTCGTCCGGCTCGGCCTTCCTTGTGATGCACTGAGCATATAAGTCAAATAGGCATCTCAATCAGGAACCAGCCAGTAAGACCATGTTCAGTTATTAGTGTAGCCTCTTGTTCTTCAAGCGGATTCTTGAGGAGACCGATGAGGTGAGTAGGAACTTCAATTTTTGGAGAGCTTGCCACAATCTGTCGTGGCTACGTAATCAAATGCTTTCACATAATACATAAAACAGAAGTAGATGGGTCTCCGGTACTCTCGCACTTTTTCCATCATTCAGCGCGGGTTGGCAATCTGGTCTCTATAGTTCCTATTTGCTTGCGAAACCCAACTTGCACGTCTGGTAGCTCCTGATCCACGTACTGCTGGAACCTGGCTTAGAGGATTTTCAGCATCACCTTCCTAGCATAAGAAATAAGTGCGATGGGGCGGTATTTGGAACAATATTTAGCACTGCCTTTTTTTGAAATAGGGACGTAAACTGACCTCCTCCAATCATGTGGCCACTGCAGGGCTATCTAAAATTGTATGTATGCATAACGTTAACTGCATCATCGTTAAGGTTTTTGAGCAACTCGGCTGGAATGCCATCAATTCGAATAGTTTCGTTCTTAGAAAAGCTGGTTAAGGCTCATTCGACTTCTTTGTTCGAGATGTCCGGCTCTTTATCAATGATCACAACTTTCTTACGTTGGGTTTGTACCATACGGGTTCTCCTTGTACAGTTCTTCTTTGTAGTCTAGTCATCTCTTCTTTATCTCAGAGATGCCTTGTTGGTCCTTTATCACGCCCAGCTCAGCATAGAAGCATACTTTGATATCTCAAATTACCTTGTACAGAGCTCTTGTATCCCTCATTAGGTTGTTGTCCTCAACGTCTTTACACTGCATTGCCAGGAAAATTATTCTTATTTCTTCTTGCTATTCTCACAAAATCAGCATTTAGAATCTTGTATCTTTTTCTTTCACCCAAAACCTTTAGCCATCCTCCGTTCCTCAGCTATTTGCAAAGCGTCTTCAGACAACCATTTTGCTTTCTTGCATTTATTTGCCTTTGGTACTATCTCAAATCAACCTCTTGCATACTCTCACGAATATCAGTCTAGATCTCTTCACGCACCCTCTCTTCTAGATCTAATTCTTGCAAGCGATTCCTCACTTCCACAGGATATTCTGATAGAATTTGATCCGGATCACACGTGAATGGCCTCCTAGCGTTCTGCACTTTCTTCATTCGAAGTTTAAATTTGGCAATAAGAAGCTGATGATTGGTACCACAATCAGCTCCAGGCCTTATTTTGTAGCGAAAGCTAAGCTACTGTAGGTTTTCAAGCCGTCGGCGGGGCACCGTGGCAGCGCGGCACCGTGGCAAGAGCTGACAACTTGGGTCTCTCGTTCCACGTGGAACGGTATATCAGAATCAGCCTGCCAGGACCCTGGTATTCACGTTACCTTACATAGGCCACTAAGGCACGTTCATACGGCTTGGTTAAAGCGGGGCCTTATAAGTGGGCTGGTAGCCTACGCTATCGCATCGTACCCCTAAAGGCGGAGCTTAAGCGTCCCCCATATTTAGATGCAATAACAGCCTTTACCACCTCCACCTAAAACGCTGGTGAACTTTGATGCGTTCAACGGAACGCTGGTTGTGTTCGATGCAACGCTCGGTCGCCCGCAATCAAAGGTTTCGCTCCACACTCGGTTCAGCAGCGTTGAACCCGTGTATTTTTTTTTATTACTTGCATAGCGCTTCTGCATCTCTCTTAGCAAATACTGTAATCAATCTGATCCATGTACCGACCATCCGGTGAAGTACATTTGTCAGACGCCTCGTGGTATCGAAGATTGAAAAAGAGTATTTGCTGTGGACAGGTTGTTTCCTTGGCAAAACTCTATTAGCCTCTGCTCAGCTTCATTTGGTATCAAGTTATCTTTCTTTCCTTGCTTTTTATTCGCGGACGCGGCTTGAGCCATGTGATGATAATACAACCCGCGGGTAAAAGATTGGTTCTGTCGAAATAACATGCAAAATAATCAGTGAAAAGGTGTCCCGACCCTGAACGTTACAAGGGGGCCGACGTACTTGGTGTGTCCCTTTTACACAGAGAACATTGTGAGAACTCAGGAACTACTAAAGTAGAGTGATAGAGACGTCGAGCTACTTGATAGGGGTATATTGCAGACTCGTTCTGCCGGATTTCACTCAAAAACTAAGGAGGAGGATGAAAGGAGGGCGGAAGGCAGGGATGTCAACCAGAAATAATTCCGGTTGGCTACCCTCCCAAAACTAAAGTTCTTCCTTAAATGGATGTTGTGAAATTCTCTGAAATCTTGCACATATTAAAGCAGCTGCGATGGAAAGTGGTCTGCCGAAGCAAATGTAGACAACTGCGCACAGTCGTGCGTAGCCCGCTGACTCTAAAGCAAAATTTCCCTGAATACAAGCCAGAATCCCGTAATCCAGTGCCCATGTCGTGCATCGCTGCAGAGCCGAAGAGAAAGAGACCCTATACGGAGCGAAAGGACTTGACGCAAACCGTGTCGCCGCTTGATTAAAGACCATGATTTGGGAAGATTGGACTGCCACGGCGGAGAAAACGGTCGAAATGAAGTTCAAGTCGCTCGTCGGATACTTTCTCCCACGAGCAAACATTATTCACCGACTCAAAATAGAACCCCGCGAGGTCTTCATAGCCTCGCGTTTGCTCGCCTTCTGTGAAAGCATCTTGGGAACGCTGTCATTGGAAGCTCAAAGACAAACAGAAGATGGAGCATTCTCCAAGTTCCTCCGATCGTTTAGGGTGATGAAAGCCCACTTTGTCGGTGTTTGCCACGGAGTGCGTTATAATTTCTTACTGCTATTATATTTTTTCTCGTGCTCGGCTGGGAAAAGAAAACGATGGTTTCCAATTCCTAAAAAGTTAAAACGACAACCGGTATTCTGTGAGGGATGAAAAACGAAATAACTGGAGTAAATAAAAAGAAAGTCCCCGTTTGCATTCCTCCGGGAGGCTCTTAATGACGCCTTTTCTTCTGTTTGCCTTTATTGCTCACCTCCTAAAGACCTTCAACAGGCACCCCAATGTCATGAAGAAATGCAAGGCTGAGCCCACTCTTGTGGCGCTATACGCTCAAGAATTTTTCATATCTTAGAGCAATCTTTTCTCAATCAATCTTGAAGAGGTCGGACGCAGTGTTTAAGAGCAAACACTTGGGATTCCTCGAGATTATTGTTATGCTGAACAGACCGATGAAATAAACTAGACCGGTACGTTAAATAATGCTGCGCTTGACTTAAAACGAACAGAAAAACAAATATGCTGATGAGTTCAGCCTGCGAAAAGCCGTGACTAACTGCGCGCAGCCTTCTTTCGCGAATCGTTCTTGCTGTTCTCACACGATGCTCTTAGATCGGCCTTGAGCTACGCGTCCTTCTAATTTATGCCAAAACATGTCCACCGTTTATTAAATCTAGGGAGGCCGGGTAATTGCTCCAATATGAGCGTCGACATAGGCTAGTTAGTGCCTAAGCATTCTGGTTTTTTGCGCTTGTCCTACCTCGTTCCTTTTGTGTCGTGTTTTTCGCGCAAAAAGAAAAAAAAAGAAAAACAGAATGCTATATTCTAACATTGCTCCTGCGTGCGTGTTTTGCGTGTCGAGACGGTAAATCAAGTTGCTGACACCCTCCTTGATCGATCAGCAGATATGGATTGCTTTCTTGTGTAGGACACGTTTATTTGTTTTATTTTATATCTTGAGAGTTTTACAATAAAGGACATGGAATCGCGCTTTCGGTTTCCAGCCATAGCGGCCTCGTCTTTGTGATGGACGCAGATCCAAATCACTCATTAACGCCCAATCAGGTGAAGTCTAAGAATCCCAAGCCTGCCCGCTATAAGCTTCACATTTTGGAGCTACATCTCCGCCTATAATAACCCATTGAAGTTTAGCTAGCTTTCTTGGACTATACTTTCAATTGGGAGAGCAGCTATGTGATGCTGCTACGATGAACATATTTATGGGAATAGTTTACTGTTCCAAATCATGGCAAACTACCACTTTTATAGTCTGTCCTGCATTCCCACCCAGTAGTTCATACCGCCGTATAAAGACCAATAAGACTCGCTTTTGAATAAATAACATAAAACTACAAATTACCCGAGAGCGGATCCGCGGAAATGCAGTTTGTTAGTAAACCACTATCTAAAGACGACTCTAAAATATATTAGTGAGAGATAAGAGTTGAGTAACGCAAGAAAATGTTTTCCGGAACCCGTGCTTACAGGAGCTCAAGAAAAAGTTGAAGAAGAAGCGAGGTTAGAATATTTAATGTGCTCTTGAAGTTTGCAAGGAATGGTTTGGTTTGCGGGGTTTCACATCCCAAAGCGACTCAGGCTATGAGAGACGCCTTTGGAAGGAATGCTAGTTAATGAAATTGGTCTGTAGTTAAGGGGAGAATTCGGATTACCTTGTTTGAAGAGTGGTACCCACCCTCGCTACCTTCCAGTCAGCTGGCATTGTGGCGTGTTTGTCAGACTTGGGGAAGAGGTGCGCTAAATATATGCTGGAATAAACACAAGTGTTCTTCAAAAACTTCGAATTAATGTTGTCGGCACAGCAACTGGATGATAACTTGAGGGTCTGGATTAGCATCACAATACCAGCAAAATCGATGACAATGGGGTCCATCGGAAATAAGTCGTACTTAAGCACTTCTGGAGCAACATGGAAGGAACTATCAGAAAACGATTTTGCAAATGCAAGGTTTAAGGCAGTACAACATTATTCACTTGTCATTGTATTCCCAGCACTATCAGAAAGTTGAATGACTGTTCGTTCTTTGGGCCTGATAATGTTCCAGACCTGAGATGGATTAGTAGATGGAGTGATGACAGTGCGTTATTTAGGAATACGCGCTTGGCTTCTTTGATAGCTAGTCGGTAAGTTCGGAGAATATCGCCGTGTGCGGACCAATGTTCCGCAGTTTTTGCACGTTTTGTAAAGCAAAAGAAGCGCTTCTTCTTATTCAAAAGTCGTTTCATAGCGACGGCAAACCACGGTGATCAGGATTTTTTTTTTATTCGGCGCATTGGGACGCACTTGGCGACTAGCGACGAAACTGTATTTTTAAATAAAGCCCAATTTTTGTCAACAGTTCTCTCGAAGGGAGGTAGGCATGCAGTTATCTATATGCTAGTTCGCTGTTTATTGATGTGCAGTCACCCCTGTACTAATATGTAATTATCTTGATGGTAATCACTTTTTTAGTAGTAAGTGTTGTTATTTCGAAGGGAATAAGGCACTCGAGCTGGGCATGTATAAGTTACACGATGTAGAAGATCAGGAGCAGGGGTATAAGAATTAGGCCTAACAGGTTATATGTACCAAACTCAAACCTTGTAGGCTCTGGAACTAGCTGTGTAAGGTTAAAGTGCATGTATATGTTCAAAAAAAATTGGCTGACTGCGGAAGTATCTTTGACAGTTGAAAATAGACCGGACCAATCTATTTGGGGAAAATTAAAATCAGATAACAGAAATAAAGGCACTGAAGGGAATTGTGTAACCAAAATATTCAATACATCGTTCAAGTTATCACAAAAAGATGGTGCCGCATTCGGCGGCCTATACCACACACAGAATAATGCCCTTTTGTAGTGAAGGTTTATGCGGACACAAAGCATTTCGAAGGCAGTATAAGGACAATGACGATGTCTGATACGAGGTAATTGGCAACAACAATCAGTACACCACCTCCGTGTTTTGCGGTCCTATCTAGGCGGTAGATGGTGGAATTTCCTTCACAGTCAAGCTATTCGGTATGGCTTATAACGTTTGAAAGCAAAGTTTCCATTAACACCACCACATCGGCAACGCATGCATCGATTACAGACGATAGACCATGGCGTGTGCTAACAATACTCCGGATGTTTGTGAACAGAAACAATAGATTCTTACGGACTACATTAGAGGCCTGTTTTTGGGCTAGGATATGAGACGTATGAGACAGCTCTTTCGGTCACCAGTGAGAGATCTGGCCAACAGTAGTTATTACGACAGCGCGACAAGAAGGCGCGGCCGGAGATGCCCTGTATAAGAAATCCCTCCAGGAAGACAGCCGAGTAATTCAGTGAAGTTTTTTTTTTTATCTCTTGCACCTATTTCTTTCCAGAAAGCAAGATCCGAATTACGTTAAAGTTTCATGTTCAGAAGTTCGGCAGGTGAACGTTTCGTGGCAGTCAGTAATGCGCCACCGAAATTAGCTGATTTAGTGATGAGAGCAGTTCAATGGCTAAACTTGCGATACAAAATATGAGGCGTTAACATCGGTAGGCAGTCCTTAAGCTAACCAGTCGAGGAAGAGCAAAGTTCACATTCATTCGTAAAGCTTTATTCACAACGATCACCTGAGGCTTAGAGGTGAAGTGCGTGGGCGAGGTGAAGGTGAGGGCACCAGACTCCGAAATTAAGTCTAGCAGGGCACTAAGCTTACGCTTGGCGTCGGTACTGGGGGCTTTCCACTTTTCGTATGTCTGGATGTAGTGAGCATAGGTGTAGCGGGTGCAGAGACTCGCTGTACCAAGGCAGGTCCAGATCGAGTGCTGCAGATCAGCGGAGTCAGCAGGGCAGTTGGGGCCGTCTATCCTGGTTCGGCGCCATGGGTTGAGGATGTCCGGTGCGCACTCACAAGATGCGACGAAGTGCAATAGAGAGGCAGAAAGGAAGTAGCAGGGGCAATAGATGGCGCGGGAGACAAACTGGCATACAGAAAATGGCATGCATGTTCTAGTAGGCTGTAAAGCTGTGCATCGATGTATCCAAATGGACATATAGAGCCTCCCAGTAGTTTTGCGTTTTGGGGATAGTTAAAACAAAGTTAACACATCAAAGGCAGAGACGAGAGAGAGAAAACTAGACTACTGTTGGCACAAAAGAAGAATGGAAGTCGCGAACCATCCCAGAAATCAGGATAATATAACTTAGAAATTTGAAATTGGCTTAAGATGGGATAAAACACAAATAAATAACTCAGAGTAAAAAAGAAGACAGTACAGAATAAATAAAACAGGAATTTAGTTACCTAGGCAGGGCTGCGCTTGCCACCGCCCCATTTAGAAGCGAGGCCAGTAATTTCTAGCTCAGGTTGGACAACCTGCCAGGCTTTGAAAAGATTTAGGCCGACGGGCCAACAAGCGAGAAAGGGGCAAAATTGAGCAACAGAGCACTATGACTCGTTTGTATCAGGAGCGCTGGCGAAAAACATCAGCTTCTGCCCTTACATTTATCTTGAATTTCCGGCTATAATCGACAATGTGTAGAGCTAAGTCCTTTGATACGGATGCTCAGGATAATATTGTCATGGATAGCAGTTCTAGACTTCACGAAAAAGAGTGGCGAGGCTTTATGAGCAAGCAGCGTTCCGCCAACAGCGGGCGAACCCACTTCAACGTCCTTTTCCTTCAGGCCTACCTGAGAACACCAGGAACACTAGGTGGCAATATGTATCAGATCACTTTGCACGTTAGAACATCGAGTACCTAATGCTGTTTGCGATTATTGGCCCTCCTTAAAAGTGGTTATTGTATAGCTCTTTGTCAGGTCTACTGGGAGGTAACAGACCTTTACGGGATATTTGTTTTTTTGCTCTTTTCTACGCGGCACAGGGCTGGACTCCCGACTATAAGAAGAACCTTTATTGTCGCTGGCGGACTAAACCGCTACGTCCATTATGATTACTTATTGTTCCATTCAATCACCATTGGCGCATTGCTTACTATATGGTACCCAATCTTACCGAATCTTTCCAACTTCATGGCTGTTCCTCTCTAACTGCCCTTCCTAAACAGACCATGGGAAACTTGCAGTGCCTTAAATACAAAATACCAATACCTTTAATTTATTAAAATTCGGTTCATTTTAATTTTCCCACATCATCGTTCAAAGACCTCCTGTTATTGTATGTGGTTTCTACATAATATTGTATTCCCATGTTGAATTTTTACTATTGTTTTACTAATTAATGCTCCGAGGAATGCATGCGTATAAATTTATATAGTGCTATATTAACATCTTTAATACTTAAAAAAATGGGATGCTAAAGGAAACGTTGTTTTGACAAATACTCATTGCTTTGTAGTGCGTTTGTTGCTGCTCTGTAAGCCAGCAGTGCCTGCGTGCATCTGTGCATTGCGTGCGTGTGTTTGTGTCAGAGTTGGAGGCTTACAAAAAAACCTTCATTTTTCTTCCGCTTAGGTCTCAGTGCATTCTTATCACTAAACGCTCATCAGCCATGACCAGCGGAAGAACATGAGCATATATTTGCTGGTGGAACTAGGATGCATGATGTGAGCGTACGTTAATGAATCTAAGGGGATCAAAATTTCCGGAGCTCCGCCTCTCATAGGCTTTGTCGCTTTGGGACGTTAAATCCTATAAACCAAACCGAACACTCACAGTGTGTGTGCGTGTGTGTGGTTGGTTTATATATGGTCTAAAAGCCCCAAAGCTATTCATGCTACGTAGTGAAGTCTCCGAAAGTTCGACCACCCTTGGTTCCTTAATGTGCATACACCGCACCGAACAGGAGCACATGTGTGCGTGTCAGAGCGATAAAAAATTTTGGGACTTCTTAACTCACCTTCAAAGGCAATGCGATAGCGCTGTGTTCGAATCCATTGCGCACATATGTAAGATGGTGAATGCGATATGTGATGCACAGCGCGCGACTGAGTGGCAGTAAAACATGCGGCGCGATCGACGGCAGCGATACTTATGAGGTTCCGGGCTCGCTTACCACGAAACTATATCGCAAACACGCTTGGATAGCTACGATCAAATTTCGCATTAAGGAGTACCGTAATCGTTGTAGAATTTTTCTCTGGGAGGTCAGTCACCCTCAAGGTCAGACAAACAGCAAGATTATTCGTTGAGTTTGGCCGTGTTTAGTTCTTTCGTACTAAAACGCAACTACGACTTAAAAGCAACTACTGTGGCGCCCTGAGAAGAGCTTTGACCGATGTTCACTTCTCTGAACATAAAAGCTGCACGCATTATATGTCGAGGTTGCCGCGCGTGCGAGGGTCGTTAAACGCATTGTTCCCCATCCGCGGCACTGTATTGTCCTTACAGTTCATTGTCTGAATTGCCACTGAGGATTATTGACAGTAGTCTTATTTGGCTAGCTGGTGACTTAATTCGTGCTTACCGATAAGCCACCCGCACAAGTGAGCGTCATTGAAAGCTAAGGGGAGAACTTAAGTGAGCGATACAAAATACCAGAGTTGAGTTGTGTGGTGTTTAGATGCAGACGTTGTTGCCTTTACAATAGTGCTGTGAACACCACCTGCTCCTGCATGTTGGAAAAAAAAGCCCACTTATCAAATTGTTTCAGATCGTGTGACTAGTGGGAAGAGGAGAGTGAAGCGGTTAGTGTACTTTAGAACTTCCGAAAACAAGGGAGCGGTACCGGACAATACACTAGCTCTTTTAGGCAACAGACCAGTGCGAGTCTTTCAATCGCGGACTCACTTTCTTAGGCACAGTAGCAAGATTAGAGTATTATCCTCTTTCACAGGCACTGAACATAGTATAAAATTACGCACTGTTTCCTTAGCTTGGCACTGCTTATTCCGCTGGGGCTTTTTCTCCTTGCGTTGGTATAACCGTCACCTTATCTGGCTCAGTAGAAATTAGCGAATTCTCTTTCGGCCTCTCTCCCGCCGTTCGGCAACAGTAATGTTTTCAGTCTTTTCTTTCGCTTGCCCATTGCGATGTTTACAACATTTATCGCGCATTATGTTCTATACACTTATGAGAAAGTTTCTTTATTGAACATAGTTAGCGGTGCGTTGGTTGAGACCGTGCTCGCCATATACCATAAATAACTACCTGTTTCACGCATCTGTAGAAATGTGACAATCGTGTTGCACTGAGGCTCAAGCGATTGAAAACGGTGATGCACACCAAACAAACAAAAATCTCTGCTTTTGCACATAGTAGTTTACTCTATGGTTTCAGCTTTATTTGTGCCGTGGGGGGCACGCTTGACCACTAAAGTGTTATGAGGTGAAAGCGTCTATCGCGCGGTCGTCCGAAGTCCTCCACTACGGCACCTCTTACTCCGTTTTCGCTCCCATCTTCGCGATGACGCGATAGCGTAAGCTACCAGCCAACATATACAGCCCCGATTTATTACCGAGCCGTGTAAAAGTGACCGCGTGGCCTAGGGATAACGTGAATGCAAGAGTTTCGGCAGGCTGATTCTGATATCACCCTCCCATTTCAAAAAAGAGGCTTGAGTTGGCAGCTCCTGCTACCAAACGTAATGTCAGGAAGCGCTACGTCCAGTTAGTGCTCGGCCATGCCAGCTACCGCCTCCCATAACTTCTTTCTTCGCTCTTCCGACAGGCACGGCAAAATGGCGAGACCGTGGCCAATGTGGCTCTCGCTACAATAAAATAAAAAAATGAAATGTGAGGATTTCGGCAGCGTGCCTCACAGGGCCAGATGTAAGGAACGAAGCGTACATATGCGTCAACCGAGTCTCCTGCCTACATATGTATGTATTTTTGCGCACATATAGACATATACTGCAGATAGTCCGGTGTCATTCGCCGGTGGCTAAGTGGTTAATGCGCTCGACTACTGAGCCCTAGGACCTGGGTTCCGTCCCGACCACAGCGGCTATATTTCGATGGAGACAAACAAGGTAACCGTGTACTTTGCAATGTCAGTGCACGTTAATGAATCGTAGGTAGTCGAATTTATTCGTACCCTTCATAATAGCCTGAGTCATTTGAACGCCAAACCTCACAAATGAAAACCATCAAAACATACTCTGCGGCGTCATATTTGATCGATAAGAATGGTGACGTAGTTGCAGAAATGCAAATAATAATTTCGCGTTTCGTCCTGTTGTCTTGTTTACTACGATTCAAGATACATGCAGAAGGCGCAACTGCCAACTAGAGAATTTATTTTTGTTATCTAAGGCTGATTTATCAAAGCTCACTGTTTCCTCGGCTCTACATGGGTGGTTTAAGTATGAAAAGAAACAATGCAAGTACGCTTCGTTTTCGTCCTCAGCGCAAGAAGGCGAACCGTATAGCAATATTATTTTATGCGTCATGCACAAGCGCTTTCTTTCCTCGTATAGAAAAAAAAAACATTAACGTGAAAGGGCGGATTGTGCTGCTTGTATAGTTACAGTCAGGCAGGTAACTTACCGCCTTCGCGCATTTGCGTACTCGCTGATACCGCGACGCCGACGAAGAAACATCCTCTCGAAGTTACAAATGGTTCGCGACTCCGAACCAACCTGCAGCACTTTCGGCCACCGCAAGCAGCACGCATATTATGATAGCTCACGTGCGCTAAGGTCACCCGTCCGCGTGCATGCAGGAGCGGATCCCCTCAACAACTCATGCCAAAGGCTGTGTCGCCGGGGGGCTTCACTCCTACGGCCAGGAATCCGCTTGCTTGACGTTGATAAGGTGACCCTTCCCCGCTCCCGGGCAGTGAGAGCGGAGTCTGCGCGCGAGATGAGAAGGTCGCAGCGTTTCAATAAAAGAATGAGCTTCTCTCTAATCTCGTTACCTGGGACACGGAATCACTATCGCGCCAGCCCCTACCTTCTCGATATTACCTTTGGATTCGCCTCCTCGCACGCACTGTTGGCACGCTGGTTGATTCGCTGCTGTTCGCGCCCTGGCTTGCAGACAGACGATCCGGCCGTCTCGTTTGTGTGGCGGCCTTTATTAGCTTCGTTCGCCGTAGATGAGGAATGCCTGCGACTGTGTGACCGGCTGCAGTGAATCGTGCGCCTGCGGATACCTTTCGGGGCTTTTCGTGAAGGCCTCCGGATGATGCGAGGGTCATTGTGAGGCCTCCGTGTGGATTTGTGCTATCCCTTTCGTCTGGCGTGAGAATCAACAGAGCAAGCTCGCTCCAACGTGTATGTGCAGCCTTCACGTCAGTCAAATTGTGGATGTTTGCTGATGTCGTCAGCTCCGGCACACTTCCAGTGGCAGAATGCAGAGGATCCTTGTCTCGCAGTGATTGAGATCAGAGTCTACAGAGCACTCACTTCGACTACTCGCGCCAGAGTTCACCGCGGCCGACCGTAAAGCTTTCGTCGTTCATAGACTTGGCAAGTTTGCCCTGACGACGACACAGCCTGGGACATAGTATCGCAAACGACGCGAGGTTTGGTGGCTGAGCTTATGCCGATTAGGGAACAGCGCTCACCGAGCCTATGCTCGCTGCCAGAAGTAGCGCTGAGCGCTAATTCGCTGAACGATTTGGCAGACGGGGCTCTCCGCAAACGAGGGCCCGCTCACAGCGTCAGCGAGGACACACTGAAGCATCGGGAATACCCCGAGTCACTCGCACTTGCATACGTACCGGAGCAAATAGAGGGGTTGTGCCCGTACGATATTGTTACTCACCGCTCCGAGCGTTATCGCGCTGGGTCCGCTGCCTGCCGACAGCTGTCCACGAAGGACAATCTGCGGACATCTACCTGGAACAGGGCTATCCGGGCTCTCATGCCCCTGAAGCGAGCCGAGACATCGATGGCTCTCGGGCGGCGCAAGTACTCGCTCGATTTTACCGATGGCCTGGATGCCTCTACAATGGCGGCGGCGGTGGCTAGTAACGGCTTGGCTACTCTGCCCCGAGTGAAGAAGTCCCAGGAGGACCTCACTAAGAGAAGCTGGATAGACATGGGCGTCGTTCTGAGGAGGAAAATATCGGGTCGGCTGAAGCGCACGCCCTCACTGCCAGTCATGGAGATCGGAAGAACGCGCTGGGTTGCTGATGATGACGTAAGTGTTGCGCTCTGCTCGAAGTTCTAGGGGCGCATTTACGGTGCTTTTCCATATGCCAGACCGCTCGAGTATTCGCGCAGCCAGCATATCAGCTGTAACTTTGTAGTTCGTTGTACCTTATCTCTTCCACAGTCCCTTGTGGAGACATCAATAGAGGCGCACAAAATCAAAGGTGCTATTTGAAAACACTGTAACGACATACCTTACACGAGAAAATTCTATAACTGAAGCTCGGTGAAAAAAAAAAATGAAATGATAAACTACGAAGCAACCAAGGCGCTCGATAGTGCAAGAAATATCACTTCAAATTTCAATTGCTTTTAAATAATTTCTTTTCTATACATATATGTGGGGCTCCTCTTTGTTTAAACCAATGTTGATATAAGACATAATTATAAAAAGTGTGATTTTTCCAAATTTTCTCCTGACAACTTTTAATATTGGCCAATTAAGTTCACTTTCTCCTTTCCCCTTGCTTCTCATCTCCCCCTCACCTTTTTCACGTGCTAGCCCATAATCCCTACTCATGTCGCTTCGAAAAGTGATACAAGCATTTACAAGCATCTGCATACAGGACGACGAAGGTCAAAGTACAGGCACCCTAGTTAGCGGAGGTGATGTCCAGAGCTCCTCACAGTCACACTGCGACCGGTTCTGCGTATACTGGTAATGCCACCGAAAAGAGCAGGAGATAAATGAAGCTTCTTTGGAATGTCTAACTGCGAAGCCACAGTGTTATCAAACTGAATCATCGCACTTTTTTTTAACAGAGCTGTTAGTATTGGGGTCGTATCACAGTACTAAACATGAGCCATACCAGAATTAACTGAGCAACACTTGAGCGGCAGTTTGTAGAGCACCATCTTGGGGTGGCTGAGGAAGCGAGCTGTACCTTCTTTTCATGCAAGCTGGTTTCGCGCTAAGGAGTAAAGTTTATCTTATCCCCTGCTTGAAACTTGACAGGGCCATGCCTCTCACAAAAGCTAGTTGGAAAAAAGAAAAGCTAGCGTTCTCCTAATTTGTACTTGCCATAGTTTTCGTATTGTCGCAAAAACAATCGCATATGACTACGTGAAACCCAGATAGCTCATACTATAACGAAAAAAAAAAAAGAAAAGCGTGAGCACACTCATTACTGTTATCTTTCGCGTGCATTATCAGGGCCGTGAAGCCCTGTGACCTCGATTCGCAGCCAGTTGAGCCAAGCTTTTTCTTTCTTTTTTTTTTTTTTTTTTTCCTCTGGACAAGCCGGAGCTCATTTGAGTGCTCTGTAAAGGATGTTTTTATTCTGTTCTTGTTTTGCGGTAACTTGCTAAAGCCAAGTGGCTTGTTGGGCGAGTTTGTTGGACATTGTTAAAACAGCGCCAGAAACACAGACAGATAGAAACACGGACAATGTGTGTTGGTCTTTCTGTCTGTCCGTGTTTCTAGCGCTGTTCTAACGTAATTGCTGAAGCCCTAAATTATTGTGGATTGAAAGAGAGAGAGAGATCAAATGCTTGCGTGTCTAGAAAAAGATGGCCTGTTTGTCCGCTTAAGCCTTCATCATCACGTGCGCTGAGCTCGTCACGTCGGCAGCGGCACGATTATTTATCCCGACACTGTTCGTGTGTGGACACCGCCCACCATGCCGGCGCACGAGCGTAGCGTGTTTGCTTTCGAGACGCACGCATCGCAACGCTCATCTATTTTCCCTCGTCCAGGATGTTATACAAGTAGAGTATGAGCGAGCGAAGCAATGTCTTATAGCGGCACGCGTTCATTTATTTCGGCCACCATAAGCTGTATTACCTTCGTCTCACAACTGTTCCTTTCTTCCCTCAATTCGTGTCAATTTTTTTAACCTTGTTGTACAGCGTGTTGACAATACACGTGCGTGCACCTGAGCACATGTTGACCTTCTCTACCTGTCTAGAAACTAGCCGGAATTTTATTTATGGTGTCTGTAGCCAGCCGTCGTGTTTCTCTGCGACCGCTCTTTGTGTTTCATCTGTCACTATTTTGCGAAGCTTCTAACCGTTTAACTGCACGGTTATCATCAGCCATATAGATAGCTATTTACGCGGCCTTATCCTCTTCAATTTTTCTGAAATGATTACTTTATACGAAGTTAACCTCGCGTTAATACGGGGCGCAACGTTGTTTCTGTAACCGGATACTCTGAGAAGCGCATTGAAATTGATTGCCATATCCTCCTGCCGAGTTTTCTCTCACTTCACTCAAGTACTCCTGTCCATACAATTAGGCTTCCAGAGATGCTGGGAGACTATCTTACGCAATTGATTGGTTCTATTCGCTTACAAGCCTGGTCACGTGGTCTATTTCGTAACTCCAGTTTACTGCATAGGTTTACGTGGTAACGTTTTTATTACGCGCCCCTTCGAATTATCCGATTCTACGTTAATATTTAAAGGAGGCGGTTAAAGTACCATAAAACTATTGTACACCTTTCTTTCGAAACCTATTGACTGCACGTAAAAAGAGTGTGTTCACGTCGCCGTTAATATTCTTGTTCACTTCGCTTCCTAAGGTTCTCGTTCCGCGACTTCCCCCTCACTTTGTCGTTTTACGTCACCCCTACATAAGGTGACGCATTTTCTCCATGTCGGCAACGTTTCCGGGTCGGACACGTGAGACACGTTTTTTTTTCTTTCTCTTTAACGGTCTGCCTATCTGCACGCCCGCTTCGCATGCCTTTCCACGGCATAGTTGCATGTCTCTGACAAGAGACAATTGTTCCGGGACGCTAAGTGTGGTGTCAGACTCTTCATAATAATGAGTAACCTGTAAATACTGCTTGATAATGTGCTTTTCTCAGTTTATTTTGAATTCACCCCATCTTGTTCTTGTAGATGACCGCCTCTTCATGTTGAGGCATTTTCACGCGATAGCGCCGCAGCTCGTTCCGCCGAAAAGTCGCCGCCGCTGACTGTGGGCGGGGAAAATAGGGAGGACACTTAAGCCCCGCCTTTAGGTCTATTCAGAGAGCCATTTGCCAGTTACCCTTGTTATTCCTCTTTAGCGTGCATGCATTTTTCTATAAGCGAGGGTGGGCACTTAAGCCGCGCTATCGCGTCCACTTTTAATGTGAAGCTTAAGCGTGCCCGTAATTTTTGTCTTATTGCTTTTAGTCGTTTATTCTTACAAGCTCCATATACATGTAGCGCCTCCTGAGCGATCCTCCCTGCGGTGGTTGCCCCGCCGGGGTGGCGCTGTGGTTACGGCGCTCGACTACTGTTCCAAGGGCGCGGGATCGAATCCCGGCCTCGGCGGCCGCTTTTCGATGGAGGCGAAAAGCAAGGCGCCCGTGTGCTGCGCGATGTCAGAGCACGTTAAAAATCCCCAGGTGGTCGAAATTTCCGGAGTCCTCCACTACGGCGTCTCTCATAGCCTGAGTCGCTTTGGGACGTTAAACCCCACAAACCAACCAACCTGCGGTGGTTGCGGAGAGGTATTATCTGTGACAGCGAAAATGATCCAAGTTCCTTACAATGAGATACGATGCAATACTACGAAATATAATACAACATAGTTTTTTTTTTTTTTTATGCGCGTTGTGTTGCTGCACAGCTCAAGCACGCCGCTCTCGATGGTTTACCTTACCCTTCACGGATGCACTGCCATCAAGTAAAATTCGTAATGAAAAATGCATCTGCATAACTTCGGTGCCGTTTTCGCTCATGCGCACGACGCACATGGTTTGCACTATGAACTCGTCGTTTTCCGTTCAGCTGCCAAAGCCGTCCACGGCGGTGACAAGTAGGCGTATAGTGTACGTCAGCTATTTGGACGTGTGCAAGCTGAAAATGGGCGCACTTAATGAGATACGTACGTAACAGCCGTATATATAGGCCCAACTTAATGTATCGCCCGAAATGTTCGGGGGTAACGCTTTAAACTTTGTTGCTTCAAGTCCTCTTCGCTGCTTATTCACCATCGGTTTCCGGTCTGTTTGTCTTTTCTTGTTTTTTTTTTTCTTATAAGAAAGCCTTAAATGTTACCGTACTGGCACAGGGCCGGAAAGAGGAAATTATATAGATATGCTCCTGTGGTCTGTTTTTCCGATGGCAAAAACTAAAAAAAGAAAAAAACCTATAAATTAAGCTTTCTGAAGGTTGCACGGAGTTTCTAACATGAACGATGTGAGGGCATTCATTTGTTTGGGAATGAGTATTCTGAATGTAGATGCCGTCGAAAAGGAAAATAACCTTTGAGGGCTTCTTGTCCCTATCTAAGGCTTTTTAATTTACACAAACACGTACCTAACATGGTTAGAGTAACGAACAGCTGATTTTAACTGAACTCTGAGGCAATTAACCTGTGCTGTTAGGTTGGCTAGCTTGACGAAAGCAAGATAACAATTTTTAATTTTGCAAACTCCAACGGTAAGTTTACCAGTTTGAGATCGTGTTTTGTTAAACACTGTGTACGTGAATACGCATAAATAATAACCGAGCGTACCGCGCTTTTGAAACGTCGACAGTTAAGAGCCTTGTGTATTTACCCACGCGCACAGAACCGTATTCGAGGTTTCGAGCTGCAAGTTACGTAGTATATCCCGTTGCTCACGCAGACTTTCATGTAATTATTGGGACTAAGCGGTCTTACTACTGATTGATGGCGCTTCTATAAAGCGGTTGCATTTCATCTCTTATAGATGGCGTAATAAGCCAGTGGAGGGCTTCCTTTGATTCACATCGACTAACTGCATGCGGTTCCTTGCAACGCAACAAAGCCTTGTTACTCGCGGTCCGCTTCTTTGTTTCGCCTCCAATAAAGCGCAATCCGTGTGCTGCATCCAATCTTGATGTTCACTCAGATCCCTCACATTTAATCTGTTGTTGCTTTCATAACTGCCTGTCGGACTGCTTTGTAGTTACGCCTTTGACGGAGCACAAACTGCAATAACCGGGACCCGGAAATCTGGTCGGGCTACTATCTGACTGTACAAAATTAAGCTCGGTCTTCCAACTGCAATACTGTTGCAGAACTCAGGCCGACGTGCCAGGCTCGAATGGGTGTACCAGATGCTTTCAGGACAGCTCTTGAATATAAGGGAGAGTCTTAGCAACTTGACCGACGCGCAGTGTGACGAAATTTTCGTTCGAGTGTTTGCTTGCCTCGAGAAACTCAGCGACTAGATTTCGCGGGCCTCACCGCGGTCATTTCGTTAATAACGCGACACGAGGAAGCCAGCTAAGTCGAAAACGAGACAATCGCATGGGCGCTCGATTGCATGAACATTAGAGGCAGACGACGAGAAAAAAAAATAAAACCGCAGGAGCAGATGAATGGCAGCCACAGATATAACCTGAAACTTTAGGCATAAAACAGAAGTGCACAAAGTAAGTGTCAAGACCGCACCTTGAAGTTATTGTAATGTAGGTTCTCCGGTGCTGCTGGAGTCATTAGACGGGGCTAATTTGATTGTTTTCGAGGCTCGCTTAACAAAAGAGTGATTTCCGGGGGCCCGTCTTTCAGGCGCTTTCTGTGCTCTTCGTTATCGTGTGTTTGTCGTCGCCGCCGGTCCTCGCATTCCAGCGGCCGCAATCGTGCCCCGAGAATCGGCGAGGCCTTTTGTTTCCTCTTCGGCTTCCCTCTCAGCCATTGGAGCGAAACGAAGGCAGGCTTTAAAGTCTTCCTGGCTCGGCTTTTAATTCGCGAAGAGCCCAGACTAAAACCACCGAGAAAGAAACATAAGCCGTTTTCCAGAGGGGGCAGCTTCAGTTCTCACGTTTTCGTTGAGTTTCTCTTGCAGAAGGAGTGGAGAAAAACGTTAGGAGGAGGAGTCTGTTTCACTTTTCTTCGCGGCTCGTTTCCTTCGCTTCCTCTGCATTAGAAGAGCACCTTTCTACCCGTTTCTTTCAAATGGGCGCTGAGTAGCGGCGATTGACATCACTTGGTGTCTCTTCTTCCGATTGTGCTCCGACAGTCGTGCGTGGGGGTCAGCAGCAGCTTGGTTACTGTGCACAGCTCGAGTACACACCAGTTCGAGTTGAGCTGGTTCGTACCATGAGGGCTTACCGTGGGGTAGCGAGAGTGCGATTTTGAAAAATATGGAGGTTTCTCTTTACTTCGCCAAGAAAACATGCTGATTTTCTTTTTTATTTCGTCTTTCGTCACCAGAATGCGCAACGCACGTAAGAAGCCTTCGAGCAGAAAATTATTTTCTTTCCTACCGAATAACTATTCTCTTCATCGTTCGTTCGTTTCTTCACTTGCTCACGCTCTCTCACTCGCTCACTCCCTTAGCTCACAAGTCCTCCCTTTCTCTGCCAGTGACACCTGCAGACAATGTAGGTTGCACGTGACTCGCTACGGCTATCGTTTTGCAACGCAGACATGAGAAGGATGTCCCTGTGTTTATTTTCGCTGCTGACTTGAAACCATACGGAAGCAGGGTTTTTTTGGGGCCGCATCTTGTTCAGTTTGTATCGCCCGCACGGGAACCGCCTTATCTGTTTTCTGCTTAACCTACTTGAAGCTGTCATAGCAGCCTGGAATTCATCTCGGAGCACAACGCCCAAACGCTGAGCTCCAAGTGCATGGCCTGGATGCCACAACCGAAAGCCTGACGGCCGCACGCTTCGTAATTTTCTTTACGTTCAGTCTTCTTATCAAGTTTTCTGCACACCATGCGCGGCCCCAATCGCGGTCTCAGAGCTATCAGAATGCAAATAATGTTGCGTGCCTGAACGCGCTTTGCGCTTTCTAATTCCGGTTTACAATATCACATCATAATATTTGAAGATCTGCTGGTCTCTGTAGCCTGCCTCCGCGACTTTTCCAATCCGTAGCAATCGTGCATGATTCACGCTACGTAGTGGAAAACCAAAATGTCGCAGGGACGCTCATTTTTAGACACCTAACTGTTCTATCGTTTCTGCACATGCATATGGATGCACATGCATCCATCTCCGAAAACACGTATGCCGGCAACCGCTCAATATAAGCCAGCTCTATGCGGCAGCGTCGAGCTTTAAGCGTCTTACAAATGCTTGAAACGAGACACAGTATCTGCTCCGCGCCCGTGTGCACCGTACACGCATTCGATCTCAGCGCTTTTTTTTCTTCTTAGCGGAGGAGTTAAAAGCACTGAACTAGTTTCAGAACTCTGCCTGGGATCTCAAACGCCCACCTTCTTTTGGAAAAGTGGCGCTTTTTTCCTCGCTATAATTTTATTTGACTGCATCTGGAGCCGAAGATAGTGCACCAGGAACGTTCCAAGCTTAAAAAGTTTCTCTTTCCTATGCATGACCGCTGCAGGAACCTGCGATCCGCACTGCGTAAACATCAGGCGTCGGTTGGTACGATGCGCGAGCAATAGAAGCCCCATCTCGCGAAAGCCGGCGTCATTCATTTCACACAGTCACCAGGTAATTTGTGCAGGAAATAAGAACTTACCAAGCTTATAACATCGAGTGCAATTGAAACCTGCGACGGCGGGAGAAGACCTGCTTCGATGACCGCTCAACGGCAGTATTTTTAAAACGTTACTCCTTCCATCCACAAACCTTAAGGTCAATGAATTATGCAGTTGTGACCTTGAACGCTCGCGCTGTTCAGCAAACATCGTCGTCTTTGTCGTCGTGCCCAGGCACGAGGGCAATGTGCTATCGCCGCTGCAGATCACGCTTCGTCTCCGTCACGCCTGCTCCGGTTCCTTACGGAAAACAATTTACATGAGTTTCTATATTATGCCTTATGGCAAGCTTGCGTAAAAAAAAAAAAAAAAAAAATCACGCCTTGTGTAAAACTGCAACACGCCCTCGCGCTGTACAGCAAATATCGCTGTCTGCATCACATTCCAACTACAACACATTTTCGCGGTGTCATCGTCTTCGTGAAGTACGATTTATGCCGTTCCTTCATTTTACCTACGCAAATACGCTATCTCGCTAAAGACAGAAAATACAGCCGTGCCACAGGCTGCCGAGACTATCGAACAACGAGAAGCCAGACTACAGTCCGTTACTGATAAGCTTACCAAGCGCGGAAGCGAGCCAAGATCGAAGCGGTAGCAGCGACTGCAGCAGCAGCCAATGGCTATAACGCTCGCAAAACTTGGTGCAAGCATAGTTGAACCACTAATTTTTTTTTTTTTTTCCTGGGTGTAAAACTGATGGCTTCTCTCGCTCTGCTTTGGATAATGTCGTCTTATCAACTTTCACTCGTGCTTGAGTCAATGGAAATGGAACCGGAAGAGCACGCATCCTTTTGCACATGCGAGCCCTTGTTGGAAGGCGTGGACGGCGGCTTCCGAAAAGAAAAAAAAAAAAAAAGAAGGCGCAAAACAGCGCCATTCGACGAGGAGGGAGCAAGTCAGGCGTAACGGCAGGAGGTCTGCGCTATTGCGGCAGGATAACGAATAACTTATGTTTCAATTGATGTGGATGAACTCAGTTTGCCGAAACAAAGCACTCACAAAACAGGTGCATGCAGGCGAACGCAGGCGCCCCCCCCCCCCCCCCCCCACTTCCCCCCTCCCCTCCCGTATCAGTCACTTTGACCGCTCGTCAATATTTCGAACTCCTGTACAGCAGGACGCACGAATTAGGTTAGCGGTTGTCGACGCCGTGTCGTAGACTCGAGAGGCCAACCAGTGCCTCGTATTACGTTCCTGTTGTACGTTAATGAAAGTTGCTGATGCCGCAGTGATATTATACGATGAAGAAGAAAAATAAAGGTGCACGCCGTATTATTGCAACTAAAGTTCGCCGTTGTTGTTATCCTTTATTGCAGAAAGCAAAGAAGAGACAGGTTCAGCTAGCTGCGTTGCTCAGAATGGGGATGATCCTAAGCCCTTCTGCTGTATCCGATTGAGCGCCGACTTTTAGTCTGCGGGGGTAGACGTGATTCTGCATCTGGAATATTTTGGGATATGTTTCGCTTACAGGGCCGCGAGCGCTTGCTCTTGGTTGACGGGGCTTGGGAATAACTTCCCGCCACGAATCCGTGACACTGTTGCCTGAAACAGCACCGTCGAGTTTTCGAAATTCTTTAGAAAGCTAAAGTCATTTACAAGATGTCGTCTGCATGCAAGTAGTAAATGTCTTCTTCACAATCGTCTGTGTGTCGAAGCACACAGAAAAATATGGTCCGAGTGCAGTTGCTTTCGAATGGTATCGACGAATTCTGCTATGTTCTTTCTTCAGTTAAACATGACTATTTAGGACAAATCAGACGATTAAACTGTGGGAAATATGCTTTTTTAACACTGCGCTTTGGACGCTTCGTATGCTAATCTTTTTTGCCTGGAAGAGAAAGGTAATCGTTTACCTGCGCCATACGCTGAGTTTTTTTGTAATTGTGTGTTATTTGCTATCGACCGCGGTACAAGATAACAGCACCTCTCACTGGTGATGTAAGTGCTGCTAATATCGTCTCATTTTTTGCGTTCTCTCGTTCCTCTCACTATCAATGCCCTCTTGCTTCTGCGACAGTGACAGCCGGAGTCATGCCGCTGGCCGTGCCTGAAAACAAGTCCCCGCAGTCTTTTTGAAACCTTTGTGATGCAAGGCTATGTGTAGTACTCGACATTTTTGTACTCTGCTGCGGCACACTGATGTGAGGATCAAATAATATCGACCAAGCAACTCCAAGGTAAATTGTTGCTACAGAATTTGGCGCAGAAAAGCCTTGGGCAGTAGAGCGCAGAGTTGCATATTCGGCGGACTAAGGTAATGCTTCTTAATACCGTGTGGCTTGCTTTTATTGTGAGTATACTTGCAGGTTGTGCCGCCTTATCATTCTCCAAAAAAACAGCGCGAACAAACGGGGACGAAAGGAAGAAACCACAGGAACAAGCGCTGGTTCCTGTGGTTTCTTCCTTTCGTCCCCGTTTGTTCGCGCTGTTTCTTTTTTTCTTTTTGGATAATGTATCACCAACTCGCCCACTTAACTGTACTATTGGAGTTATCATTCGTTGCGCGCTTTCAAACAAAGCAGTTGACGGCAGTCCAAATTTTAAGATTTTAATTCTGCCTGATATCGACGAGGCGCATCGATATAAA